>NC_133663.1:174350458-174712211 GCF_037893015.1 Macrotis lagotis | reverse complement strand
TTTCACAAGAAGAATTGCTTACTAGGTGATTATTTTTTGACAAAGCAACTGATTAAAATACAGAAACATGAGTTTAGAGCATGAAAAGGTCTTAGAGGCTATTTAGTTCAGTCTTCTCATTTTACACATATCTGAAACCTAGGACCAGAGGTTTAAAGCAACTTGCCCAAGGTAACTTTCTATTTGTAAGCCCAGTACTTATAATACTACTTTGCACACAGTAAAAAGCTTATTAGATTACTAAATTCATTCATTTATTTATTAAATCATTCAAATAATAGCAGAACTAATAGCTTAACACAAGTAGACTTGAAATCTACCACTGTGTTCAAGAGCTACTTGCATCTACTGAGGGTTAAAGGAGTCATGATCTGTGTTAATGGAATATACCTTCAGCTAGGTGATGCAGTGGCAGAGCATAAGATATGGAAGTAAGAAAGATGTGAATTCAAATCTGACTTCAGACACTTTCTAAGTGGGGAAAGTCTCCTCAACTCTGTCTACTCAACTATCAAATTAGGACTTATCTCCTAAGGTTGTTGTAAAGATAAAATGAGACAATATTTGCAAAGGACTTTGAAAACTTTAAAGTGATACTTATGATTATTAATTATTATTTATATTCCATATCAAATACATTCCTATCATAGATTCAGGAGGGACTTTAGAAAATTTCTCAGTTTTATATATGAGGAAACTGAAGTTCAAAGAGATTATTATTTGCCTAGAGACTAACTGTTAGCTAGTCTCATGATTAGGGCCAGAAGTCAGATCTCCTGATTCCAAAGCAAACACTCAAAGAGATATGGCTTATTAGCAAGCTAATAAAGTGTGCTCCTATTGATCATTCTCTTCCTATCCTAATGATTTATAATTCACTAGATGACTGATATGCTCATTAAGGAAATTTTCACACAATGAAATATTATTTTTAGAGTCTAGTAACTTGCATTTTCTAAACACTTAGATTTGTAATTTTGTGATTAAATTTCTGTTAAGCAAAGGATATTTGTGTTTGCAATCTTTATGATAGCAATTCTCAAAAATATGCTGCCAATAACTATTATTATCTGGATCTATTTCCCTTTGATCTATCTCACTTAGAGGTACAAGACAAAGAATGCAACATTGAAGAGTATATCATAATTTCTGCATTTTTAAATCAAAAACAAAGAAGAAAAAAATTATGAGTTCACAAGAAAGCTTATAAGAAGATGACAATAATGATATATCTTTTGGAAGAGATTTGATTACTAGGGGTATCTACCACGTGTACTATTGAAGTTCTGTTTTGAAGTTTTAAGCTTTTCAATAGCAATGTAAATCATCTAGTTGGGAAGATAATAAGTGATGAAATGTGAATTTTCTACATCTCTATTTACTATTAACTATATAAAGGAATGACAAAAATATTAATTGTGAAGAAATGCACTTGCTATAAGAAATCAATTCTGAAATTATACTAAAGAAAGGAAAATTAAACAGAGCAGAATAAATCATGCCACCATTCTGATTCATAATTTTTAATCACTTCTCATCTATTAGCATTATTATCTTCAGGGAACAGGTCATTTTGAACAAATGATTTTTGAAAAATATATAAATGAAGTTTATTCCTCTAATTCAATTTCAATACTATTTAATAAACATTAAAGTATCTACTATGTTCAAGGCTCTGTTCTAGCTCTTGGAGATTTTTTTCACTATGTGAAATAAAAAACACAGTCCTTGACCTTATAGGTCTTATCATATAATGACAAGATTAAAATGAATTTGATATAATGTAGAGTTTGTAAGGGCACGTAAAAGACCAAGAGGAAATGCTGATGAAAAAGCAAGTACATTTAGCTGGGAGTTGGGGTGGTGATGAGTCTGAGAAGAAGTGGTTTTATAGAAGACATGTTACCTGAATTTGTTCTTAAGGAAAGAGAAGTATTTCTATAGGTGGACACATGGAATCAGACCATTCTAGGAATGGAAAAAAAAATGTCTTCAAGTAAGCTTAGAGGTATGATAAGGTAATGCAGCATTGACGTATAAAGAATAATGCAATTTAGGTGAAACTTGGTGTATGAAAAGAGTTACTGTAAAATAAGACTGAAGCCAAACTTACAAGGGCCTTAGATATGAGGCTAAGGACAGGCTAGAAAGACACCTCAGATGCTTGAACAGTGGAGTTATCATTAATCTGTTGTTTCAGATAGATTATTTTGTTAGCAATATGAATGAAGAGACTAGAGGTAAGGAGGACCAATTAGGAAGCTATTAAAGTAGAATAGATGAGAAGTGATTAAAAATATGAATCAGAATGGTGGCAGTATGAGTAGAGAGGAGGAGAAATAAGGAAAAGATATTTGGACATTGAATTGACTGGACTTAACTGATTTTCTGGAAGATGAGGAAAAGTCAAGAGGAAAATACAATTTCAAAGATTCAAACCTGGGTGAATAGAAGGATGGTGGTACCACCTCTTGAAATGTCAGGAGAAAGGGAAGGTTGAGTTGGGGAACTGATGAATTGAAATTAAATCTGAAGTTCTAATGGGTCTCCAGGAGTGAGGTATAAATTGAAATGACCAATCAGTTTTATTTTGATAGGTTTGGAAGGTATCTTTACAAGTATTTATCCCTGAAGTTTTTGAAGTTAATGAGATTGATGAGAGAATAACAGAAGATAAGGTAGGAATAGCAGCAGGAGCAAAGGGAGGAGAGAAATGAGTTAATATCAAATGCTTCAGAAAGGTCAAAAAGATGACAGTAGGGAAAAGGACTCTGGATTTCTTAATTTAAAAAATAAGATCATTAGTTTCCCCCCCGCCCATTGAAAGATTTCTAAGAGATATGCAAAAAAATGCTACTTAAATCATGACAGAGATGGAATAGACTAAAATAGTAAGCAATTAATTTTGCAACATGATGAATGTATGATTATGTCTTGTTTGACTTGGTCTTTTTCTCTCTTCATTTCTTTTATATTTTTCCTTTCCTTCTTTCTTTTCTTTTTTTTCTATGACAATAAGTATATTTGAAAATGAATGCTTTGGGGTGTGGGGGAGGGAAGTAAGATTGGGGGGAAATTGTAAAACTCAAATAATATCTTTAATAAAAAAAGAAAATGAATACTTTAAATTTGAAAACAATTATATAATTAAAAACTAGAAAATGAATTCTTGATAATAAGTGTATTTTTCAATTACCAAGTATCTAGTTTAATAACAAGCATTAGAAAAAAAAGAGAAAATAAATACATATATACATTAATTTTTTTTAAAGTTTGGATGTAAAAAGTTGAGGTATATCAGAATCAAGAGAAGAAAAAAGGGAGAACTGAGCATTTGTGTCTAGAAAGGAAGAAACAAGAAGAGAGAAAATGAAAGTGAGATAGGGAGATAATGGGAAAATATGTCTATGTATTTGTGTGAGTGTGTGTGTGTGTGTGTGTGTGAAGAGGGAGACACAAAGAGACAAAGACACACACACACACACACACACACACAGAGAGAGAGAGAGAGAGAGAGAGGGAGCAAGAGAGAGAATGGGGGGGAATAGAGAGGGGTTAAAGACAGGGAGATTGATAAAGCAGCAAACTATCTTACTGTAGAATTTATTTGGAAACTGTGAATAATAGCTAGAACATAAGGACCCAAAGAAGGGGTGCAGAGAGATATGACTAGAAAAGTCATTTGGTTATAGATTCTGGGAGACCTTGAATTGTGTATTTGAGTAATAAATTAAAATAAATACATACATTCATATACAAACATACATGCATATGTATATTATATTTCTATCTCTATCCATATCCATATCCAAATGAAGTTTTTTAAACAGAGGAGTAAATTTTTTTACTTTTCAATGTATTATTTTTATGAGAATATTCTAGAATATATTATATAAATCTTTCCCTTAATAAAGACAATAAATGGAATATAATTAAGAACTATGCTGTAATGAAGTAATACCTTCATGAGCTCCTGAGTTGGCCAAGGACTGTTTACTCCCACAAGAAATATTCATAGAGTTCTATGATTTCATATTTATTTTTCTTCCCCCTTTTTCTATGATATAAACTATCACATCTCATTGTGGTCCCTTGGTCTGCCTTAAGGAGTCCCAATGTTGCTTCTAATCTTCTGTCTGATGTAATTTACTGCAGACCTGAAGCTTGCTTAGGGAAACCAGATACTCAAGCCTACTAAATCAGCAACTTTAATTATACACATAATATGAAGTCAATAGCCTATAGTCTGAAGCCCTCAGGTTCACTCCCCTCCTCCCTGTGGAGGAGAGTCCCTATGATGCTGTAACTATTGAATTCCAGATAGTTGAATTTATTAGAAGTCTCAGGGTTGGATAAATGGGGCATTCCCTTATAAGGAAAGCTAGAAATCAATATACTGAAGAGAGAGGACTACAAACTTAAAACAGGAAGGGGAAAAAAGGCAGGTGGGAAAAACAAATTGAAAAATGTGGTCATCAAAACATCAGAAACAGTCATTATTTTTTTCTCCTTAGCAATAAAATTCAAGTATACCAGTAGTGGTCTGTTCCAATGAATGTTTACTTATTTTAAACTGACATCATTAAAAGACCTGCCAAAATCTCCTGTGTGCTGAGCTTTAGGCAGTTCAGTGTGGCTGCTAAAACTTTAAAAAAAAAGCAACAAAATAACCCAGCACACACACACACACACACACACACACACACACACACACACACACACACAAACAATCTTACAAGACTGTAATAATAAATCTCAGTAAGGTATACTGAAATCCCCTGGAGGCCACCTAAGGAAGACCATAAGATGAAGTGATAAAAACAAGCATCTTTTCTGTCAAGGATGCACAAAATTAAGAAAATAGAATTCTGAGACTAAAAAAAAAGCAATTAAAAATTTTTCTTTTAGAAATATATCTTTTTTGTGTTTTGGAAGGAAGTGGGGTTAAGTGACTTGTCCAAGGTCATGCGGCTAGGTAATTATTTAGTGTCTGAGGTCAAATTTGAACTCAGGTTCTCCTGACTCTAGGGCCAGTGCTCTCTCCATTGCACCACCTAGCTGCCCCAAAACTTTCTTTTGAATTAAAGTTTAATTCATTTAGCATTCCATTGTCTTTATGACAATGGTTTGCTTTTGCATTGGCAACAGCTTTCTGCTCTTTCACTGACTCCATTTTCAATGTGAAGAAAAGAGGAAAATAATTTGGAAAAGGCTGCTTACTTTATGGAATTTTTCAGATGGGATAAAACATTGTGTAACTGAATTCAGATCTCTGGAATCAAGAATCAATATCTGGGATAATGATAATGATCCTAATCAAAGCCTTTAAATACATGAGAACTTATCAGGTTTCTGTTGCTAAAAGGCTCAATTTAATTCTTTAGAGTTCATTGAGTTCGAAATTGATATGCTTGACATGAAAGAGATACAGGTTTAAATGAATCTGAACACATAGTTACTATCTTAACCCACAGAAGAGCAGAGGTTCACTAAAAGAAGAGTTTTATTAAGAACAAAAACAAAAAACTAATAATGTCTGTCTTACTGTGATCATTAAAAGACTGTTGATAATGGTACTTTGAAGTCTGTAAACCCTCATTAACAGTGTAACCTGTTTGAAAGTATGGGTTTAAATAGACAATTTTCCACCTTGTGGCTTGCAATTATCATACTTTTTTGGTCTATGCTTATACTTAGGTTTTGCCCCTCGGGGATACCAAAATTTAACTTATCTTATTCTTCCTCCCAGATTTTCTCTTAAGAATATTATAATTTGACTCATATTAGAATTCTACAAAAGTGATAACATGTTTGTTACAGGAAGAATGGAGGCAAACAGCACATGGATTATAGAATATTTTTATTTGCTCTGACAAAACCTAGAAAAAACTTATACTTGAACCAATAAATAGTCAGTAAAATGATCTTTTGAAAAGAAATGATTAATAACCAATGATTTGGGGAGATCCAGACTTCTTCCTTTTTCTATTATCTTCATATCAAAACCCCAGTATCTAAAGTTTGAGTTAACTTTCTTTTCTATTTTAACTCAACCAACCCATCACATTTGGCTGGAGATAGATCTTTTTTATCTAGATCATGCAAGGTTGTGGGTGGTCTAGCTACTGGAATAGTTTTTTTTTTTTTATCCAAAAGTGACATGATTTCACACTCAGCCCATCAATGAGGTGAGCTCACTTCTCTTTGCAAAGTCTAATTGTTAATTGTTAACCAGAGTTAATTACCATCAGCTGAAACATGTTTCATACAAGGACATATAAATCTCGAGAAGTAGACAAGCTTCCCTTCAATCATAGAGAAGATAACAAAACCCCATTTGTCAATCATTTGCTGGCCCTGTTTGTTAAATTTCATCATATTTTAACCCTGAATTTTGTCTCTCAAAATTATTTTATTATCCACACTTTTTTGCAAGGAAATAATTCAGGAAATAATTCTTCTGGGAAATAATTCAGACATTCATAATTATACATGGTTAGAATTTTTCTGTCTTTACAAAAAGAATACATTTAACTTACTCTAGAATGTCAAGCAACTCACTTTTCCAGGTAGGACAATGTTCATTAACCATAGCTAGCACTTTATTCAAAATGTTTTACAAATATTATTTTATATTCATCACAGACATTGGAGGTAGATGTTATTAATTTCCTTTTACAGATAAGGAAATTGAGCCAGACTAAAGTAAAATGAATTGATCTAGAGTCATATAACTAGTTAATAGTTTGGTCTTTCTGACTCTAAATCTAACATTCTGTTTACTGGGTTACTTAACTGCAGACCTAGTTTATAATATTCTTAAAATTCCTGAAATTGATAAAAATCATTTGATGGAAAATTGATTCATTTGCCTTGATCTACACAGTCCACATAACTCACAGTACTAAAAAATGGCAGTGTTTAGGTTTATTCATCCATATTGTGCATATATTGTGGCTCTATTACTTGCTATTCCTCATCTCAAGTTTTTATTTGGTTTAAGAATTTATCTTCTTGTTTAAAGAAATTGTGTTGTCCTCCAACTTATTCTCTGTCTCCTGGAAGACTGGTTCAGGAGTTTTTCCACCGGATCTAGTAACACCTCTCTTATTCTGGTTTTCATTTTTGAAGCTCTTACTATGATATAGAAACTAATTATTGCTCTACTAATATCTTTATCAAATGTCATGTCTGGTATGAAATGATTCCCTGAAGGAAACATTTTATATATAATAGAAACAAGACTACAAAAGTTACATCGTCTTTCCCGATATATATATATATATATATATATATATATATATATATATATATATACAATTTTACTCCATCATTTTCTTTTTTCAGTATTTTTTTCCTCCTGTAAAACTAAGTTCAAGAGTAAACTTCAGGTCTATACTTAAAATCATGTTATAGGATTAGGAAAACCCAGAGCAAGATTGGTTCATGTTTACATAATAGCCATGATATTGTTAAGGGTTTGATATTTCCTTAATGAGATACAATGAGGGCTCAAGAGGACCTAACTTTAGCTCATTTGAGTATATCTTCTATATCAGATATAAAAATGTCTATATACATATACATATCTACATGTATGTGTATACACTCAATTTTCACCTTTAATGGGGGGTAACATTCTTAGAACATGGCATAAAAGTAAAAAAAATGTAAATGTTGATACATGGAATCTATAGGAAATAGGGGTTAGATTCCTGAGACCACCAAACACTGTCATCTTTCACTAGAGATTGCTGAAAATATACTTTTCTGCATATAATTCTTTATAACAAAACATTAATTCTGATAATATGCACTTTTCCTAACACAGCACTATGAAATAATCTCTAAAATGTAGTACATAATATAAAATTAGTAACATGCAAAACATTTTTCTTACTAGTAAATAAATCCTATACTTTTTATGATAACTTAATTAAAAACCAAAAGTAAAATGTTGATTTCAGGCAATTTTCACTTTTCAAAGCACAAGAAATCTTTAGCACCATATTACTACAAAGGAAGTAAAATTCTTGACATAAAATGTTATTTAACTTGAATTTTACCTTCCACTGGGTTGGATGGTGATGTGAAGGTATTTTATTGTATAATGAATCAGTGATTTGTTAACTAAGCTTGTCAACAGTGACTGTAGGTGATCCAGCACAAATCTCACATCTTTATTTTCTCAATAAGCCATAACACTGACTTTTCAAGCTTGGGTTTAGCACTCAAAGGACTCACACTATATTTGGGGGTATAATTGTAACACAAAACTTGAATTTTAGAAGCAAGTAATAAAAATATGCAATGAATGCATGGGGAAATCTTTACAAAGGTAAGGTTCAAAATACCAGTGGAGTTCCTCCTGGGATATCAACCAAATGCACAGAAATCCTATCTCTCAATTTTTTCTATACCATGTATCACTGCAAATGTGTATGATTGCTAACATGAAAATGAAAATGAAGTTAGTGATAAAATTACATTACATTCTTGAAGTCACTAAAGGTAAATAGTGCTAATGTTGAGGATTGACTATATGAGTTGTATGTCTGAGTATATAAATATATATTTGTGTATTTGTGAGTTATGTCTGCACTCAGATATTAGGTAATTTAGCCATAAAATCATTTTAGTGATGTTTTATAATACAACTTGTAAAAATAATAGAGCTGTCAAATTATTTTGAAGCCAATTTTACTTTAGATGGCAAACATTGTTAAATTGTAACATGATTTTTTAAATCTGAATTCATGTCTCATATGCCTTTGAACATCAAGTAAATAATATAACTCATCACTTTAAGAAATTACTGGACTCTCTTATTAGTGATTTATCAATAAATATAGGTCAACATAGTTTAAGTACTCCATAATTTGTCCAAAACATTAATTTCCAGAACAATAATTCAAAAAGAAAAAAAAGCATTTTATTTTCTCTTGATGTTTGGAAAGCAAGTTAGTTCATATATATATATATACACATATACATATATACATATATATATATATATATATATATATATATATATATATATATATTAGTTAGGTATCATCTTCAATCTCAGAAGTAGAGGGAATTCCAGATCCACTCTGATTGTTAGAAAAGGGTGAATCATATATAGAACCATATATAGACTCCAAGTGTTATTTCAAAATATACTGCAGTTATGTTGTCTTACAGTTATGTTTCATGGTTGTTGGAGTGCCGAAATTGGAGTCAGGATAATGAGTTCAAATCTTGCCCCTGGTACTTACCAGATTTGTGGCTCTGGATAATCAATATACCTCTTTGAGTGTGCCTCAATTCTTCATTTGTAAAACAAAATTAGGACTGTTAGGTGAGTGCATTGGATAGAGTACTGGCCTTGGATTCAGGAAGATGGGAGTTCGAATCTGGCTTCAGACACTTGACTCTAACTAGCTATGTAATCTTGAACAAATTACTTAACCCTGATGACTTGCTTCCAGAGACATCTCCAGTGGTCCTGATACCTGGATGCTAGACTCAGATAGCTCTGGAGGAGAAAGTGCAGTTGATGACTTAATATAGCCCCCCCCCCAAAACCAATCCATGTGCTTCTCATGGCCTCACCTCCATGATGTCATAGCCTTCTTTGAAATGAAGGACAAAAAAAGCATCATTATTATTTATTAAATGAAATAGAGTATATATATATATATATGTGTGTGTGTGTGTGTGTGTCTATATATATATATATATATATATATATATATATATATATATATATATATATATATATGGAGAGAGAGATATAAAACCTCCAAATTCCCTTCCTTTTTTATGTTTGTAAAAATCTATGACCTAAGTTTTCTAAGGTCTTGCCAACTGAATACAATTTTACTAAGTCTATGTCTCACAATGAGTTGGCCACACAGGACTCAACCTGTCAAAGTCTTTCTTTACTCTGGCTGTTAGTTCTCATTCTTTCCATGACAAACTTTTTCTCCCATACAATTCCTTTTGAAGTATTTTGTTATTCTTTATAATTTTTCATGGGTTTTTTAATTGAACCTATTCATAACTACTTTACCTCTCTCTAAGATCCTCTTTGTGGGATTTATTTTTATTTCTTTGGGGGCATATTTTATATCTTATTGTCATATAATAACTTTTGTTGGTTATTAGTAATGAAAATATAGATTTTTATTTTCATGGAAAACTAAGGGTGAGTACAAAAGCTTTGCAGCTTCTTAGAAAAGCAATTCATCCTGTTTTTTTCCCTACTATTGTTCATTTCTGGTTCCAGTTCATTCTTTATCTGTACTGTCTATTTCAGATTTGATTGTTAAATTCTAGTGTGTCCATCCGAATGCACATTTAAATCTGAGCAATAGATATTTTTCATCCATTTGATCTTAACAGGTTAAACTCATTTGAGTGATTACAGATCTCTACCTGTAAATTCTGCAATATTTCAGAATATGATGCAAATACACAATGTCATCTGCAAACAGAAATATCTAGAGGACCCCACCACTAACAGGAAATTTCTTTTTGATCAAAACTCCACTGGATCTCCATCGGTGTGATGAGTACCTTTGGTAAACACACGTCTCCCTGTTTTATGTCTTTTCTGATGTTTATTATTAAAGGGTCATTAAATGGGTTATTTCTGTTGTTAAGATTCTAAGGAATCTTAAATGATTCTGATGTATGGGTGGGAAACACCCTGTTGTAAAAGAGTCTTTAAAGCTGACTTTTGTTTTACTAAATCAAATAGTATTTTTTTAAAACTCACCAGATAAGTACAATGTAATCTCATATTTTCTGTATCTCTCAGTTACTTTGTAAAATGGTAAAGATGTGATATACTATTGAATATTGACTGTGAAAGCCTGCTTGTTCCTTCTTCATAAAGAATAAGCATATAGGAATGGTAGTTATTGATATTCTTTGAGTTGTCCTTTTTGTGGGTATTGATAATATTTGAGGTTTCTCCACATATTTATATATTCCCCTCCTTCACATACTTTGTCTTTTGGTCCCTCAATGACCACATCCAACATAGGTTCTCTCTCTCTCTCTCTCTCTCTCTCTCTCTCTCTCTCTCTCTCTCTTTCTCTCCCTGTATGTGTGTCTCTGTCTCTGCCTCTGTCTCTGTTGTTTCTGTTTCTCTCTCTCTTCCCCATAGCTCTATCTTTCTTTCTGTCTTTCTCCTCCATTCCCTTTCTATTTACCTCTATCTTTGCCTATTGATAAATGGAAACATTAATTTATAGATGCTATGTTCAGGGGAATCATCAAGAAGGCGGAAGAATTGAAGAGTTCTCTTAACACCAAGCTGGATCTGCAGGAACACCATAATAATAACTAATAATAGATAATTTTTTGTATTGCTTAAACCTTTCATTAAGCCAGGCAGTGTGCTAAACATTTTGCAATTATTATCTCATTTGATCCTACAACAACTCTGAATGGTAATTGCTATTGTTATCTTATTTTATAGTTGAGTAAATGAGGCAAACAGGGTTTAAGTGACTTGCACAGCATAATACCAGTGGTCAAATCTAGAGAAATCAGCTAAAGTTCTAAGATCATACAGGTTTTATTGATTCAAAGTGGCAGGCAACTCTATAAATAATAAAAATAATAATTAAACTAGGACAATCAGTTGTAAGTAAGGAGATGGCAAAAAGAACAATATGACTACTGATATTCTTGGGCTGGGAGACGAGGTCCATTCTCTAAACAGTTAAATTTTTACTGTCAGTGTTGGAGGGGTCAGAAGTAATAGCCAGGTATCCAGCAAAATGACCTTCTGTATGACAGACCAAGGGCTATTCCATAATGTGGTGGCAGCACTGAAGGAGAATACTAAAGTGAAGGGCAGAGATGATGGTCAGAATAAGGAGTTCCCCCTTTGTGGGAATATGCAATTTATTGCAATATACTGGCTATCCAATGTGAATTAAAATTCTATGATCAGGGTCCAAAATCCAGGAGCTTGCAGAAGCAATGATAAATGCTCCAGCAAGCTAGGGAAACTATGGAGAACTCTGTTCCTCAGATAGAGTCTGTATGTTTTCTGATTGATTTTCTACACTATTTTAAGTGTTGGCAGCCTTTACTCCCACAGGTGTTCAAAATATCCAAGAGGATTATGTCAGAGGTGAACCTTGCTCCTGATTGTGCAAGGGACAGAGATGTTCACATTACTTCCCATCTGTGTAGAAGTGATAGATGAAGCAATGGGAGTGGATGTGATTCCTGAGGGAGAATGCAGAGAGAGAAGGACTTGGAGTCGATGAAAGAAGTTTGGTCTGTTTGATGAAGTAGTGAGCTTGCTAAGACAATGCACAAGAGGTCAAAAGGCAGTGTATGATTAAGTGTCAAATGAGTTGTACATACACATGAAATAGTTCACTAATAAAAGTACAAGCATATGGTTAAACATGGATAGACTTGTTTTAATGACTGAATGCCTAGGATCGGGCTTTTTAACAGGAATGTTCTGACAATAGCCAGCTTCAGGTCAATGCCTTTTAAAATGAATACAAGAATTTCTGCTTTAATGTGAGCAAGTAAAACGGGACTTAATGGGGAAATAGAAGAAATCAGATATTTTAAAGCAGTTCACAGGGTCAGAAGTGGATCTTACTTTTTTCATTTTTGCTATTTTTTTATTCTCTGTTTTAATCACAGGCATTCTTATACTGCCTCCCTTTCAGGATAAAGAAAAACAGTTAAGCAAAACACCCAACAAAATATACACAATATTATATCTTAGTGCTCTCTCTGTATGCTCTGAGGAAAGAGAATTATTTTCTTTTCTATTCTCTATGACCATTTTCATGCTTCAATTTACTATTTTTTCTGTCTTTTAAGGATCTTATAATTTATCTGTGTGATCATGGACAAGTCAATTAACCACTTTTGATTTAATCGACTGAAGAAAGAAATGGTACATCACAATTCTTGCCAAGAAAATCCTATGGCCATGGAGACATGAAGAGTTTTTAAAAAGTGAAGGATTAAAGAACAACTTATGTTACATACAGCATGTACCAGAAGTCTTAGTGCAGTTTTAAACTATTAAGATAACTTAGAAATATGCCTTTTGGTTTTATTTAACTTGATATGCCCTCAACCTAATTTTTCATGCCCCTTTTATTTCCTAAAATTTGTCATTTCTTACTTAACAATAATCTTTTTTTTGCATTTATTTATATAGCATAGTTTTGTCAGTTCCCCAATCCCCCCAGTTTGTTTCTAAATATCAAATGTTTTATATATATGCAATATATACATCTTGTTTCAGGCTTCATTTGATTCTACTCCTAAGTCTTTGCACTTTCTCCTCCATGTCCCGGCAGCCTTCTCACTCTGGATCTTCATCTTGCCAAGGCCTCCTCATTCAAGAAGAAGAATACTAAAGTGAAGGGCAGAAAAGATGGTCAGAATTATGGAAATAAGAAAGCCTATACTGGAAGCCCATTCTGACTCTGTGGCATCTGACTCTAATTTTGTTGGTTTCTTCTGGAACCAATAATCTGGTTCCAATATGTTTTCTCAGCTTTATCTTACACTACTCTCCCAAATACTCTATTGAGATGATAATGTGAATAGGAAGTAGACCTGTGATTTCCTTAGGAAAAGAAAAGCTTGGATAAGAAAAATCCTACCAATCTAGTTCTGAACCTTCTCTGAAACTTATAATTTTAGAGAATTATATATGTCCCTTGGAAATTAAATGACTTGTCTAGTCACACAGCTTACATTTGTTTACTGAATTGAAGACCAGTTCCATATATATTACAACTTACTGACATATTCTATATGCAGGTCAAATTGTATTATTTGCTTTTCTTATCTTATCTTTTCATATATTCAGGCTTCTGTTGACATTTTTCTATGTTATTCCACCTCATTCCAATAAATCTATTGATAGGTCCCACCACCATCTTTTTTCAGATCTCACCTAGGGTACCATCTCTAAGGAGGGCTTTCTTGCCCCACAAACCCAGATGAAAGCAATTTCCCTCTTGTATATTCTCCATTACACTTAACATGCTCTCCCTTGTATCATTGTTCATTGTCTGTTTTCTGTCTATCTATTCAGTAAGCAAGATCCTTGACAAGTCTATATTAAATCAATCTTTGTATCTCTAGTACTTAACTTTGCATCTTAAATATAAATTTTTTTAGATTTTTTTTCAAGGCAATGGGGTTAAGTGGCTTGCCCAAGGCCACACAGCTAGGTAATTATTAAGTGACTGAGGTTGGATTTGAACCCAGGTACTCCTGACTCCAAGGCTGGTGCTCTGTCCACTGTGCCACCTAGCCACCCCAAAACATAATTTCTTTTTTTTAAAATTTCTTTTTTTAATTCTCATTTTGTACATATGTTTTTTTTTACATTAATAAAATATTCTTGTTTACAAGTAAACAAAATACCCCTCCCCCATGAATATAGATAGACTTGCTTGGGCAAAAAAGTAAAGGGGAGAGGAAAAAATTAAAATAAAAAAAATAATAGTAATAATTGTAGGTATGGCCAGGTGGTGCAATGGACGAAGCACCAGCCCTGGAGCCACGAGCACCCGAGTCCGTATCCAGCCTCGTAAACCCAACAATCACCCAGCCTCCAGCCTTGTGACATGCAAGCCACCCGACCCCACTGCCCTGCAAAAACCAAAAAGAAGAAAAAAAAAAGACCCAAAATAAAATAAAATAGTAGGAGTAGTAGGGGTGCCTGGGTGGCAGACAGAGCATTGGCCCTTGAGCCAGGAGAACCTGGGTCCAAATCTGGCCCCAGACACCCAAAGATCACCCCGCTATGTGGCCGCAGGCAGGCCATCCAGCCCCACTTGCCCTGCACCCTCCCCCAAATAATAATAACAAAAAATGTGCTTCAGTCTTTGTTCCAACACCAACAACTCTGTCATGGGTGGATCACATTCTTTATGATAAGTCCATCAGAAAAGTTACTTCCATATTTTTCCAACATTGCCATTGCTGATCGCAACTCCCTCCTTTCTTATTTCTCCACTAAGATGTACTATATTTTCTCTCTCCTTTCACTCTGACTCTGCTGTAGGGTCGCTGAGTGGTGCAGACAGATCCCTGGTCCTGGGGCCAAGAAGCCCTGAGCCCCCATACCACCCCTTAGGCCCAGAATCCACCTGGCCCTATGGTCCTGGGCAGGCCTTCTAATCCCAGCCCCTTGCAAGAAGTAAAAAAGAAAATGTGTTATATCTGACCACTCTCCCACCATGGTCCATCCTCTCCTCCTTTATTCACATCCCCACCCCTTCCCCCTGCTTCCCCCTCCTTCTTACTCCAGTTGTCTATACCCCATTGAGTATATTTGCTGTTTCCTCTCCTAGCCATCTCTGATTAGAGCAAAGGTTCCCTCATTCCCCCTTGCCACCCCCCTTCCATATCATTGCAATAACTCATTGTAATAAAAAAAATCTTATTATGTGAAATATCTTGGACTATTCCCCCCTCTCCTTTTTCTTTCTCCCATTACATTTCCCTTTTTTTTCTATTGACTCCATTTTTACACCGTATTTTATCTTTGAATTCAGCTTTCTCCTGTGCTTCAACTACAAAAGCTCCCTCTACCTGCTCTATTAACTGAGAAGGTTCATATGAGTATTATCAGTGTCATTTTTCTATACAGGAATACATGCAGTTCATCCTCATTAAGTCCCTCATATTTCCCCCCTCTCCTCCAATCTCCATGCTTCACCTGAGTCCTGTATCTGAAGATCAAACCTTCTGTGCAGCTCTGGTCATTCCAAAAGGGACCTTTGAAATTCCCCTGGTTCATTGAAAGTCCATCTTTTTCCCTGGAAGAGGACATTCAGCCTTGCTGGGTAGTTTATTCTTGGCTGAATTCTAGGCTCTTTTGCCTTCCAGTATATTGTATTCCAAGCCCTATGAGCTTCCAATGTAGTTGCTGCTAAGTCCTGTGTGATCCTGACTGCAGCTCCACGATATTTGAACTGTGTCCTTCTGGCTGCTTGTAATATTTTCTCTTTGACTTGGGAGTTCTGGAACTTGGCTATAATATTCCTAGGGGTTGGTTTTTTGGGATCTCTTTCTCGGCGGGATCGGTGGATTCTCTCCATTTCTATTTTGCCCTCTGCTTCTAGAATATCAGGGCAATTTTCCTGTAATAATTCTTTGAAAATGATGTTAAGGCTCTTTTCCTGATCATGACTTTCAGGTATTCCAATAATTTTTAAATTATCTTTCCTAAGTCTGTTTTCCATATCAGTTGTTTTTTCAATGAGATATTTCGCATTTTCTTCTAATTTTTCATTTTTTTTGGTTTTGAAGGATTGATTTCTGATTTCTGGTAAACTCTTCAATCTCCCTGAATTCTATTCTTTGTCTGAAGGATTTGTTCTCCTCAGAGAGTTTTCTTATCTCTTTTTCCATCTGGCCAATTTTGCTTTTTAAAGCATTCTTCTCCTCAATAACTTTTTTGAATTGTTTTATCCATTTGACCTAAGCTGGATTTTAGCATGCTATTTTCTTCACCATTTTTTTGGATTTCCTTGACTAAGCTGCTGACTTCATTTTCATGTTTTTCCCGCATCTCTCTCCTTTCTTTCCCCAGTTTTTCTTCCAACTCCCTCATTTGATTTGCAGTCTTTTTTGAGCTCTGTCATAGCCTGAGCCCAATTTCTGTTTTTCTTGGAGTCTTTAGATGCAGGAGCTTGTGCTTCCTCATCTTCAGACTGAGTATTTTGATCCTTCTTGGGCTCATTTGCAAAATATTTCTCAATGGTCTTCCTCTTGTTTCTTTGCTTGCTCATTTTCCCAGCCTGGGCCTGGTTTTGGGGTGCTTCCTGAGCTTTTGGTATAGTCTAACAAGGGTCTCAGTGTGTGAGGCTCTGTCCTCCCTCCTGGTCTGTGAATGACCATAAGCACCCCCCTCAGCCAGAGGGCTGAGGTGGGGGGGGGCCCTGTTGTTCTATGGGGGAGCCTAGACTGCAATCAGGATCTGAATGTGGTCAGAGCCCCAGAGTCCTGTTCCAGGGGCAGAGGACAGAGCTCTGCAGTCTCTCTTCACTCCCCTCCCTCAGCTCAATGGGCTCATGCCCTGGGGGCTCCTGCTTACTGGCTCTGCCTGCTTCTGTTTCCGTATCTGGGCTGCAGAAAGACGGAACTGCTTGCTGTGTTCCCTGAGGGCTGGGCTCCACATGCTCACTCTGGCAGAGGTCCCCCACTGTTTCCCCACTTTGTGCCTGATGCTCCTCGGGGTGCAACTCAGGAAACTCCCCCACTGCTGTGAGCCGAGGCTCCCAGCACCCTGGGACTGCCTCCGGGAGGCTGAATTTCTTTGGCTCTGGCGGGCCGCCCCTCCGGCCCAGCCCGGGAGCAGAGCCTTTCTGCTCTTTTCCAGGTTACCTTGAGTAAGAGAACTGCTTCAGTGGGTCCCTCTGTGGGTTCTGTCTCTCAAAAGTTTAGTTAAAGTCCTTAGCTTATGAGTTTTATCAGAGAGCTCCTAAGACTGATCCCTTCTTGTCGCCATCTTGGCTCTGCCCCCCGGAAGTCCAAAACATAATTTTTTAATAAATATCTGTTAAATGATTAAATAACCTTAGAACAAACACATATCACACTAGTGATTGCTTTAGTGCCCCCAAACTTTTTCTTTTTTCTTTTTTTTCTTTTTGGCAAGGTCTCAGATATTTAATACTTATTTAGCTGTGTGACCTTGGGGAAATTTGTTAAATGATTAAATAACCTAGAACAAACACATTTATCACTTGCAGAATGGCTTATAACCTTATAAATCTGATTCAATTCTCTCTATATTTTATAAATGAGACCTTTATCAAAATATCTAGCTGTGAAAATTGTTTCCCAGTTTTCTGTTTTCATTCTAATCTTGGCAGCATTGATTTTATTAGTGCAAAAACATTTTAATTTAATATATAGTCAAAATCATCCATTTTGCAATTTATAATGTATTCTATTTCTTGCTTGGTCATATATTTCTCCCCTTTCCATAGATTTCTTGACCTAATAATTGGTCTATGTTATTGCCCTTTATATCTAAATCCTTTGCCCATTTTGATCTTATTTTTGAATAGGATGTGAGATGTGGGTCTATGCCTAGTTTTTGCCATACTATTTTTCAGTTTTCCCAACAATTTATGCCAAATAGTGAGTTTTTATCCCAGAAGCTAATATCTTTGGATTTGTTAAACAGTAGATTACTATAGTCATTTACTACTCTCTTTTGAAACTATACTAATCCACTGATCCATTACTTCATTTCTTTTTTTTTCCCTTTGCTTTTGCAGGGCAATGGAATTAAGTGACTTTCCCAAGGTCTCACAACTAAGTAAGCATTAAATGACTGACGTCAGATTTGAACTCAAGTCCTCTTGACTCCAGAGTTGGTGCTCTATCCACTGCCCCAACTCCTAAACTTTTTCACCTAAAATTTTAAATATTTTTGAATGGTGTTGCATTCTGATTTTACTTTTAATATAGAAAATCACAATGATGATTTTATATTCATATAATGCATACACTTATACATGCAAATGATGTATGTTTTTATACATATAGGAATGGGAAAATCAGATTATTCTCTTCATTTTCAAGCTATATAACAATTACTGTTGTCACACAAATGATATAGTAAACTCCATTCATTTTAAGGACTGGAAAAATTGCATAACTTGGAGTCCATTATATGTCTAGATATGGCAATAAGGTATACTCTAAAAGATAGATTTGGAACATATCACTTTCAAATGACCTGTAGCCTATTTTATGAATAATTTATGACATTGTCTAGTTCTGCCTCAGCTTTTAAATATACATATATATTATATATGTATAAAGTCATTAAATCAGATAATTTTAAATTATTGTCATGTGTATTGCAGTTTCAATATGAATTGTGTCTTCCTAGGTTTTAGGCAATGGTCACTCTCCCAAAGAGAAAAGCTTCCTTCTTGCTTGAATAAATGAGATGAAATAAGATAATATTTGCAAAGAATTTAGCACAGTATCTGGTATAGAATACTATATGAAAACTAATTTCCATTTATTCTTTTATTGTTTTGAAAACTGATTTCCATAGTTGGTATGACCTATTGAGAGATATTTTGAAAGGGGCATCAGATATATCCTTCCTCATGCTTGGATTTTTTTTTATTTTAAAGGACAGAGATATTTGCTTGTACAATTCTGACTTTCAGGTATAGTGAATTTCAGTGACTGAAGGGCTTCACACCTTAGGATGTTCAGTTTTGTACAAGGAATTGGTTGAATGAGCATCCAAAAGAAACAAAAGAAATATATTTGCCATTTGATGATTTAAAAAAAGTCTTAAGTTTTGACATTCATTTAGCCCATAAATGTCCTGACTTTCACTAAAATAAGAGAGGTGGCATTATTTTGATTTTTTCTCTAATAAAATATTCTTCTTTGATTTCTTTTGCCTTTCAAGGAGGCCTTTGATCATTATTTTGACTTTATTACATAGGTATAAAATTATTGCAAAATAGAAAATTTAATTTGCTTAATATTTATTAAGTACCAGCTATCTGCAGAACACAAAGCAAGATGCTGAGGGTAGGAGAATGGGAGGAGATATAAAGTTTCAGTGTCTCATCTGCCCTTATGCTCTAGTGGGGTATGACATAAATATAGATAAATATGAACTTAACACTACATTTTCAATGAAACAGAGAATTATGCAATAAATCAAATGATTTTCCTTCTGTTTCCCACACTTTTTAATAAGCCTAAATCCTGTACTCAATTGCTGCTAATCTTCTGAAAGCTCAGCTTTGACTGTTATCCCCTTCATAGTTAAACTCCAATGGCTCCCTGTGTCTTCTAGCATCAAATATAAAATCCTCTGGCTTTAAAAACCCTTTACATCCTGATCTTTCCTACCTTTTCCATTATGTTACATCTTACTCTCATTCATATACTCTGTGATCCACTAGTCTCTTTTCTATTCTTACCCCAAGAAACTATCTAACTATCTTCAGATTCTGTACATATTCAGTGGATGTTCCCAGAATATATATATGTGTGTATATATATATATATATATATATATATATGTATATATAAATCTGCTCTCTGTCTCTACTTGAGATTTCCCTGGCTGCCTTAAACTCAGCTAAAATCCCCACCTTCTGAAAAAAAAAGTCTGTTTTGAGCCTCTCTCATGCTAGAGAACTAACCTCTCTGGTATAAGGGCATGCTGAGACCTTTTCAGGCCTGCTCATCTACCTTCCCTGTCCATGTGTCACCCAACTGTAACTTGTGGCTCCAAGAAACTAGCATGTGCAACAGTCACACCTTGGAAAAGCATCTTGACAGACTGGCTAATCCAGATTCTAGGTGACCAATAGGGGGTCTCTATCCCAAGAATGTGAAGACTTCCCCCAGTGAAATGGGTGGATGAGAACCACTTGTTTCAACAGCCATGAAGACGACTAAAGCAAGTTCTGTGGAGCACTTAAAGTGTGGTCAGACACCAAAAAACCAGTTATCCACTATATTCTAAGAGAATTTCCAATTTTCCTGACTTTTACCTCACCAATGAACTCTGATAACTCTTGAACTAGAGAATGAGGTTGACAGCTTTGTGCAGTTCTGCCTCACTTCTCAATACACCTGCATCACATGTGATGTTATTGCTCTTCAAAAACAAAGGATATATGACAAGGTTCCCACTGTTGGCTGTTTCCAAAATGCCTTGTTTCTGTATTTCCTTAGTAATTCATATGTTGTTTCCATCAGACTGTGAGCTTCTTGAAGGGCAGACTTCTTTTTTTGAGGAAGGCCCTTGAATTTTGCCTTATTTTGCAATCTCAGCACTTATCAAAAGTTCCTGGTTCATATGAGGCACTTGATAAATCTCAACTTGACTTGACACATCCCCTCCCACCTCTGCTTCCCTTGTCCTAAAAAAATGTTACATAGTTTTTTTCTATATGAGGATTTATGTCAGTTCAACTTTTAACTTGCTGGGTCTTGGAGATTAAAGGGTTTTTTCAGGTCATATAGACTTTTCTTCTTGTTTTACTGTGAGTATAAGTGAGTATAATGATGTGCTCCGATGGTAAGTAGAAAAATTGAGATTTGAATTCTATGCTAAAATCCAGTGGTTTTTTCCCCAGTAGTACCAAACTGGATGCTAGCTCATGCTACTTACAGATTTCTAAAATAGTTATGAACCAAAAAAGTCTACACTTTAGAAGTAACAGGTTATCCAAGTAAAAGAAATTTCTGTTACAATTCATGAATGTTCTATAACAATGAGAAAATCTTACTAGAGCAGAAAGTACAGAAATGGCTAAGCAATATTAATGAGATGTAAAAAACAAAGTTAAAAGGGTATACCTGACACTAAATTAAATCTCCTTAAAATTAATACACTGTAGCCCCTGATGTCACTATTGGTGGTTATAGATGTTACTTGCTCCAGAAAATTCAATTTCAAGAATACCAACCACAAGCTTCAGTAGCTTATTTAATAATACATCCAACTCTTAGTAATAAAATGTTTGAACTACACCTTCTCCCTCTTCACAAAAGCACTGACCTTTGCTATAGTTAGAAGGCATTAAATAGCCTTTTCCTCTGTCTCAATGTTATAGACAACTACAGGCAATTTGCAGTATCCTCCATCTCAAGCCCATTCACTGCTCTCTGTCACAGTGTTCAATTTCTCAGTAATGCATTGAAACCATTTTTATTCTGCATGGTTGCAAGATGCTATTTTATGCTTGGAAATCTATTATGTGTCAAGACCAGTGTGAATAACAAATATCTATGATAGCAGTCAGCATGTATTCAGACACTTTAAATCCAAGCAAACACAGTGAGTCCCTGGATTTACTTCTTGCATGGACACCAAAAGTAAGACTTAAATAGAGGTCTGTGAGGACTAGTAGAAGAAGTGTTTCTATATGATTTCTTCTGAATTTTGTTTAAATCATCCCTCTATGAAATTGAAAATTGATACCCCACTTTATTCTGTATTAAATATTGATTAAGAATTATATCTAGGGACTTCTGGCCAATATGGAGGAAAGAAAACAGGCACTGTGTTAAGAGCTCCTCTTCCCCCTCAGAAACAGTATAAAAGAAACCTCTTAACAGATATTCCATCTACAAAACCCAGTAAGAGAAGTTAGGAGAAGAACACCTACCAAAAAGGTCTGTCTCAGGGGATAGTGCTTGAACCCAGAGATTAGAGCAGAGAGTCAGCATGAGCAGCTGGGGGAAGCTATAGGACTAGCCTCAGGCTCAGAGACTTGCATGAGTGTCTGGTGAAAGATCCAGCTTTAGCTGGGGAGCCTCTGGTGGGGGTGGGGGTGGGGGAAGGATCTACCAGGAGGTGAGTTCCAGCATTTCAGAGCACAGCTGGAGAACAACCAGCTAAGTCAGGGACCTGAGCTCCATATTTTCAGTGCATCCCTTTGCCCAGAACAAACAACAAACAACCCCCCACCCCCTCAGGCTAAGGCATGGTCAACAGAGTTCACTCAATGCAAAGAGATTAACTACCTCCCCTA
The DNA here is from genome assembly GCF_037893015.1 of Macrotis lagotis. Taxonomy (NCBI): domain Eukaryota; kingdom Metazoa; phylum Chordata; class Mammalia; order Peramelemorphia; family Peramelidae; genus Macrotis; species Macrotis lagotis. The sequence continues at coordinate 174,689,667 of NC_133663.1, read as the reverse complement.
GGGCCTAGCCCTAGTGTTCAAGGTCCACTCAGACCCTGCTGCTGAGGGCCCCAAACCTTTCAGAGAAAGCAACCAGTGCTCCCTACTGGTGGACCCTTGGAACTACTAAGCCAAGTGAACAAAGCCTCTAGGATCTTCCAAAGCAAACCTCTGAGAGCCAGTCCCCACCCTGACACAAGATCTTAGAAAGATGAAGAAAGGCCATTAAAAGGGGGGGGGGGCTATGGAGAAATACTTAGTAGAAATAGATTCTAATCCAGAGAGATCTAGCACTGCTGAGGACAATATGAATTGGTCTCCAGCCCAGAAAGACTTCCTTGAAGAAATCAGGAAGGAGTTCAAAAATCAATTGGAAAAACTAATTCTCTTTCACTGAAAGAGAAAACATGTCGCAACAAAAAAACAAATCCTTGGAAAATACAATTGGACAAATATAAATTGAGAATAATTCTCTCAGATCTTCAATTGGGCAAATGCAAAAGGAAAATGATTCTCTCAAAACTACATTTGGGCAAATGGAAAATTCCTTTAAAAATAGAATTGACCAACTGGAAAAGGAGTTGAAAAAGCTAAATGAAGAAAAATCTTCTCTAAAACAAAAAAAGAATAGAATCAGCGGAAACTAATGACTTCATGAGGCAACGAGATTGTGTTAAACAAAACCAAAAGATCAGTAGAATAGAAGAAAATGTAAAATATCTCATAAGCAAAACCAATGACCTAGAGAACAGATCAAGAAGGAAGAACGTAAGAATTATAGCCCTTCCTGAGAACACTGAAGAAAAACAAAGCCTGGACTTAATATTACAGGATTTAATGATGGAAAATTGCTTTGATATCATGGAAACAGAGAGCAAAATAGTTATTAAAAGAATACATCTACCACTCCAGAAAGAGATCCTAAAATGAAAACACCAAGGAATGCTGTGGTCAAATTCAAGAACTATCAGATAAAAGAAAAAATCCTACAAGCTGCTAAAAAAGAAAAAAATTTAAATACCAAGGAGCCACAGTAGGATAACACAGTGCCTGACCTCAGCAACATTGAGGGATCAAAGAACCTGGAATAATATATTCCAAAGAGGAAGGGGTCTTGGAATGCAGCCAAGAATCTACTACCTGACAAAGTTGAGCCTTCTCTTCCAGGGGAAAAGATGGACATTTAATGAACTGGGAGACTTCTAAAATTTCATGATGAAAAGAGCAGAGTCAAATAGAAAATCTGGACATCAAACAGGAGGCTCTTGAAAAGGTTAAAAAGAAGGAAAAGAAAAAAAGCTGCTATCCAATAAGATGAAACTGGCTATATACCGTCTTGGGAGAAAGAGTCTCATAACTCTTGAGAATTGTAACTAATAGAGAGAATATACTTAGCCAGAAGTGATGGACACTCATAAATTCTCTATGATTCAGAATCATTTAAAAACAATACCTCCATAAAAAGGGGGACAATAAGAATATGGGAGGATGTAAGAGACTGAATGGGGTAAATCTCATTACATCAAGAGGTACAAAAGACCTATTGTAATTGAGGGGAAGAAGGGAGGAGATGAGAACCACCTGAATCTTCATTTCATCAAACTTGGCTTAAAGTTATCTTAGACACACTCAGTTAAGTTGAGAAACTTACCTTACCTTTCAAGGGGGGGATGTAGAGGGGGGTAAAAAGAGGAACTAACAGAAGGAAAGGAAGAAGGGGAAAAGGGAAAGGAGAAAGAAAGAGGAGGGTGGTTGATATAGGAGGGCAAACACACTGAAGGTGGTGGTATTAGAAACATAACACTGGGGAATATGGATAAAGGGGAAAGAAAGGAGGTAAATACAAACAGAAGGAAGATAGCATGGAGGGCAATAAAGAGTTAGTAATTATAACTGAATGTGAATGGGATGAACTTTCCCTTAAAATGTAAACAAATAGAAGAAAGGATTAAAAAACAGAATCCTACAATATGCTGCTTACAAGAAACTCATTTGAAGCAGAGAGATACATATAAAGGTAAAAGGTTGGAGCAAAATATATTTTGCTTCAGCTGAAATGAAAAAAGCAGGGATAGCACTCCTTATCTCTGACAAAGCAGCTGAAAAAATAGATAATGTTAAGAGATAAGGAAGGAAAATATGTCCTCCTAAAAGGTACCATAGACAATAAAGTAATTTCAATACTAAATATGTATGTACCCAATGGGACAGCATCCAAATTCTTAGAGAAGTTCAAAGAGCTACAAGAAGACATATACAGCAAAACTCTATTAGTGGGAGACCTCAATATCCCTCTATCAGATTTAGATGAATCTAATAATAAAATAAACAAGAAGGAAGTTAAGGAGGTAGATTGTTAAAAAACCTAGATGTGATAGGCCTATGGAGGAAATTAAATGGGGATAGAAAGGAATGTACTTTTTTCCCCTGTAGTATGTTGCACTTACACAAAAAACTGACCATGTACTAGGGCATAGAAACTAATATTCAATCACAGAAAGGCAGAAATAGTGAATACATATTTCTCAGATCATAATGCAATAAAAATCATATACAATATAGGGACAGAACAAATTGGAAACTAAATAACCTAATTTTAAAGAATGAGTGGATCAAGCAAGAAATTATGGAAAGAATTAATCATTTCATCCTAGATAATGACAATAATGAAACAATATACCAAAACCTATGGGATACACTCAAGGAAGCTATCAAGGGATATATTATATCTCTAAATGCTTACAGGAATAAATTACGGAAAGAAGAAATCAATGGACTAAATATGCAACTAAAAATTAGAGAAAGAACAAATTAAAAACTCCCAATTAAATACCAAATTAGAAATTATAAAAATTAAAGGAGAAATTAATAAAATCAAAAGCAAGAAAACTTTAGAACTAACAAATAAAACCAAGAGCTGGTTTTATGAAAAAAAAATAAAATTGATAAACCTCTTCTCAATTTGATTTAAGAAAAGAAAGAAGGAAACAAATTTGCTAGTATCATAAATGAAAAAGGTGAATTCACCACCAATGAGGAGTAAATTATAATAATAATTTGGAATTATTTTGCCCAACTCTATGACAATAAATTTGACAATCTAAGTGAAATGGATGATTATTTACAAAAATATAAGTTGCCCAGATTAAATGAAGAGGAAATTAAAAGCCTAAATAATCCTATCTCAGAAAAAGAAATTCAACAAGCCATTATTGAACTCCCTAAGAAAAAAATAACCAGGGCCAGATGGATTCACATGTGAATTCTATCAAACTTTTAAGAAACAATTGGTTCCAATTCTATATAAATGCTTGAGAAAAATAGGTGAAGATGGACTGCCTAACTCTTTCTATGACACCAATATTGTGCTGAGACCTAAACCAGGGAGAGTTAAAACACATATACATATAAAATATTTAAATATAAATATGTTTTATATATAAACATAAATAATTTAAATATAATATATATAAAACATATAGATCTATCTCCTTGATGAAGTCGATGCAGAAATCTTAAATGAAATCTTAGCAAAACGACTACAACAAGTTATCCCTAGTATAATACATTATGATCAAGTAGAATTTATCCCAGGAATGCAGGGTTGGTTCAATATTAGTAAAACTGTTAGTATAATTAATTATATCAGTAATAAACCTGTCATAAATCATATGATCATATCAATAGATACTGAAAAAGCTTTTGACAAAATACAGCACCCATTCATACTAAAAACACTAGAGAGTGTAGGAATAAATGGATTGTTCCTCAGAATATTATGTAGTATCTATCTGAAACCATCAACAAGCATTATATGTAATGGAGATAGGCTAGAGGCATTCTCAACAAGATTAGGAGTGAAACAAGGATACACATTATCACCACTACTATTCAAAACTGTGTTAGAAATGTTAGCTTCAGCAATAAGAGAAGAAAAAGAAATTGAAAGGAATCAGAATTGGGAAGGAAGAAACAAAACTCTCACTCTTTGAAGATGACATGATGGTATACCTAGAGAATCCCAAAAAAACTACTAGAAATAATTAATACCTTTAGCAAAGTTGCAGTGTGTTAAAAAAACCCTAATAAATCCTTAACATTTCTATATATGACTAGCAAGAAACAGCAGAAAGAGCTAGAAAGAGAAATCTCATTCAAAGTAACCTCAGACAATAGACAATACCTGGGAGTCTACCTGCCAAGGCAGAGTCAAAAACTTTTTTTAAAACAATTAAAAATGCTTCTCACACAACTAAAATCAGATTTAAAGAACTGAGCAAACATCAACTGTTCATGGATAGGTCAAACTAATATAATAAAAATGACAATTCTACCAGAACTAAACTACTTGTTTAGTGCCCTACCAATCAAAATCCAAAGAAATTATTTTAATGAGTTAGAAAAATTTGTAAGTAAATTTATATGGAGAAATAAAAAGTCAAGAATTTCCAATGATTATAGTAATCTGCTGTTTGATAAACCCAGAGTCCAGCTATTGTGTTAAAACTCTCTCTTCAATAAAAACTCTTTGGAAAATTGGAAGTTAGCATGGAAGAAACTTAGGTTAGACCAACACCTTACATAGTATACCAAGATAAGATCAAAATGGATATTGGATTTAGACATAAAAAAAATATTATAAACAAACTAGGAGATCAAGGAGTAATTTACCTGTCATATCTATGGAAAGGGAAGCAGTTTATGACCAAGGAAGAGATGGAGAACATCATTAAAAGCAAACTAGATAATTTTGATTACATTAAATTAAAAAGCTTTTGCACAGACAAAACCACTATAACCAAGAGCAAAGGACTCATTTATAATACATATAGAGAAATGAGTCAAATTTTTAAAAAGCCATTCATTAATTGATAAATGATCAAAGAATATGTAAAGTAATTTACAGCTGAGTAAATCAAAACAATCCATAGTCATATAAAAAATTGGTCCAAATCATTACTTATTAGAGAAATGCAAATTAAAGCATCTCTGAGAAACCACCTCACACCTCTCAGACTGACCAATATGACCAGAAAGGAAAATGATCAATATTGGAAGGGATGTGGGAATTCTGGGACATTAATACATTGTTGGTGGAGCTGTGAATTCATACAACCTCTCTGAGAGCAAGTTAGAATTATGCCCAAAGGTCAACAAAAATGTGCATACCCTTTGATCCAGCAATGCCACTACTGGGTCTATACCCTGAAGAGATTATGAAAAGGGGTAAAAACATCTCTTGTACAAAAATATTCATAACAGCCCTGTTTGTGGTGGCAAAGAATTGGAAATTAAGTGAATGTCCTTCAATTAGGGAATGGCTTAGCAAACTGTGGTATATGCATGTCATGGAACACTATTGTTCTATTAGAAACCAGGAGGGATGGGAGTTCTGGGAAGCCTGGAAGGACTTGCATGAACCGATACCGAGTAAGATGAGCAGAACCAGAAAAAAACATTGTACATCCTAACAGCAATATGGGGATGATGATCAACCTTGATGGACTTGCTCATTCCATCAGTGCAACAACCAGGGAAAATTTGGAGCTATCTTCAATGGAGCATATCATCTCTGTCCAGAGAAAGAATTGAGGAGTTTGGAAAAAACCCAAAGACTATTACCTTCAATTTAGAATAAAACCATTATATTATTATGTAATTTTGCTATCTCTTATACTTTATTTTTCTTCCTTAAGGATATTTCTCTCTCATCACATTCAACTGAGATCAATGTATACATGGAAGCAGTGTAAAGAATGCTTTCTGTGGGCTTGGGGCTAGGGAAGCAAGAATGATGGGAAAAAATTGTAAAACTCAAAATAAATAAAATCTTTATAAAAAAGAAAAAGAAAAAATAGAATTATATCTAGTTACTTCATTCAGTAGTTATATATGAGTTTGATTTGAGACCCAGTTTGACTATGTAAGGTCAGAGTCTTTAACATGGTTTGACTTCTTTCTACAAGCTAGCTTCTCCATTTTTTTTTTCTGTGCCTGGACTCTTGACCCTGATGTGATGAGGGGCAGATGAATCCCTGTAGTCAAAAAGATGTTCTGCCTGACCAGTCATAAGTTATGGCTTGCTTAACACTGGGCTTTGCAGGGAATGTTGATTAACTCTGTTGTCATGAGTCTTGAGATTCCCCTTCTGTAAATCAGGATAAATGTAAACCTATCCAGCTTTACCAACTTTATCAACTCTATAAAAGACTGCTCTGTCTGCTCCAATGCATCTCTGATCACTGAGGAACTTTTAGGATCTCTTTTATTGACAACTGCTAAGCCTGGTAGATCAATGATTACACTCAGACTTTGACCTCAGGTTTTCTTTGCTACAGATTTTCATGAATTGTTCCTTCCCCATTTACTAGAAATCTGTTTTGCTACTCATTTTCTGATTAAGTACTTGTACTGATTTGTAGAGAAGCATACCAATCCTTGAAAAAAAATACAGAGAATAAGCTAGATAGGTAAAGCAACCTTGATCTGAACATGATTTATTAACTATACTGGGAAGAGGTATGGAGAAGGATATAGTTAGATAATGGGAGGCTCCTTTATGAATAGTTAGGTGATGATAATGATGATTAAATAATTATCAGTTTACATCTGGAAAAGACTCCAGTCTGAGAAATTTCTTATTTCCAGACCAGTAAACTTGTATTGAATTGACTCTTTTTACTATTCTTTTCAAACATTCTTTATCACTGTCTTTGAAAAAAAGGGTATTGAAAAAGAAACATACATTAAGAATATTGGACTTATTTTCATTTTAGTCATTTCTTGAATATTTTGGAATAACTTCTTTGCTTCTTATTTTTTCTTTTGTAACATATTATTTGAAAAATTTATTATTATTTGATCAGTAAATGAACAAGGGAAAGAGTAAGAGGTTAAAAAAAATTTTGGGGGCAGGAAGGGATTCTAAATTCATCCAAACCTATTAGTTATATAAGAGGAAAATAAAATAAATGCTCTTTTGCTCAAGGAAGAACTTATTCATATGATATTGGTATTCTTTCTTTAATAATTCTGTTTTCTCAGAATTATCTCCTCCTTCCAAATCAATTCTATCCATTCCTTCAAGGTTCAGCTCAAATACAAACCCTTTAGGGAAGTTTATTTATTAATCTCAGTTGGAATTGATGTCTTTATTATTTCTTTCCTAACTTAAGTCTCTGTAAAATTCATTTTAAAATATCATTTGTTTACTTATATTTTTGATTGCCTTTCCAAGTTATCTATCTCATATATCTAATAACACTGTGAACTCCTTGAGACCAGAGATTTTACATGTCTTTATATCCTTGTCATTATACAGTGTTATTAATTTAATGGTTAATACAATTTGTTGATTGAGTAAATCTTACATTGTTAAATATTTCAGAATATATTAGAGTTCATTTTTTTTTGTGTACAGACTATGTGATTCACAGTAAGCACTTAATAGATTCATTTGTTCATTATTCATTCTATTTAGTTCTAGCTGTAGATAATTTTACATTTGTATTGTTATCTATATTTCAACATATAATCAAAATTTTAGTATGATTTCAGACTTGAATAATCAAAAATATAAATGTTAGAACCTTGCAAAAATATAATTTTAAAATGTAATTATTAAATTTATTTTGTTTAGTTTTGTTCATTTTGACTAATAAATATTTAACTTTAATTTTAACAAGATAGATGATATATTCCATGTTATGAAGTACACTGTCATTATACATTTGAGTGCAACAGTTAATGAATGATGCTTTCTCAAAGGTGAATAGATGGAGAAGTTCCTCTTGCTTGGCACCATGATCATCTGATTTAAGCTCCAGTGGAATTTTTTCCTGGGGAATGTGAGGTCAAAACTCTTTTGTATGCATGGAAATCTCAAGTTTTTGACCCTCTTAAGGCTAAGAATATAAATTCAATTTTCATTTAGCAGTAGCAAATGAAAATGTTTTGATTTTTATTTAACAAATTATAAAATTTGACTAATATAGTATAGGAAAGGTGAAATGTTGAATAAAAAACACAGCAATATATGTCTTTTAATTTGGCATATTTATTTTTAATGCCTCAATACCAAAATGAATATAAAATATAGATGTTTCTTGGAATTTTAGTGTGCTTTCAAATTTGAATAATCAAAAATACATTCTATTTTATTTCTATTGTTAAATAGTTTCTATTGTTAGAAATAATTCTATCCTTATAACAAAAATTTATTATAATTATAAAAGTCAATTTAAGTAACAGTTTTCAGATGGATGAGCCATGAAATTATTTTCTTTTAAATAACACCAATGCTATTGACAATTTTGGGAAGTCAGATTTATTAATTTGCAAATATACCTATATTGAATTTTAGAGTCATTTTTATGGATATCTTTTGTTTTTATATCACCCTCACCTTTAAAATTAAATTATTTTATTTTCATTTCCAAATTCTCTCCATCTCTTACCCCATTCATTAGACAAGAAAAATGAAATTCATTATAAATGTTTATAACAAAATCAATTTCCACATTAGTCATGTATCACTCTGCACCCCTTCTCCCCCCCCAAAAAAAAACAAAGCAGAGAAAAGAAAGAAATGGAAGAAAATATTCTTCCATCTGTGTTTTGGATCCATCAGTTTTCTATCTGGAGGTAGTAGCATTTTTCATCCAGTCTTTTAGGGGTCAGCTAGGTGGTGCAGTGGATAAAGCATGGGCCTTGGAGCTAGGAGGACCTGAATTCAAATCCAGGGTAAGACACTTAATAATTACCTAGTTGTGTGGCCTTGGGCAAATCACTTTAACCCCATTGCCTTGCAAAAACAAACAAAAAAAAGTCTTTTGGAATTGTGCTTGGTTATTATGGTTGGATTATCTTTATGCTTGAATTCATTTTTTGTTTCTTCATTCTTCCATCTTATTTCTTAACTTCTAAGTTTATATTAGTTTGGGATTCTGCCCATTTCCTAAAAGGATATAGGGGCTGAGCTTTGACTTTTCTCAGTATGGAGGGGCTGCAGGTTTTCAATTCTTCCAGTGGTGATCTTTGGAGACATTAATTCACTACCCTTCTAGTCTGGGCTCTGCAAGTGCCTAACCAAGATTTGGGTCTGTTGACTTGAGCATATTTGAGTTTTAGGAGACCTTTGTATGACTCAATCACTGTTAGTTTAATGGGAGGCTCTGTAGATTCATCACAACTGAACTGCTGTCTCGCCTTTGGTTTTAGTCTCTGTCCCTACAGGCTTATGTTCTGATCTAAAGGTTAGAACTGGACAACCTCTCTCCTCCTGGACTCAGAGACACAAAGCTAAGTTTCTGGAATTTGTTTTTTGTTGATTATTTACCTAGATCTGTGACCCAAAACAGATCATGGATGATGGAATTTCTATATAGTACCTATTCCTACACCCATAAGTTGTTCAAAGGTCCTCTGAGATCTCTTAAATTCAGTCCCTCCTGCCCCAGTGCTCTATTTTTCTATCTCTGGAAAGTGGAATGTTTTTGGTCCTACCATGGCTTCCACTGAGCTGTTCTTCTGGTCAACCCTAACTCATTAGTCATTTTTCCAGGTCAGGGAACCTTAGGAAAAATAACTTACAAACTTTTCCTCAGATTTCCAGATCAATGTTTGACCTAGCATATTTTCTAGGGTTTTTTTTTTGTTGTTGTTGTTGTTGGAGATATGTTGGGAGGGCTCTTTCATTCTGCCACCCTGACTCCAACCCAACAAAACAATAATGTAAAAATAAATAACTCAACCTTAAAATATTATTTTGAAAGTTTATAACTTTTTATTTTTAAATTTCCTAAATTTTTAAATGACAACATAAGGTTCACACGGAAGTCCATTTATATAGATTTTTAAAGTACTTTATAAATATTGTCTCATTTTGACTTCACAGTTGCCCTGGGAAGCTTAAATGACTTGCTCAAAGTCACATAGCTTGGAAGTGTTCAAGGTCATATTTGAATTCATATCTTCCTGAATACAACCCATGAACTCTACCCACTGTGCAACCCAACTACCTGAGGCCTCATATCAGATCCAAATCTATTATTTTCTTTTAGAGGTGAGTAGCATATTTTATTTTCATTATTTTGTTGCCAAAGTTGTTTATTATACTATTTTTATTTCTGATATATTGTTTCCTTTATATTTGTCATTCTGTATATTATTCTTTTGTTTTGCATATTTTGCTTTGTTTTAGGTCATTTAAATATTTCTTAGTTTCTTCGCCACCTGTCTTCCTGTATTCTCTTTAACATTGATGATTTCTTTCTATTATTATCTTTGTCAAATTTCTGAATGTGAAGTTGAAATTTCAGAATAGTTTTGTTTTTCCTTTATTGTCAGTGATTTGAAGCATTTTTAATGTATTTGTTGATAGTTTGTATATTATTGTTATTGTTACTGAAAATGGCTTTTATTCCTATTGGAAAATAAATAAATTTTGGCCTTATCCAAAAATTCCCTTTATCTTAAATATCACATCTTTATAAGTTAAAAATAAAGTGAAGACTTTCCCAAGTTGATAGTTTGATTTCTTTCAGTTATTCTAATCACAATTATTTTATTAACTCTAAATTTGATGTAATTAAAATGATCTATTTGTCTCTAATGATCTTCTCTTTCCCACATTTATGATTTTCCCCAAAATAGCTATTCAATTTAATGTTAATTTGGTCAAATTTAATCAATTTAATTTATTTTTTGTAAGCACATATTATTTAAATATTTATTTTTATTCTCAATCCATTCTCAGTCACTTATTAGTTATATGACCCAGGGTAGGTCATTTTATCTTTCTCTGCCTCTGTTTCTTCACTTGGAAAATGAATAATAGCATCTATTTCCCTGAGTTATAAAGAGGTAATATTTATTGTGTTTTGAAAACATTAAAAAGCTATACTAGCAAATAATGAATAAAAAGAAGTTTCTGTGCCAGAACATGAGATTAAATAGATTAGAATATTATACTTTAAGTTGGTAAAAATATTTGTGTTGCAGAAAGTCTCAAGTCATTATTATATTATATGGTTTGATTAAATGCTACAATGATTGTCTAAATTTAAAATAAAGTGTGGATTTGGGTAATTATCGTATAACTTTGGCTATTTTATGTGGTCAATCTGGGTAATTCTGGTCTTACTCAAAGTTATTTGAATTATTCTGTTATGATCATTGTTTCAGTCTCTCTCTCTCTCTCTCTGTCTCTCCCCCCACCTCCAAATACTTTGGCACTTGGATGGGTCTGTCATTTCATTGTGATTTTCAATAATTCAGGAAATTTCTGCCAAATTGGAAACCCTTTGAGTGAAGTCTGCTGTTTCTGAAGACCAGCTCAGCTAAGTGTAGCATGGTTCATTACCCATTGGCTATTCATGAATTGTTGTGTTCTCTGAACATAGAAATCTATGGAAAAAGAGAAAAAATGTATACCTCTTAAATTATTACCTTTAGAATATATTTCCTTTCAAATACTGATATACATTCTCTTCTTATGTGGATAATTTATTTTCTATACTTCCTTCTGTTAGTTTCTCTTATATAATTTTCTTTTCTTTCACAGTAATTACAATAAAGTTAATGTTAGATGACTGTCATTACAATCTTTCTTTTGTTATGTCTATCAGTATCCTGAATCATAATTTTTGGTTAAAATTTTCCCTTTTTTGATTCTGCACACATTTTTAATTCCATAAAAAGTTTGTTAAAATGCCTATCTTCATTAATGAGCTATCAGTGTGCCAGAAAGTTTTACAAGTTAAACTGTTTTATAAATAAAAAAGAGTATAACACATCATGTAAATCAGATACAGTTGCTTGTATTTTCCCCAGATTCTCTAAGATAATTTACCTTTGGATTGAAATCAAACCTAGATCTTTGATTTCAGAAGGACCATTTTAACAAAAAGTTACAAACAAGTAAAAACAGAATATGATATGTTTTGCTTTGTTTTTTCTTAGTTACACAATAATACAAGAGGAAATTCACAGTGTGCTAAAAAAATAATGAAAGGAAATGGTCACAATATCCTAACATGTAACACAAATGAATGAAAGAGGAAACATGCATATGGTTTGATAGTAAAAGTTTTTTTTTTAAATTTTGTCCTTTGAAATGTGACATCATTTACCTCCAGAGTGTCCCTGTACTGACTGTTGATCTGTTTCTAGTAATTTTTAATTCTGGTTTTAAAAAAGCTTAAGATAATCTTTTTCTTAAAGGAGTATTTAAAGTAAATTGTTTTTTGATTAAAATAAAATCTTCTGTTTCTTATAAATGATATATTTGTGACTTTGGCCTTTCCTATTGCAGGTGTCACTGTAATCCCTATAATCAGAAGGCAATTTGTGGACAATTAGTAGTATTATTAGCTTATAGAGGATTTGTTTCTCATTTAAGTACAAAGTATACACATGGCCAGTTTGTTTTTGCTGATTTAGATGTCTTCACTATACATTCACTTGATTTGTGGTTATTCACCACAATTATAATTGAAAAAATGAGGGAAAATAAAATATAATTGACCTCTTCAGTGACTGAATACAGCCTTGCCCTCAATTTTTGTCTAGATAATCCAAAGATGGCACTTTTCAGTACATATCAAATAGTTTTCTTTCTTAATGATTCTATCAGAATGTCTGCCCCAAAATGTACAAAATCCTGAACATTTTTCCATCCTTTGATATTAAAAAATACTGCCAATAATCTTTCATTTTCCACTATCACAACATTGTATTTCACTTAATTTTTAACATATTTTAGTGAATCTATGCTCTAAGTAATATGAACATTCTATATAAATGAACAAATTGCAATTTTCTCTACTCATATCACACTTACATTAGACTCATCACTTGTTACCTTTGTTCCAGGAAAAATTGGTCTACTTACTATTCCCTGCATAAAACATTTTATATTTTATTTCTGTACTTTTGCATAAGTTATTCCTCATGTTTAAAATATTCTCCCTTTTCATTTCTACCTGTTGGTGACTTAATTTCTTCAAAAGGTTTAGTTTAGCTGCCTCTTAGTTTAGGAAAACATTCATGATCCATTTCCTGCCCTTCCTCCCTAACATTATTTTTCCTTTTCCCAAAATCAATTATTAGCATGACCATGGATAGGTAAATCATTTATTGGCTCTTCACTTTCCTTATTTGGAAAAAAGCAAAGAAATTGTATTGATGGTGCAATAGTATCATCATTTACTGGTTTTTACTTATTCCATCTCTCATCATGTGAATTAGCTTAGTTTTTCTCTGAAAGGTGACAAAATCGTGTTGTTACACCTAGGGGGTAAATCTCAAGCTCTGCTTCCACTGATGTAACTTATTGATGACCTCAAACCTTAATGATATTATTCCTGGTCATTTCACGTCATAAAATGATCTACTTCCATGGAATTGGAGCCCTTTATGCTTGACAGAGACTATGAAAATCCCGACATAATGACAAGATGGATTTCTGTATGGAAGCAAGGAGACTTCATTTTTATGCCATACCTAAGGAAACATTCTTTAGTGACTGTTGAATAAATATTTTATATTGGCTCAACACTGATCCGAAACTAATGGGGGACCAGATTTAGAGTTGGGTTCATAGTAGAGAGAGATGGTATCTGAGGACACTTCTACCTGTCTCTAAATCTACCATCCTATTTTCCATTATCTATGAACAAGTATCTATTCAGTAAAATATGTGCCTCTAAAGTGTAGAATTGTCTAATTTACACACACACACACACACACACACACACACATATATCTCCAGTACTGAGAACAGTGCTTTACACATAGAGGATATAGAGGATATTTAATAAATAAATGTTAATTCACTGATTGAGTGATCAGTTTAGGGAGAGAAGGGTAAATATTATGAAATTGTAAAGGACAGGGTCAAACTTCCAAAAGAGCAATGAAAAGCTGATCCTCAATGTAGAGGAACAAACTGTATTTTTGCCCTTTTCTGATATTAAGGAAATTGTTTGATTTTGCCAATCTGGGAGAGGGGAATATATTCTCTGCCATTTCTAACTTTTTGTTTGTTTGTTTGTTTGTAGCTTTAGCAAGTTCTAAGTTTGAAGGAATGCATAAATAAGTCCCTGGAAGTTGGGATTCACTAAATATAGATACATTTTTCATTCCCTAATGCTTCTTGAATGTTTTCCCCTGCACAAGATTTCAAACAATGTATATACACACCACAATGAGACTAGCAAAGTGACTAAGTGCTTCTCCCAGAGAGAGAGAGAGAGAGAGAGAGAGAGAGAGAGAGAGAGAGAGAGAGAGAGAAGGGTTGGTTTGATAATTTGTGGATTTAGGTGTGAATCCATTGCATTTTTATTGGTGAAGTAAAAAACATCTTATTTCACTTTGCCAAAGTAGGCCTAATTTCACAAGTTGCATGGGCCATTTCCCTTTTGTTTTCAGACTCCAGATCAGCCTAATTCCAAGCCTCTGATGGTGAGGGTATAATTCAAAGAGAGCTATGTTTGAGAAGTTTCCAAACACTGAACCTTGTCCATATAAAGCTTGAGCTTTGCCTTTGGGTCACAGGTTACAGAGGAAAAAAAATACAAATTGGGGCAAAATGACTTTCCAGTAGCTTTAGGTATCATTTAAATGATCTGATAGATCTCATCTTGCATATATGTATGTGACTACTGATATAAAAAATTTTAAAAATACTTAATGTTTTGGGGAACTTTTGAGGCATGGAATTAAAATCTCCTTTTTTTAGGCAAAGAATATAAATAATTCCTTATTAAAAATATACATCCTAACTCTGACATTGACTGAGATTGGATATTGTTTGACCTTTTATTTCATTTCATTTTATTTAGAAATCCCTTTTGCATTTCTTTATGTGTGTGTATGTGTGTGTGTGTGTGTGTGTGTGTGTGTGTGTGTGTGTGTGTCTGAGAGAGAGAGAGAGAGAGAGAGAGAGAGAGAGAGAGAGAGAGAGACTCATTGTTTGCCTAAGCCTAGGGTTTGTAAGTCCTCAGAATAGAGCTACATTTAGAGTATTTGAACCCAAACTATCCAGATAGTTGCTTAGACTGGGTCAGTGCACTGACTTCTTACCAGTAATTATGAAATAATCCCTGAGGAAACCAGGATCCAGACTGCATGAAGTGGTGTAAAGGATGATGTCAACACCTTGAATTACACCTTGAATATACATACTTATGGACTGTTATAGAGAAAGTTTTGTTTTAAGTTATATTTAATATTGAAATTTCTGAGTTATAAAAGTGAAAAAAGTAGTCCAAATATCACACCATCCTTAGGCCAATGGAAGTCCAGAATGCGAACATGCTTCTGGCCAGGCCAAAATCTGTGTGCTTTTCATACATGTGTGCACAGTAACTAGAAGTAGATTTATCATTCACTTTACTTTCTTTAGAGGAAAGGTGTCAAGGCTAGGGCAGAGAATTACATTTTTTTGGAAATGTAGAGATGCATTTTTCATGTCAAATTATGGGGAAATATATTTTTGTATGTAATATTTGGGAAAACAAGCTTTAAAAATAAGATAGAGGTGAATTTTAAAACTCCAGTGTTCATCGTTTTTATGCTTTTTTTTGTACAGTATTATTGTGGAATATGTGTGATAGTGAATTTTTCCTTTGACTTCTAGGTAATTCCTAAATAACTGTATTGTTAAGAATCATTCTCTCTCTCTCTCTCTCTCTCTCTCTCTCTCTCTCTCTCTCTCTCTCTCTCCCCCCCCCATTTTATTTTTGGCAAGGCAATGGGGTTAAGTGACTTGCCCAAGATAACACAGCTAAGTAATAAGTGTCTAAGGCTGAATTTGAACTCAGGTCCTCCCAACTCTAGAGTTGGTGCTCTATCCACTGTATCACCTAGTTGCCTCTAGTCAAGAATCATTCTCAAAAAATGTGGACATTACTTACTGTATCAAAAAATCCATATACAGTAAAATCCATTTGAGACAGATATCAGTTTTTTTACGAAATATGTAAAATAAGTATTAAGAAAATTTGAACAAATTAAAAATTTAAAACTGAATTGATTTTCTATCTGAAATTGTCTATTTGTTCCTAATAGACATTAATATTTGACATCAATTTTTTCTCTATCCTTTCTATTATCCTTTATTAGCTAGTTTATTATTTACATATAAAGCCCACTTGGTTGGACAAAATCAGCTGCAAAGATAATAGGTAGGGGAGTTATGTCTTGGCAGGAGTTCATATGAAAAAGAACTAACTGTTTGGTTTGATTGCAAGTTCAGGTTTGACTTAGCTTCATGTTTCTCATTTACTTTATTTTTTTTTTTAGGTTTTTACAAGGCAGTGGGGTTAAGTGACTAGCCCAAGGCCACACAGCTAGGTAATTATTAAGTGTCTGAGGATGGATTTGAACTCAGGTACTCCTGACTCCAGGGCCGGTGCTCTATCCACTGCACCACCTAGCCATGCTCTCATTTACTTTAAAAACAGTAGCCAATTCACAACAAAGGAGGTGATAACTTCATTACATTGTATATTGATTAAACTAAATCTAGACTATTGTATTCAATTCTTACTGTATTTTAAGAAAGACAAGCTAGAGTATATCAGGGAGTCTAAAGGCCTGAACAGAAGCTGTGAGTTTGGATGTAGATGATGATAAAGAATCCTTTCAATGAGGCCAACAAGGAAAGGCATTGGCAGCAATAACTAGAGAAACAGAAATAGGAAGCAAATAAATTTCCTTCTTTCAGTCACTTTTCTGTCCTACGATGCACTTGAAAGATGAAAAGTGTATAGTGACTAAGTACCTCTTTGAGATGATTTCAGAGACACTGCTCTTAACACCTGATCTTTTTAAAAAAGATATGCCCTTTCTTTCTTACCTTCTACATCAGAATAGGTGAGCTCCTTCTTACTAAAGCTCTTAACATCTGATCTTTTTTTTAATGAGGACTGATGCCTTTAATTTCACAATTAAAGAAAACATTTTAAATGTTGGTTTTTTTTTTTTTATGTTTGGCCTTGGTAACTCATTGACCTAAATTCACAGTGAGATGTAAACTGCTATTAAAAAATCCAGGTATTGGGGCAGCTAGGTGGCGCAGTGGATAGAGCACCAGCCTGGAGTCAGGAGTACTTGAGTTCAAATCTTGCCTCAGACACTTAATAATTGCCTAGCTGTGTGGCCTTGGGCAAGCCACTTAACCCCATTGCCTTGCAAAAAAAAAAATCCAGGTATTGACAAAGACTGAGAAGCTGGGTCTTTTGGAAAGTGGAATGAGGCAGAGATAGGTGAGATTGGTGATATTGGAAACATTCTTATTGAGCAGTCTAATTAACATTCAGTCCTGAGGTAGATATTACTTGTTTGAGTTGGGATGGGTGGATGTGTTGATTGATTTATTGAAGGCAATTTTTTATTGTTTACAATTTCTAAAACAATACTCATTTAGGCAAGTCTTAGAACATATTCATCTCAAAATATGTTAATTTGCTAAAGACCCTGGAGGATGTAGGTATTCTCAGCTCTTTTCAGGAAGACAAAGATATGAAGGGATCAGACTGGAGAGTAAAATTTATCTACTCCAGCTTCTTTTAAATCTCTTAGAAGAGAGATGCAAATATTGGTCAAGAATTTATTTTTATGAGCGTCTAGGTGGCACAGCGGATAGGGGACTAGCCCTGGAGTCCACAGTACCTGAGTTCAAATCCAGCCTCAGACACTTAATAATTACTTAGCTGTGTGGCCTTGGACAAGCCACTTAACCCCATTTGCCTTGTAAAAACCTAAAAAAAATATTTTATGACTCTTCAAAGTATTATATGGTACAGGAAATTGACTTTTTTGTTTGTAATGTTTTCATTCCTGTCCAAAATGCAATACCACCTTCTTCAATCCCTTACATACTAAGTCAACACATGGAAGATGACTTGTCTCCTGTTTTACTGAGCAACAAGATGTGAACAGCCATATCTTCCCTATTCTGAGGCTCAAAATATTTCAAACTCCCCAGCTACCAATATCTATCCTTTCTCTTACCCTCCAAGTTCCTTTCTAAGGTTAACTCTTAAACCTGTGCTTTCCACTCTTTGTTTTGCTACTTCCTTATTTAACTCTTTCTGAAGGATTTTTTATAGCTTCCTTGTATGGAATTTGACTTTCTGCCTACAGATATGCACTTAATAAAATCACATTATTTTAAAAACATACAAAAACTTTACATGATTATACTTTTCCTTACAACAATGTTGTGATTTTTTTCCTTCTCATTTTTCAGTGTTAAGTTTCTAAACAAAGAAATTTGTTTACAATTACTGCTTCTATCTCATGTCTCGTCTTTACAATCCTATACAGTTTCATTCTTGGTCGTTCCTTCTCAACAGGCACAAATGTCTATTTTATGGAAAATTCAGTGACTTTTCCCACGTCTTAATTTCTTTGATTTCTGTACAGCATAATTCATAGTTGTATCTTGAAAGTTGTTCTTACTTTGTCATCTATGAGATTGAATTCACAAAGTTCTTCACTTATTTTTTTATCACTTTTTCTTTTTCCTCTAGCCTTTACTATTCATCTTCTTCAGTTGTTGTTCAGTTGTTTTTAAGTAATGTCCAACTCTTCATGACCCCATTTGGGGTTTTATTGGTAAAGAGACTGATGTGGCTTGCCAATTTATTCTCCATTTCATTTTATAGATGAGGAACTGAGGCAAACAGAATAAGTACTATTTAGAGAAAGTAGCAGAAGGTATTAGAAAAGGTAGAGGTAGCATTTGGGCTGAAGTTTTGAAGTTAATAAAGATTTTGAGAATTAGTATGGAATATGATAGGGAATAATTGATCACCCCCCTCAAAAAAAAAAACCTAATTGGATAGACATTTACAAAACATTTGCTATATGCAAGAAAACTTGCCAGGTGATAGAAACAAATTGTTGTGATAAAATGCCATTGCAATAAGAAGAAATATTCATAAGCTAATATCCAATATAAATAATAGAGGAAACTGAAAGTCTTCAGGAAATGCCAATTTCCCATAAAATTGCAGGTCTGTAAATCTGCCATTAGTTGGAGAAAATTTGGAACAAAAGGAACAATGGAGAGATAAATTTAGACCTTGAAATATAAAAGAATGGGGAATCAGGAGTGGTAAGCATCTGAAACATTGGAACAATAAAAATGTCGATGGTTAATCTCAAGATGAGGAAAGAGCTAGGGAAGAAAAAAACAGTCAAAACCTCGAAAGTGGTCAACTAGGAAAAAGAAAGTCAAATCATGAAGGATATCATATGCTTAGGAATACTGAAGGATAGTGTGCCATTGGAAAAAGCATCAGAGACTTCCAGCCAAGATGGTGGAGAGAAATCAGGTACTTTGTTAAGTGCTCCTCTTTCCCTCAAAAATAACATAAAAGAAACCCCTTGGCAGAAATTTCATTGACAAAACCTAGAAAGAGAAGCTAGGAGAAAAACACCTACCAAGAAGATTTGTCTCAGGGTACCATGGGTGAAGCAGGAGACAAGAGCAGAGGGTCAGCATGAGCAGCTGGGGGAAGAGAGAGGACTAGCCTCAATCTCAGAGACTTTGGTGAGTGGTGGGTGCAAGACCCAAGGAATCTTTGACTGGTGGGGAGAGGAGTTATGCGAGGTGAGTTCCAGCACAGAAATTTTCAGAGAACACCTGGAGAACAACCAACTGGGCATGGGACCTGAACTCCATACTTTCATCAGAGCCCTTTTCCCAGAACAAATAATAAACAACACCCCCCCCCCCCCATTCCCTCAGGTTCAAGTGTGGGCAACAGATTTCACTAAACTGAAAGAGAGATTAACTCCCCCTCCCAGGGCTCAGCACATTGTTCAAGATCAACTCAGACCTTACTGCTGAGGGCCTCAAACACTCCAGAGAAGAAAACCAGTGCTCCCTACTGGCCAGCTCTCGGAATTACTAAACCAAGTGAACAAGGCCTTTAGGATCTTCAAAAGCAAACCTCTGAGAGCCAGCCCCCACCCCAACCCAAGGTCCTAGAAAGATAAAGAAAGGCCAGTAAAAAGGAGGGCCCATGGAGTAATACTTAGAAGAAATAGATTCTATCCCAGAGAGATCTGGCACTTCTGAGGAGAATATGAATTGGTCTTCAGCCCAGAAAGACTTCCTTGAAGAAATCAGGAAGGAGCTTAAAATTCAATTGGAAAAATTAGGAAAAGAAACTCAAGAGAAAACACATTGCAACAAGAAAACAAATCCTTGAAAAATACAATAGGACAAATACAAAAAGAAAATAATTCTCTCAAATCCTCAATTGGGCAAATACAAAAAGAAAATGTTTCTCTCAAAACTACAATTGAGCAAATGGAAAATTCTTTCAAAAATAGAATTTACCAAATGGAAAAGGAGTAGCAAAAGGTAAATGAAGAAAATTCTTCTCTAAAAAGAAGAATGGAATTGATGGAGACTAATGACTTCATGAGATAAAAAGATTCTGTTAAACAAAAACAAAAGATTGAAAGAATAAAAGAAAATGTAAAATACTTCATTAGCAAAACCACTGACCTCAAGAATAGATCAAGAAGGGACAGGCTGAGAATTAAAGGCCTTCCTGAAAACATCAAAGAGAAAAAAATCCTGGACTTAATATTATAGGATTTAGTGATGGAAAATTGTCCTGATATCAAGGAACCAGAGGGCAAAATAGTTAAAGAGATCTCCAGAAAGAGATCCTAAAAATGAAAACAAGAAGGAATGTTGTGGCCAAATTGCAGAAATATCAAAGATAAAATCCTGCAAGCAGTCAAAAAGAAACAATTTAAATACCAAAGAGCCAGAGTCAAGATTATATAGCACCTGGACACATCAACATTAAGGAATTATGAGATATTCTGAACAGCAAGGGAGTTGGAATGCAGGTAAGAATACACTATCTAGCAAAGCTGAGCCTTCTCTTCTAGGGGAAAAGATGGACATTTAATGGAATGGGAGACTTCCAACATTTCCTGATGAAAAGACCAGAAATAAATAGAAAATTTGGACATCAAAGAGGAGGCTCAAGGGACACATGAAAAGATTTTTTAAAAAGGGTTAAGAAAACTGCTATCCAACAAGGTGAAACTGGCTATATACCCACTTGAGAGAGAGATTCGCATAACGCCTGAGAATTGTAACTCTATGAGAGAATATACTTAGCCAGAAGTGATGGACACTCAATAACTTTTCTATGACTCAGATAGAATGATTTAAAAATAGAACCTCCTTAAAAAGGGGGACAGTAAGGAGATGGGAGGATGGAGGAGATTGAATGGGGTAAATCTCATTACATCAAGAGGCACAAAAGACCTAATGTAACAGAGGGGAAGACAGGAGGTGAGAACCACCTGAATTTTCATCTCATCAGACATGGCTTAGAGTTAAATGACACATACTCAGTTAAGTTAAGAAACTTATCTTACCTTTCAAGTATTAAAAAGGGAAAAGGGGAAGGGGGACAGGGAGAAGGAAAAAAGGGCAACTAATGGAAGGAAGGGAAGAAGGGGGAAAGGGAAAGGGAAAGGGGAAAGAAACGGGAGGGGGTTGATATAGGAGAGCAAACACACAAAAGGTGGTGGTATTCAAAAACACAACACTGGAGAATATGGATAAAGGGAAAAAAGGAGGAAAATGCAAACAGAAGGAAGATAGCATAGAGGGCAATAAAGAGTTAATAATTGTAACTGAATGTGAATTGGATGAACTCTCCCTTAAAAACATAAATGAATAACACAGTGTATTAAAAACCAGAATCCTACAATATGCTGCTTATGAGAAACTCATTTGAAGCAGAGAAATACATAAAGAGTAGGGTAAAAGGTTTGGAACAAAATATATTTTGCTTCAGTTGAAGTGAAAAAAAAGTGGGGATAGCAATCCTTATCTCAGAAAAGCAGCTGCAAAAGTAGTGTTAAGAGAGATAAGGAAGGAAACTATATCCTCCTAAAAGGTACCATAGACATAAAATAATTTCAATACTAAATATGTATGTACCCAATGATATAGCATCCAAATTTTTAGAGGAGATTTTGAAAGAGTTATAGGAAGACACATAGAGCAAAACTCTACTAGTGAATGACTTCAACCTCCCACTCTCAGATTTAGGATCATAATCATAAAATAAACAAAATAAATCATAAAATAAACAAAAAGGAAGTTAAGGAGGTAAATAGATTGTTAGGAAACCTAGATACTATAGACCTATGGAAGAAATTGAATGGGGATAGAAAGGAATATATTTTTTTCTGCAATACATGGCACTTATAAAAAAAATTGACCATGTACTAGGGCATAAAAAACATAATGATCTATTGCAGAAAGGCAGAAATAGTGAATATATCTTATTCAGATCACAATACAATAAAAATCATATGCAATATTGGTCCAGGGAGATATAGATCCAGAACTAATTGGAAACTAAATAACCTCATTTTAAAGAATGAGTGGATCAAGCAAGAAATTATGGAAAGAATTAATTATTTCATCCTAGATAATGACAACAATGTGACAACATACCAAAACCTATGGGACATACTCAAGGCAGATGTCAGGGGATATATTATATCTCTAAATGCTTACAGGAATAAATTACAGAAAGAAGAAATCAATGAACTAAATATGCAATTAAAAAATTAGAGAAAGAACAAATTAAAAACCCCCAATTAATTACCAATTTAGAAATTATAAAAATTAAAGGAGAAGTTAATAAAATCAAAAGCAAGAAAACTGTGGAGCTAATAAATAAAACCAAGAGCTGGTTTTATGAAAAATAAACCAATAAAACTGATAAACCTCTGGTCAATTTAATTAAAAAATGAAAGAAGAAAACAAATTACTAGTATCATAATTGCAAAAGGTGAATTCACCACCAATGAGGAGGAAATTAATGTAATAATTTGGAATTATTTTGCCCAACTTTATGTCAAAAAATTTGACAATCTATGTGAAATGGATGATTATTTACAAAAATATATGTTGCCCAGATTAAATGAAGTGGAAATTAAAAACCTAAATAACCCTCTCTCAGAAAAAAAGAAATTCAACAAGCCATTATTGAACTCCTTAAGAAAAAAATATCCAGGGCCAGATGGAGTCACAAGTAAATTCTATCAAACTTTTAAGGAACAATTGGTTCAACGCTTTAGAAAAATAGGTGAAGACAGAACTCTGCCTCACTCTTTCTATGACATCAATATCATGCTGATACCTAAACCAGGAAGAGTTAAAACAGAGAAAAGAAATTATAGATTTATCTCCCTGATGAATATAGATGAAGAAATCTTAAATAAAATCTTAGCAAAATGACTACAAGTTATCCCTAGGATAACACATTATGATTGAGTAGAATGTATCCCAGGAATGCAGGGTTGTTTCAATATTAGTAAAACTGTTAGTATAATTAGTTATAGCAATAACAAACCGATCAGAAATCATATGATCATATCAATAGATACTGAAAAAGCTTTAGACAAAATACAGTACCCATTCCTACTAAAAACACTAGAGAATTTAGCAATAAATGGATTGTTCCTCAGAATAATAAGTAGCATCTACCTGAAACTATCAACAAGCATTTTATATAATGGGGATAAGCTAGAGGTATTTCCAGTAAGATCAGGGGTGAAACAAGGATGCCCATTATCACCACTACTATTCAATTACAATCACCACTATAATTCAGCAATTAGAGAAGAAAAAGAAATTGAAGGAAACAGAATTGGAAGAAGAGACACAACTCTCACTCTTTGCAGATGACATGATGGTATACCTAGAGAATCCCAAAAAATTACCTAAAAATCTACTAGAAATAATCAATACCTTTAGCAAAGTTGCAGTATGTAAAAAAAATCCTCATAAATCCTCAACATTTCTATATATGACTAGTAAGAAACAGCAGAAAGAGCTAGAAAGAGAAATCTCATTCAAAGTATCCTCAGACAATATAAAATACCTGGATGTCTACCTGCCAAGGAAGACTCAAAATCTTTTTGAAAACAATTACAAGATACTTCATCCACAAATAAAATCATATTTAAATAATTGGGCAAACATCAATTGCTCATGGATATGTTGAGCTAATATAATAAAAATGACAATTCTACCAAAGCTAAACTACTTGTTTAGTGCTCTACCAATCAAAATTCCAAAAAAAAAAATACTTTAATGAGCTAGAAAAAGTTGTAAGTAAACTTATATGGAGAAATAAAAAGTCAAGAATCTGCAGGGATTCAATGAAAAAAGGGCAAAGGAAGGTGGCTTAGCCTTACCAGATCTAAAATTATATTTTAAAGTATCAGTCATAAAAACTGTCTGGTATTAGTTATGAAATAGAGTGGTGGATCAGTGGAATAAACTGGTGCAATAGTAGGAAATGATTATAGTAATGTGCTGCTTGTAAACCTAAAGAGTCCAGCTACTGGGGTTAAATGTCTCTCTTTGATCAAAACTGTTGTTAATTGGAAGTTAGTATGGAAGAAACTTAGATTAGACCAACACCTCACACCCTTTACCAAGATAAGATCAAAATGGATAAAGAATTTAGACATTAAAAAAATATTATAAGCAAACTAGAAGATTAAGGAGTCAGTTACCTGTCAAATCTATGGAACAGGAAGCAGTTTAGGACCAAGGAGGAGATGGAGAACATCATTAAAAACAAACTAGATAATTTTGATTACATTAAATTAAAAAGCTTTTGCACAGACAAAACCACTATAACCAATAGCAAAAGAAATGTAGTAAATTGGGAAACGGTTTTTACTGTTTGGTGAAACTTCTTAGTATTTCTGAAAAAGAACTCATTTCTAAATTATACAGAGAACTGAGTCAAATTTTCAAAAAAACCAGCCATTCCTCAATTAACCGATGGTCAAAGGCTATACAAAGACAATTTACAGCTGAGTTAATCAAAGTGATCCATAGTCATATAAAAAATTGCTCTAAGTCATTTACTTATTAGAAAAATGCAGATTAAAGCTTCTCTGAGATACCACCTCACACCTCTCAGACTGACCAATATGACCAGAAAGGACAATGATCAATATTGGAAGCGATGAGGGAAATCTGGGACATTAATACATTGCTGGTGGAGCTGTGAACTCATACAATCTTTCTGCAGAGCAATTTGGAATTATGCCCAAAGGGCAACAAAAATGTGTATACCTTTTGATCCAGTAGTAACACCACTGGGTCTATACTCTGAAGAGATTATGAAAAAGGGCAAAAACATCACTTATACAAAAATATTCATAACAGCCCCATTTGTGGTGGCAAAGAATTGAAAAATAAGTGAATGTCCTTCAACTGGGGACTGGCTTAACAAACTGTGGTATACATACATACATATATATATATATATATATATATATATATATGTCATGGAATACTATTGTTCTATTAGAAACCAGGAGGGATGGGAGTTCATGGAAACCTGCAAGGATTTGCATGAACTGATGCTGAGTGAGATGAGCAGAACCAGAAAAACATTGTGCACCCTAACAGCAACATGGGAGTGATGATCAACCTTGATGGATTTGCTCATTCCTTCATTGCAACAATCAGGGACAATTTTGGGCTATCTGCAATGAAGAATACTATCTGTATCCAGAGAAAGAACTGTGGAATTTCAACAAAGTCCAAAGAATTTTTACTTTCAATAAAAATAATCTTATCATGTAATTTTGCTATCTCTTATACTTTATTTTTCTTCCTTAAGAATATGATTTCTCTGTCATCACATTCAACTGAGATTAATGTATACCATGGAAACAATGTAAAGACTAACAGAATGCCTTCTGTGGGGGGGGTAGGGGGGGAGGGAAGCATGAATGGGGGGGGAAATTATAAAACTCAAAATAAATAAATCTTTCTAAAAAAAGAAAAAACGAAAAAGCATCAGAACAACATGAAGGTTAAGGGAGTTAGGCATTACTATTACCCATCATTCTGGAACTTGATCTGATAGAAATGTCACTCTTTGAGCAGCTACATTAGTTAGCTTCCTAGAACATAACCTTCTAGTTTGATTGAGGGTGCTTACTGCAACATAACTCTTCTGGGCAGATTGTATGCAGTGAATTGATTACAATGGGAATTTATCCAGGTTTGTGTAATAACAATTGGTGAAACTTCTTAAGCAATGACACCAGTAAGTTCTTGAGGTAAGGAAGCAAGGCCAGATTTAGCAAAGAGCAGTATCAATTATACATTAAAGGCAATATTTCTAAATATTCAGCATTCCCAAACTTGTTGGTCTTAAAGTAGTATCTTTATTTATACTTAAAGATGCCTTGGTATAGGAAAAAAAAAGAATGCTCTTAATTTGCAAGATTTGATGCAAATTCTTTCTTTCTTGACTTCATAGAAGTTACTTGAGGAGGGTTGTACAAATATTTATTTATTAATTTTGGGGGATTTTTTCAAAGCAAATGGGGTTAAGTGGCTTGCCCAAGACCATACAGCTAGGTAATTATTAAGTGTTTGAGGCCAGATTTGAACTCAGGTACTCCTGACTCCAAGGCCAGTACTCTACCCACTGTGACATCTAGCTGCCCCTACAAACATTTATTAAAAGCAAACCTAGCCCTAACCCTTATAAAACTTCCTTTATGAATCAGATAGAAATTATCATTTATATCAAGGCATTCTTGTTTTCCCAAGAATGAAGCTGGATTTATTTTGTAAGTATAATGGATGTTAAATAAAATTTTGAATGGAATTGAAAAAAAGTAATTTTGATTATTCCCCCATTAGTTATAACAGACTGTAAGGTCCCTCAGAACAGTAATTACCTTGTTCCTGCCTTCTCAAGTACACTATTCAACAACATAGGCCATCTCAAAACATGTGTGAAAAGAAATAATATTTTCCTTATACTTAGTAGGAGCTAGGTGTGGAACCCAAAATACATAAGTAAAACCTATGAATGTGGGTATCTAGGGAGAGTATATTTAGCCAGGGATAATTATCACTACCCTTTCCTCCCTGCCTACTTTGTCTCAGGAATTTTAATCATTCACACCCTATCATAACATTTAGGTTATTTACAGTCTAGAAACAATAAGAGACTCCCTCACATCAACAGGTTTCCCTCTTCTAATGCTTTATGGAGTTTATATAAAATGAAAAGTCTTAATTGCTCAGACATTAGGCAGAGATCTGACATTTAGGCAGAGATTTCTCTCTCTGTTAATTTAAAATTCATCTAAATAGTGAACCCTTGGTCTCTTTATAGTTGAGACAAAATTCAGGTTCCTGGAAACAATGAAAGCATAGTATCTGTTAATAGACAGTCATTAGGAGGGAAAGTCATGGGAAAGAAACTACCTTTCCTTGGAACTTCCCACAGTTCTTGAGAAAGTGCCATAACCAGTGATTTCAGATTGGTTCTAGTACATGCAGATCTGATGGGCCTTCTCAGTCTTTCTCTTCTCTGTTTCTTTCTCTTGTTGCCTTAATCAGTTCTTTCTGGCTTAGCTCTTGATCATCCCATTTCTTCATATTTCTCTTTCCATTTTTGTTTCCCTTTAACTCTCTCTTTTTTCTCTCAATTTCTTTTTCAATGTTTTCCATCTCCAGAAAGATTTAAAAACTATCATGATAATGGGGGAAAAAACAATGACTCCAGTATGCAGTTGAGGGAAAAAACACAACTCCTAGGGTCCATAGCAACTTAGTACTCTTTTTTCATGCAACCATTCCAAATTTTGCCAAAATGATTATACACATGTGTATAAATATAAGTGTAGTTGATTGAGTCAATCAAGCTACTTCATCCTACTTAAGGTAAATGATAAGGTGCTTTGATACCCAAAGAGGTGCAAAGAAGTCTCAATTAACCAATAAAAATTTTACATTGAGGGTGGAAGAACTTTGAATGAACTGTATTGATATTGGCAAGAAGAGATCTCAGAGTGATTGAGAAAATTTAGTCATGTTCTTTGGGTCAGTTAGTTATAAAATAGACCAAAACTTAAATTATTCTAGCATGTGGTGAAGATTCAGATTTCTGCAAGCAAAGAACAAGGAAAGGACAGGGTCAGGTTGGAAAGAGACAATGCCTTGACTAATCAGTTCTGGCTCAATAACCAATTGGAAGGATGTCCCTCTTCATGCAGTAATAGTACTGAAAGCAGTCAGAATAGTTGTTTCTATTCTTATTTGAGGAATAGAACCTTTCCAGCATAGCCATCATGTCTTTCAGGAAACAGATTCCTCAGCTTTTTCTCAGTTTTCATAGTATCTAGAGTATGGCATACATGCTCCAATGATTGGGCTTCCATCTATCAACTCCCAATGTGTGTGATTATAAAGCTATACAGTACTTTGAAGTGGGAAAGATAAGTATAGAGAAGTGTCAGAATCTTTTGGACTATAGAAGTTATGGCACAAGAATTTATAGCTAGCACTGGATAGACGCACACAGAAGTGTTTGTTGAATTGAATCAGTGAGAGCAATCAAGATGGGCACCAACTTTTCAAGGCAGTAAATGGAATTGGTTTAGATAAACATAGATACTAATGGAGACAGTTCTTGATGTAAGTTGGAACCAGGAGTCAGATCTATATGTAAGATAAACTAGAGAAGGGACCTTTTACTTCAGAAAATTCAAACAGCCATGGGATGCAAAAGGAACCAGTGAGTTCAGAGAATGGAGTTTTGAGGATGGGTAATGGGGAATGATCAATGTGTATCAAAAAGATTAGACCATCTGAACTCAAGCATCACCCTCACAAGAAAACTATAGAACCCTTCTTTGAATTTTTTTTCTCATTCAGTGTTCATTTTTATCTTTAGTAGTATTTTCAAGTATATGCAAATAATTCACAGCAAGATAAAAACAGCTACATGATATATATATATATATATATATATATATATATATATATATATATATATATATATGTTCATTTGGGGAAAGTGGTGGTAGGCATATGAGAACTGACCATTTTGCATAAAGAAAAGAAGCATCTATGGAATGAATCGTAGTCATATTTTCATTTTCCCTTACTTTATTTAAAATTCACATATACATAAATACACATACACAGACACATATATATGAAATTTGTCTTATACATACAGTAATATTATTGCGAAGAGTAAAGAGTATGAAGTAGTAGCTGGTTTCAACTTGATTAACTGGATGACTTTTTTGCTTATTTGTCAAGTAGGTGCTGAATGAATTGCAGTTCTTTCATTTATTTAGAATGCAACATTAATGTGTACTAGTTTTTTTGATTAACAGCAGGGTTGCATTAATGTTAAGTACTAATGTTAAGTAAATGAATGTTTTTAGAAGTTAGTGCAGAATTATTTGAAATATTCTGGGCTTCTATTTGTGGAAATGTATAGCTTTATAGTAATGATTAAATGTGAGGGAATCTCTTGAATTTGAATAAGAAAAAGGACATCTCAGAAGTGAGTTTTCATTGCAATTTTCATCATTTTATTAAATTTCTTATTTTTAGTATTTATATTTAACATTAAAGAATTTATTATTCAATAATGTATATTCTTATTTCAATATAGACCATTTAAAATATACCAAGTGAATCTACAGGACTTAGCAATTGTGTTTGATATGAAAAACTAAGGGAAAGGAATGAAAGCAACATTTAGAATCTGGGCATCTGGGAGAATTCAAATAATTTGGGGATTTTTAAAGTCACTTTCATCTCTCATTCCCTATCTCAGAGAAAATGATTTCAATGCCAGCATATGAATCAAAGGGTCAGAGTTGGGCACTGGACTTTTGTGAAAAAGAGATTCCATTTGAATTATGATAGTGACCTTAGACTTAATGTTCATTTTATTCAGCAATAGGACTGGAGAAGATGGCAGTAATGAGAGACTGTTAAATCAGATAATAACTTGCATAGAAATTCTAAAGTATGGGAACTATGAGTTTCATCGATTATTATTACCATGTTCTAGCTTCTAAAGTCACTATTAAAGTTAAATTTCTCAATTTTCTAAATTTACTCAAACATCATTAGCTCAGGTACTATATCCAGATGGTCCTTAGAAGTCTCTCAAAATGTAGGAAGACATTCTTCTGTAACTTCAACTGCTTCTTTCCCTTTTGGAAACACAGATCCACTCTAACGAATGTAAAATATACAAAAACAAGTAAAAAAGAAAGTGTATTAAAAAATCTATTTTGAGATAGGTCTATCATGGAAATTGCATCTCTTTGTATGTTGTCTTTTTTTTTTACTATTTTGACTGTTTTAAATCAGACAATTATACTTTTTAATATTTTGCATTATACACTATAATATTTTAGCTATTTATTCATTCATTTATCTAATTCAATCTATCTATCCATCAATCCATCTAGTCAACCATTTTTTAAAATTTATTTAGGTCTATGATTTCATTGGTGCAGAAAACAATCATTTAGAAAATTCCCTCTACTTACTGACAACTTTTGCTATTAGAGAGTTGACTGGGTCCCTGAGAGATTAAAGAGCTTGCCCAGGATTACTTAAACAGTATGTGTGTCAAAAACAGGAATTGAAGGCATGTTTTCTGAGACAGCTCTTTGTCCACAATGTCATGCTGCTTCTCTGTACTTCCTTAGTTTCTTAAACTCAAAAATCAATAGTTCTGGTACTACTTATGTTGACTCTTTTTTTCTTTAAAAAAAAAAAACTTTTCCTGCCTATTACCTTTTAGTATTAGAACCTTCCCTCATGGCATGGTGTCTCCCTCATTAGAATATGGGCTCCTTGAAATTAGAGACTCTTCTTGCTTTTCTTTGTATTTCTAAAAGCAAACATTATTTATAAGAATTCCTTAAAATCCCAAGTGAAATTTACTGGTTCCTCTTTGATTTGAATCTAAGTTTCCTGGATTAAAATTGTATTATTCTTATTTTGCCTGGTGACCTTTCCCTTTTCTCATTAACTAATTATATTAAATGTTCTGTTATTAGAAGTTTTTAATGGAGACTGAAGCAAAGCAAGTATTAGTCTCTGCCACCTGTAATTTTCTATGCTTTCTTGAAAATAGAAATTAGTCACCATCTAATGTGCACTATTTATAACATTTTTTCTTATTACCATTTACACCCCAGCAATTGCTAAACTATTATGTGAGTAATTCTCATTCAATTACCCCAAGAATAATTAGGAAGATAAAGAGAAGACAAATATGAATATATGAATTTTTCCATTAATTTATACTGAAAGAAAATAAATGAAAAAAATAAAGATTGCAGCACAAGAAAGATGTCTATAATGGTGGAATCCTGGAGTTGGGAAAAAACCTTAGAAGTTATCTTGCCCAACCACTGTCTGAAACATGAATTTTCTTCAATGATGTTGACATATTTCTATAATGCCTTAAGTTGTATAAAATATTTTCCATATGATAATTACCCATCTTATAGATTTTAAAAGTAAAACAAAGTCATTTCTATAGTCACTCATCTGGTAAGTGTGGTAATTGTGAGTCACAACCAAATTTTTAGATTACAAATTCAGTTCTCTTTACATTATACTGCCATTTATTTTTATATTGGTCCTATTTTCTTCTTGCAAAAATTTACATATGCACAATGAACTAAAAAGCTTTGGCATTTTTCTTTATTACACATGTTTCTTAATTTATATTTATTATATTGCCTGTTGACATATGATATCTTACATTCATTAAACCTTTTGGTAAAAAGAGTGTATGGTGACTTGATTTGGAAAATATGCTTATTTGTTGATATTTGTTCATATGTACAAACATAATGTAGTTAATGCTTTAAAACTGCATATCTAAACATTACATCTCTAAAAATGGAATATAAATAGCTCCATAGGAAAATAAAAATACTTGTAACTTTAAAAACGAAGATTTCTTTTGAATACCTCATTGGTGCTTTCTTCTGTGTTCTCTTTTTTTCTAGTTAAAGATCAATGAGAGGACAGAATTCTACCTCCAAAACTGATGGTGGTACCGGCATATGTACCAACTCATTGGTTTCAATAATTCATCTACATATCGAGATTCACCTGGAAGAGTACACACATGCCTCTCAGAGAGGTCTAATTAGAATCAAAGTCATTGCAGCATACAAGTTATAATAATCCTTTGAGCAAGGTGTTAATTGTTAATCTCACTTTTCCTGTCTAGCAGTCATGTACAACATTCTGTTTATAATAGGCTTCCTGTGGTAAAGAAAAAAAAGAAAGAAAAAAATGGGCTACTAACCATCAATACATGTGTTTCCAGTAATCATTTTAGTGGCCATGAGTCCTCATAATAGTGGCTAATCTCCATAACATCATCATTAGTGGATGAGGGTAGCTAAAATTATAGAGACCCTTTGCTCTAATTACAGTCTCTGAATTGCAAATCCATTCTTTAATCAAGTATAAATGCATTGTAAAGGGAATTGCTAGTTATTTCTAGGGAGCAATATGCATTTATGCAGGCATAGTACAGTCTTAGCACAATGAAATAGGTTTGAAGAATAATAACATAATATATTCTTCACAGAACTTGGATCTTTAAGGTATTGTTACTTCCTTATGGGCTGTCACAATAATTGAATCACCCCATTCTCTCCTAGTTTCTGGTCCTGTTAGAAAGGTATAGCTTAAAAATGTCATTCCCCCCCCTTCCCCCAATTATTCTTGATTCCTCATTTTTCAACAAGTAATGGATTGGTTTTCCTTTTACCTTATTAATTATAGCTAGCTAGCAATTGCATTGCACTTTAAGTTATTTAATGTACTTTATACATGCCATTTGATCACATTAAGTATATTAATTTTATTATCATAGTAGGTGATCAAATTAAGTGATGCACTATTTATTTTCCTGGGTTCCAATTGCCCTGAACAAATAAAGAACTTTGCTCTCAACAAACCAGAATTCCATCAGTTCTGTACATTTCTTCTCAATTCATTTTTCTAGAGCTGGGTACTGACTAAAAGAGGAAGAGTAGTACAGAGGAAATAGAGATTTTTAAGTCAAAGGACTCAATTTGGAATCCCTTGCTACCTGTTTGACCTTGAACAAGACACTTGACCTCTCTAGAATTTTTAGTTTCCTCTTCCATAAAATAAGGTAGTTGAAGCAATTCTAAATATCTATGATAATTCTTGTTCAGATAATAAAGATACTGTAGTGGGGTTGTGGGTTTGAAAAAGGTTGAGTAAGCCTTCCCAATTCTGATCAATTTTAAAAAATTCTTTGTGAAGGTTAGGCACAACAGTAAAATTATTCTGATTCTTAGTTATGACATTGCTATATAGTTTGTAGATGATCTTAAATACTTAATGATTCAGTTATCAGAATTACAATTTCAGAAGAAATGACTGCTCAGTGAATGGTTCTAGGATTTGCAATCACATGCTGCTTACAAGGATCAAAGGTATATCACAATGCTCACAATTATGTCTTAAAGAGGAAACAGAAATATAGAAGCAAAGCATAGCAGGAGAGGAGGATATAGTAGATTATACTCAAGATTTGTTGTGTTTTGTATTTTGCCAAAGACAATTTATAACCTCTTCATTGCCAAGTTTTATTTTGGTAATTAGATGTAAGTCCTTCCCATAAAGAACTT
The DNA here is from genome assembly GCF_037893015.1 of Macrotis lagotis. NCBI lineage: Eukaryota > Metazoa > Chordata > Mammalia > Peramelemorphia > Peramelidae > Macrotis > Macrotis lagotis. The sequence continues at coordinate 174,656,118 of NC_133663.1, read as the reverse complement.
GATACAAACATAAGACTATTGTTAAAAAAAATCTAACTCTACCTTAGTTTTTACTATGTCCCTTCTTCCTTTTTCCTCTTCTATGTCCTTCCCTCAATTTCCTAAAGGATCATTATTTTCTCTGAATCAACATTCTTGGGCTCATTTTTATATAATTTCAAACCATCATTTACCCACAAAATCATAAATAAACCTCTCCTCCCCCATGAGTAGTTAAAACTTCTCATTTCTGACTGTACCCATTTTTCATTAAATTCTTAATAATTTATTCTTAGAGAAAATGTAATATTTTTATGAGTATCAAAATATATAAAAAATATTCAAAGATAGAGAATTTTATCAAAATAATTGTTATCTTAGGGCTAAATTACTAATATTGCCCTAATTTGAATGTATTTCTAATTTACTTCAGGTAGTCACATCCTGGAATAATAGAAATTCTTCAGGATTTAGATGTATTTGCTCTTGAAATTCAAAATTATATGCTTCTTAAGAAAAAATTAAAAGACCTCATTTCAGAGTTAAGTCCAGTACATCAGAGAATCTTATAATCTGATATTTATCAAAGTTTAGCATTGGCTTTTACCATCAGAGTAAAATGATGTTCTGTCAATTTCCCAGAAAAACAAGGTGGTTCATTTATTAAGAGGACATTCATTCCTTTGCTTTAATATTACTAAGCTTTCTACAACAATTTTCTTATGTATGAAATATTACTGGAGGCTGCAAAGGTTAGCATTAAATATATTAACTTTTTAATGTTATGCAGTATTTTAAACCATTACTCTTCCTCTGAAGCCTGCTATTATTTACATAATTATTTCGTCAATCTAGCCTTAGCTTTTTTACCTTCTAGAGTGTAATACAATGAATATCCATGATTCATATTTCATTCTACAAAGGAAGAAAAGAGCTAGATAGAAGACAGAAATGGTAATCCATTTGTAAGGCTAACCTGAAGTAAATTTCCACATTTGTAAAGGATTTATTTTTAATCTAAATTGAAGAGGAAGGGAAGAGAATTTGAAGTAGATGACTTCAGTCCTTATACAAGGCATTCTCTTATTATATTTTGTGTGTGTGTGTGTGTGTGTGTGTTGTGTGTTTTGTTTTGTTTTGTTTTTTGGTGATAGAAGACTTGAAAGAACAGAGCTCATAAAAGGAATTAATGCTTTGTTCAATACTATAATTAGTCTTATTTCAAGTGAGAATTTCCTAGATGTCCTTATATAGAATGATCCAGTCTGATTTTGACCTGCTTCACCCTGGCTATTGCTCTATCACTTACCTATTTAGAATCTAGGTTAGTATTCACATCCAAGTCATTTGGCTTTTAGTGAGGCAGCAGATATCCTAGCAGTACTTTTCTGAGATCATTAAATCAGTAAGTATGCTTCCCTTTTAGGATCCCTTGAGATTTATTTGGGCACTCGGCACAGTCAAAGGCTCCCAACATAATGCTTTGTGTTATCTCAGCTTTCCAAAGGAACAGCTTTGAAAAAGCAGAATTACTGAGGATTTTTTAAAGCTTAGTTTCACTGTCTTTTCATTTTTCATAGAAGCACCAAAATAACAAAGGGATCTATTTAAGTTTCAGACTCTCTTGCCAATAGAAACTATTGGAAACATGATGTAGGATTCAGTTCCTGAAAGATTTCATACTCAGTATTTCAAGGGCTACAAGTCAACGGATGAAATTTGGGTAAAACAGCTACAATCTTCTGGATTTTCATTTACTTATTGGATGTTTTTCAACCTTTTATCTCTGAAGCAGTGCTCTTCTATTTCTTAATTTCTTTTCTTCTTCCTCCCTCCCCAGATGCTTCAGCCAGTGGAATCAACCATAGAAAACACTGCAAGCATTCATGAGAATTGTGCTTTCTTTAAACTGGTATTCCAATCAACCCATGATTTCTGTCAACACTCACTTTTACTGATATCTTTGCTCTAATGGGTTCTGTTCTGACTATAATTCCAGCAACTCCTCTTTTGCAAGCTCATTGTGAGAAAGGTAAAATGTTTCTATTGTCTGCAAGGGGGCGGAAGCTAAATTATTTTCCTTGTGGTAATTATGGAGAAATATTATCATTGGGGCTCTTTACAGGGAAATCCATTTTCTCACAATTAAGAAATATTCTTATTATATGAGAGGAAGAGTTTAGATCGATGAACTGATTATTCTGCCAGTCATTACTATTTCTATTATTCTAGTCTTAACCTCACAATAATACCTCTTTCTAGATAAGAGACAGTATGGTACAATCGTAGAGGGGGAAAAATCCAAGATTTAGACACATGACTTCCAACCCTGGCATTGCCACCAAATAACTGTGTGGCATGGTCTTTACAGTGTTAAGCAAAGTAGTATAGATAAATTAGATTTGTATTCTCTAATATTTATAAAGCACTATAAGGTTTGCAAAACACTTTACAAATATTGTCTCATTTTATCCTTACAAAAATCCTGAGAAATAAGTATCTCCATTTTTAGAAGAGGAAACAGAAGCTGACAAAAATTAACTGACTTGGCTGAAGTCACACAGCTAATTATCAATCAATAAACAATCAATAAACATTTATTAAGTGTGTATTGTATACCAGACACTGTGCTAAGTTCTGAGGATAGAAAAGGAGGCAAAAGATGATCCCTGCCCTCACGCTTATGATCCAATGAACTGTCTGATACCGAATTTGAACTCTTTCCCTCAATTCTGGTCCCTTACTCTATCTATTTCATTAACTCACTGCTTCAAAGCTTCCTGTTAGATTCCTACCTCAAAGATTTAAAAAATCGAAGATGATTCTACCATATTTAAATTAAGTAAAATACTTTTAAAAGTTCTCTTTTTCAATTAGAAACCAGGAGGGATAGGAATACAGGGAAGCCTGGAAGGATCTGCATCAACTGATACTGAGTAAGATGGGCAGAACCAGAAGAACATTGTATACCCTAACAGCAACATGGAAGTGATGATCAGCCTTAATGGAATTGCTCATTGTTGCCACCAGGGCAACAATCAGGCACAATTTTGGGATATCTGCGACAGAGAAATCTGTATCCTGAGAATTGTGGTTATAACAAGGACCAAAGACTATTATCTTTAATTTTAAAAAATGTTACCTTATTATGTAATTCTGCTATATCTCATACTTTATGTTTCTTCCTTAAGGATATGATTTCTCTCTCATCACATTCAACTTAGATGAATGCATACCATGGAAACAATTGTAAAGACTAACAGAATGTCTTCTGTGGGGGGTAGGGGAAGGGAAGCAAGAATAGGGTAAAAATTGAAAATTCAAAATAAATAAAATCTTTTTTTAAAAAGTTCCCTTTTTATAAAATACCACCAGTTGATTTCTTCAACAAGACTACACACATATACCCAAGTGTATATATATATATATATATATATATATATATATATATATATATACATATACATATATATATATAATACTTAGCAAATCTGTAAAGCCATATATAAATATTGTTGCATTATGAATGCGTTCTCTTTTAAATCCTCAGCTAATTTCCTTTGGCCAAAACTGAACAATACTTTTTGTTTTGCTAATAGGAGCTACCAAACTTTTCTTGGTGATACTACAAAGGGAACATAAAAAAAAAACTTTGTAAACTTAAGACTTCTTAGGTTATTTGCCATTCTTCTGTGACCCAGCCCAGTAATGAGGGAGTACAGGATTGTTTTGTTTTATTGCACTTCACTTTATTGTGCTTTGCAGATATTGAGTTTTTTATTTTTACAAATTGAAGATTTGTGGCAAATATATCAAAAAAGTCTATTGGTGCCATTTTTCCAAAAGCATATATTCACATTGTGTTTCCATTTGTCACATTTTGATAATTCTTACAATATGTCAAACTTCATTATTATTGTATCTATCATAATGATCTATGATCAGTGATCTTTGATAGTTCTATTTTAAATGTTTTAGGAGTCATGAATATTGCTAATGTATGGTCACAAAAACTTAATTGATAAATGTTGTGTGTGTTCTCAATCAATCATTGACTAGTTTTTCTCCCTCTCTTCCAGCAACCTTATTCCCTGAGACACAACATTATTGAAATTAGGCCAATTGATAACTTTACTATGGTCTCTAATTGTTTAAATGAAAGGAAGAGTTTAACTCAAAAGCTAGAAATGATTAAACTTATTGAGGAAGATAGGTCAAAAACTGAGACAGACTAAAAACTAGGCCACCACCCTGATCAATTCAGCAAAAAAGATTATGACTTGCTGAAGGCTTGAATGATGGTTAGCATTTTTTAGTATAAGATATTTTTAATTAAGATATATCTATATCTATATATAAATTGTTAAGAAATTATATTACTGTATACTTATTATACTATAGCATAGTGTAACATAACTTTTATATACTCTGGGAAACTGAAAAATTCATGTGACTCACTTTATTGTGATATTTGCTTTACTGCAGTGGTTTGGAACCAAACCCACATTATCTCCAAAAGAATACTTGTGTGGGCAGAATTTCACCTGCCTCTGGAGCTGGTGATTTGTTCATGCTCCATTGGGTTGTTATTTCCTATATAAGGAACAATGCCTTCCTCCTCCCAATGCTCTTGCCTTTGTACCTTATCCAGAATGGGATTAATCATAGAGCTAGATTTTGCTCCTGATCATTCTTTGCTCTCTAAAAAAAAGGAAATCTTGAGCCACAATGAATCACAATTTGTCTCCTTCTCAATACATTTTCTACTGTTAAAATCAGGGTAAAATTAATCAGTCAATTTGCCAAGATTTCTTAAGTGCTTACTTATATTCTAGAGGCTATGATAGGCAGCAGAGGTACAAAGACAAAATGAAACAATCCTTGTCTTGAATGAGCTTTCATTCTATTATTTCATCTCAAACGAACAATTATGGTGAGATAGAAGTGGGAAGAATGTCATAAAAGGATATTTAAAAGTTAGAAGTAAAGAGACTGTCATACCTGATTTACTTTGTTAATTATAGGGAGTATTTATAGTTGAGTTTTGCATGTATCTGAACCTTGAGTATGTTAAAACAAAGTATCGTTACTATTCCTTCCATTTTGGACAACATCCCTGGGTCACTGACTAGTTGTCAGTCATTATAGTAGCATAGTGTCCTCAAATGATTATTTTGATAAAGCATATGCTAGAAAGACACTACATTTCCCTGTTGACCTAGATAAAATTAGTTTTAGTTATTAAGGACATCAAGAAGTATAAAATGAACAAATGTATATGTCATCATTGGATTTTTTACTTAGAACTGGAAGATCTCATCCTTTCATCTCACAAGTGAGGAAACTGAGACACTGTAGAAGTGATTTGTCCAGAATAATATATCTTAAGCAACAAAACTGGTATACAAAGTTATGTTTTCTGGCTTTTTCCCTTGTATTAAGTCTTTGCAACAGTTATTTTTAATTGTTAATGATTATGGAAACTAGTTGACTAGTGAGTATTTAAAAATTCCCTAAGGAAAATATGCACATTATATCTTTTTCAAGTGTAAATCTTAAGTTTATACATAAATGAAACCAAATCTTGAATTTTAGTATTAGCTTATCTCTAAGGTGCTAATACTCACATTGAAATTTAACAACTAGCTCTCCCAGTTAGTTCAAACTCTTTACCCTGATTATGGGACTGAGAGGAAATAAAACATATTTATATAGAAAATTCTTAATGGAGATAGGTAAATTGTCTTCCTGAAACAAAAAAAAACAGATCAAAATATATTCATTCAAAAAAAAAAAGTTAGAATTTATAGGATAGTTGTCCATAACCTACATTTTAACAATATTCTTTTTAAAATTAACTAATTTTTAACTTTACAATTTTCCCCTAATCTCGCTTCCCTCCCCCATCCCCCATAAAAGGCAGTATATTAGTCTTTACATTGTTTCCAAGGTATACATTGATCAAAGTTGAATGTGATGAGAGAAATCATATCCTTAAGGAATAAAATTAAAGTATAAGAGATAGCAAAATTATATAATAAAATAACTTTTTTTAAAATTAAAGGTAATAGTCTTAGGTCTTTGTTTAAACTCCATAATTCTTTTTCTGGATACAGATGGTATTCTCTATCATAGATACACCAAAATTGTGCCAGATTGTTGCACTGATGGAATAAGCAAGTCAATTAAGGTTGATTATCATCCCCATGTTGCTGTTAGGGTGCACAATAAGTTCAATAATATTCCAATCTAATCCATAAAACTTTTGAAGATCAGAGCCAGAGGTTTGTTTTTTGTGAAGTAATTTTTCTGCATGTTTCAATAGGATTATCATTTTTACCAAGTATATTTGGATGGTAAATTGCTATAAAGATTTTCATTATTTTTAGGATTAGACAATTGCTTGCTTTGTAAATTATTGCATGTGGATTTTTTCTTCATTTTATGAGTTTAGATAATGTGCCTGTCTTCAAAATGTTAATGTAAGTTAGTTTTGTGCATTTGAGTCAAAGAATATTATTAGAAACAAAGGCCTTGTTGCTGTACATAGTATCCTATATTGATGTATTATTAACATTCAAATTACAGTGCACACTTTAAATTGAAACATAATTGGGATTTATTTTTTCAATGCATTGAAATTAATTTTTAATTGAAATTGAAATTTTTGAATAATAGTATATTCAGTATCTTTCTGAAAGTGGAAACAAAGTGTATTCATTGATTTAACAATGAAAATATATACTCTTAGCTGTGTCATTCTCATAAACTTGCAAAATAATTACAAAGATTTTAAATTTCTTTTAAAATAATATATCTTGTTATTATATTAGAAAATAAATTTAATATCTTCTCAAAGTATTTTAGTCAGGAATATCCAATTATGGTAGTATGTTTGTAAACACCTTAATGCTTTCTTAATGTTGAATATAAATATATATATATATATTTATATATATATATATATATGGGAAAGGCATTTTTAAGTACCTACTATGTGGTAAGTACTTAGAAGATGTGTTCTCATTTGGTCTTCACAACAACCCTGTGAGGTAGTTGCTATTATTTTTCCCATTTTACTGATGAGAAAAGAGAGGCAGACAGAGTTCATGTATATATGCATGATATCAAGTGTAAGAATTTGAATATACACTAAATGCTTTTTAACTATATTTAGATTGTGAGCAATGAGACATGTTCACAGAAAATGTTGCTTTCAGGTTTGTTTTCTATTATCCCTCTTCTTCCTGCAGAACCAGAATTTAATATTATATTGTGTTTGATCCTTAATGTCTTGATCAATTAGGAATTCTCAGCTTCACTGTGAATTTGCTGACATGGTGCCTTTTTCTATTTACTTTTCTTGTATAGAAACCTTATGAGAATCAAATACTTCACTGCTTCCCTCTCTCCAGGGAAAGGAGATTGAGTGAAATCTCTGAATTAATTGAAAGGAGAGTTTCATCTTCCCAGAATATAGGAGTTGAACATGGATAATCTGGAGACCAAATGATCTCCTTGCTCTCTGAGTCATGTTCCAAGTACACCATTATTTTGTTTGAAGATAATTCTCAGGAAAATGACCCATATTCAAAGAGAAATACCAAATTCCATTCTTAAGCCAACATAAATTATTTTTGGTTTATATGAGATTTCTGACCCCATCAGTTGGATATTAAGAAAAATTCATGCTACTATTGATAATCATAACTCAGAGACTCTAGAAGTAAATGTTATATTTACAACTAATGATTATAGATTTAGAGTTAGAAGAGATCTCAGAGGTATACTAGCCCAACTACCTCACATCCACTGAGGAAACTGAGGTCCTAAGAAAATTCCCTAAGATAGCACATTTACAGAATCCAGATCTCCATACCATAGACTCCATCCAGTATATCATATTGACCTTCCTGAACTGTTCAAGATATTATTTTAGCAATTAATGCATGTACCTAATTCATATATTATTCCTATAGTATGTGGGTGAGCCATTATATGATTGTAAAGAGAACCAAAGTAATCATTTGATTATAAAAGGTTGTAGCCCAAGAGTAGGCTACACTAATACAACTGACATTGACAAGCAGTTGGAATGATAATTGGATGAACTACTAACACCTTTATTAATGACATGTTGGCAAGAGATTGCAACATTTTCACAGGTTACTTTTATACATAGGATACAATTTTCAAGACTTTCAATAGCCATTAGTCATAAGAATAATATTACTTCAGAATGGCAAGCATTAAGTTCTTTGCCTTGATTGCACATATTATGCATTCAGAGGAAAAATAAGTGACACAGTTTGAATATAGTAGGTTTTCAAAATTAAGAATGCTTTGAAATATATCATGTAGTTTTTATTATAGTATGTACAATCTATTCCTTAAATGATGCTTATAATACAGTACTTTTGAAGGACCAGAGGATGTTGTATCCCCATTTTTCCTTTTCAGGAAAGACTCTTGTAGCAAAGAGTCTTGCAGCAAAAAAAAAAAGAAAGAAAAGAAAAGAAACAAGCAAAAAAAGCTACTCAGTTTCATTCATTCATTCATTCATTTAATACACATTTATTGAATATCTACTGTGGGTAAGGCACTGTTCAGGGTGCTGAAATAGATCACCAAACTTTGAACTTTTGAGTCAAAAGAGTACATTGAAAGAGGAAAAGAATATCAGATTCATTATGGAAACTGAGACCATCCAGTACTGAACATATCGTTAAATTCTCATTATTTTTCAATCTTCTAGTCTCTTCCTGTCTTTATATCTTCACTTTATTGGTTCTAGTTCAATATCTCCATTAATAAAATTTAAGAATAAGCAAGACAGCTGTATAGTAGGTAACATGGTATGATATTAGGGAATGACACATCTCATAAATGTAAATTGAGGGGAAAGGGTCAAAAAAAGAATCATCTAGTGGCTTGGAAACTTGGAGGAGAGAAATATTGTGATTGGTGGCCTCAAGAATTCAGACATCTCCTGGATAGATGGTGCCTACTTACAAACAATCCTGATTTTAAACTAGCATTGTAAAACAGAGTTGATTAAATTTTGAGTAAAGGGGTATAGAGTTTCCTGTAAAGAACCAGTTTATTTTTCTAAGATCTTGTGACTCTTTCCCTAACAAACCTCTTAAGACATTTGGTTACATTTCATTTATATGTAGAAGAGCTATTTGCAAACAACTTACTATATTCTTTGTACCAAGGATAAGCACTGATGAAGCTTTATTTATTATTGAAAATGGACATTGAAGTTGTCTGCTCCACAACTACGTCCAACATTTTATTACATAATTACATGCTATCTCAGAATGTTTTTTGGATGATTCTTATGTATTATTTCCATTTCCCTAACATATTGCAAAGTTCTTTAGTACATCTAGACTAGCTACTATAGTATTTTTTTTCTATAACATCTCCAAAGCGTAGTCATACAGTCTCTACATATTTCTTACAGGGAGAGGAATTTTCCAAACAGCTCATTTCCTTTGCAGATAGGACTGATTGTTAGAAGCTCAGAATTATACTGAGCCAGTAAGAGCTATGGATTGGGAGTCAGAAATTTGAGGTTCAGTTCTGACTCTGATATTTACTTCTGTTTGACTTTGGATAACTCACTTTGAGCCCTTGATATTTTCATTTATGAGAATTAAACTAGAGAACTTCTTATTCTGAATCTAAGTTCCTATGAAATCTGCTTCGCTATAGTTTAATTAATTGTCTCTTCCCTCTCTATATCCAAGAGAACATTTTCAAATTGTTGAATTTCAAAGCCACATTCCTCTTTTGGTCCAGATGCCCCCATTTCCTTAAACTGTTCTTACAGATGTTTTATATATATATATATATATATATATATATATATATATATATATATATATATATATATATATATATATATGTCTTTCAACACCTAATTCAGTTAACCAGAGATAAATAATGAGAATGTGTCATCCACCTATCATTCAGCATGAATAGAAATTTGCTATGAATATAATTGCTCTGCATATTCAGAAAGCTAGTATTTCCCTATATTGACTTGAGGAAGAAGAAAACCTCACATTTGTACTGTTCTGTACTCTTTTCACAGTACTTTAAAAACCTAAAAACTCATTTGCTCTTCTAAACCAGTCTTGTAAAGGAACCTGGTCAGCTGTTGATTGCCTCTATTTTAAAATGAATAACTGAGGCTTAGGGACTTTCAGTGATTTCCCAAAGTTCACCCATACCTGGGACCAGAAACTGACTTCTAGGTGATTTCAAATCAGTAATAGCGAAGTTTGAGATAATGATTGATGCTACCTTGATCTTTGAGCTGGGCACAACCCAAGGATGTTCTCCAGCTCATGTATTAGAATATAATAACAACCACTGCTACCACCATAACCAACACAACAGAAAGAGCAATACTCATTTATGCAGCACTATTCTAAGTATTCCTCAAGTATCTCCTGTGATCCTTACAATAAATCTGTGCTATTGTTATTCTTATTTTATAGCCAAAGAAACTGAGGCAGAGAAAAGAGGTTAAATGATTTGCCCAGTCACACTGGATTGTGCATACTCAGGAATTGGAGAGAATGCTTACTCCTCTCAATGACAGTACTCATAATATCAGTCAGATCTCAAGCCTTTGATGAGCCTAAGTATGTCACTGTCATAAGACTCTTGATTTTTAACCTATCTCCACTCCTTTTTATAGGCTATTGCATAAGAATGAATGAATATGACTAGAAATACAAGGGTGTGAGGTCTTGGTCCTGTCTGAGTTCAGGATAATACCTCTTCTTGTTAGCAGCCCTGGAACCTTATTTGAAAGGTATGTCAAATCTTTTGACTGTGCCTTTCCCTTCCAGAACTGCCTGATGATTTTGCTGAAAAGGAACCATTCTGCAGGGGTGCTGTCTTTGCCAGATTGGTCTATTTGTTACTGTTGGTTTCCTAGTATCTGGTGACTATGCCAAATTGATTGAACCTGTGCTTGAACGAGTCCTGGTCTATGATCAATGTGGCTGGGTGCAAGTTCCAATTTGTGCTGTTTGGCACCTGTGCAGACAGCAGCAACTGGCTGTCATGTACTAGAACTTATGGTTCCAATTCAATTTGGCTGCTCTGCATAGACACAGCCAAAAACATACTTTTTCTTTAGCGTTTATGCTCATATTCAAATACAAGGTAGTGTTTAAGAAAATTACAAGATATGCGTGCTAGTTTACACTGAAAAGAATCAGATACAATGATATAATTCACCTATTTATTCGCAAATTAGCTATAAATAATGACTTTTTTGTCTTTTTATTTTTCTTTTAAAGCCACCATCACAAAACTTCTGCAGCTGTTATTTACATATTAAAAATAAATAATAGAACCTTTTATTTATCGTATTATGCAGACTTTGAAAACCTATTTTATTCTTGATAGCTGTTTGGAAGGTTATTATGGGCTGTAAGCCAAGATTAAACCTGGCTTTCTGGAAAAGCAAATAGGAAAAAGAAGGCTATAAAGGTCTCTTCCAACATTCACATACTATAATTCTCCGTGATATTGTGATAAACCTTTTAGAATGCAATGACTTCCTAATACTTCATGTGCGAACATCTTCCCAGACTCAGCCTTGTATCTCTGAGCAACAACAATGATGATGAAGATGATGATTATGAAAGAAGAGAAATGAACAAAATAAAAACACGATTCTGAGAATAGTTCATAATGAATGAGCTAAATAGCTACACCATATCATCTTCTCATTTGCATTCATCACGGATCACAGATTAAAATGAAGATCTCAGTAGTTTCAGCAACTACTTTCTCTTTTGATATAAAGCTATCAAGACCCTATAAATAATTATTGGGATACATTTCAGCTGTAGCTTCCCCACATGTGCAAGCGATTACATTTAAATTGGATAATATTCCATTGTTAACGTTTTGCCTTTTATATGTAAAGACATTCAGCAAAAAAGGATTGGATCATAACATAAATAACACGTCTCTTGGTCTTGGCTTTGTCTTGTGAAGTTCCTGCCAAAGTCTATTGGAGTCTTCATGTTTGTTAAATAGGTAAAAAAAAAAAGGTGGGGGGGAGCTTTTTACTTGTCACAAATGGTGTCTCATGCATTTATCTAGTTGTTTCATTAAATTCTCTTCTAAAAATATAAGCATGTGAAAAATGTCAACCTTAGTTTTGGCCCTTTCAGTGGGCTGTTTATGCCACTTATTTATTTCCTTTAAAGAAAATTATCTATTTAATATCTCTAGAGATCTTTTTTAAACTCAAAATGTAGGATTTCCTAAGTCAAAGATTTAACAAACAGTCCAAAACAATAGTTGCAGTCTTAAGAAATGTATATCTAGTTGCTATGAGAGAAAGTGTCTATCCATTTGTTATTTTTTCGTTCTATAATCAACAGATGATATTTAAATAATACATAATTTATTAGAGTTTCACAAAACCCCATGGAGGTAGGCACTACAGATTTTATTAGGCCTATTTTTACAAATGAAGAAACAGATGCTAATGTCCTGCCCATGGTCAAAAAGATGATAAATCTCTGACAGAGGTATGATTTGAATTCATGTTGTCCTCTCTGTAAATCCAATTTTTTTCATTACATCATGTTACCTTTGTAGTGAAGAAATATCTTTTGTGCATTGTCTACATGTAACATAGATTTTAAGCTGAAGCAAGTTCAAGATGTTTTAGATATTTTGTTGGCTATATTTTGTATTGGTGGAAAGAATATAATATGACATATTAGTGAGATTGATAGAAGAGCTTTTGAAAAGAAGATTAAATATATATGTATAAATATATGCACATATTATATGATTATATAGATCTTTATACACAGATTTATGAAGGGCCATCCTAGATGTCATTTACAGAAAATACTTGGAAAACCAAAGTAAACTGAGGTAAAGAATGGTCCCAATAGCTTTCATAGTTTAAATTCCAGTTCAGATTGGCTTTGAGCCCTCAAAATTTCATTTTAATTATTGAAAAATAGTAGCTTCAAGAATGAATGTTTCTAGTTGGGAAAGAACAGTGCTTTCATTTTTACAATTTTTTTAATCAACCTTGTGGGTTCATTGTTTACTTTTCTTAGTAAGTTCAAGAGCTGTGACTGCTTTCCACAGTGTTTGTTTGTGTACAGATGTCTGCTGCAGATTGAACTTGCCTGGTGGCATAGAATTGACTTTAATATGCTACTGCTGACAGTTTTTCTACTGCAGCTTTGGATTTCTTTCCTTTCCTTATTCTACTGTATGTACACATGCACATGTTCACACATGCCCATATTAACTTCCCATGTCACTTCCCTCCCCCTTTCACATCTCTTGTCTAGATGGTGGGAAAAGTGCTATATTTGGAGGCAGAAGATCTAGGTTTGATTTCACTTCTCCCTCCTTGTATATGCATGTGACCTTGAACAAATGATTTAGTATTACTGAGCATGAGTTTCGTTCATGTAAAAGTAGAGTATTACTCAAGCACTTCATTTTAAAGATGAGGAAACTGAGGTTGAGAGAAGTTGGGGGATTTGTCCAATGAGTAGTGGTCCTGGGATTCTAAAATATCTCACTCCACATACCAATGTTTCTTCTATACCACAGTGATGCTAATAAAATGACGCTCAGAGATTTTAGGTGACTTGGCTGGCGTCAAGACATGATTCCAGATCCCCTTTATTTTTTTTTCACTACTCCACTGTTCATTTTGGATCATATGCATATCATTCCAACCTGTCTTTTTTGTTATCTATCTTACTGAACCATCCTTGGGTCCACCAGACCATTAAAAAACATAATCTGAGTAAATGCTGGTTGACTAACTGAGGAAATAATGTAGTAAGTTTTGAAACTCCAGGTCCCTCTGGGGGCTTTGTTTTCCTGTCTGGTGAGTGAAATTTTAGATAGCTCACTATATTTAACTAGAATGTTGAGGTAATGATGGACTGGGACATAAACAATTGTTATAGCTTAAAACAAAATTATGAAGTTAGATAATACTTTTTTTATGCCCTTCACTCAGAGTATGGCTTCAAAAATCATCTAATTTCACCTTCACCTTCAAAAAATCTCATCTATGAAAATTACCACACCATCATAATAATTATAAATACAGCAACAAGTGGTCATTGAATCTTTGCAAGAGACCTCTACTAACATTTTCATTCTGAGGAGTTCTATTCCACTCTTGAATAACTCTGCCAAGTTTTTCATACCATGTTGTAAAAATATAACCTTGTTTTCTTTTTCCCCTTACTTCTTGTTATTTCTTTTGAAACCAAACCGAAAAATTCTAACTTTTCTTCAAATCCTGCCTCAAACTCTTACTAGCTGGACAAGTCACTTATCTTCTCTCAAACTCATCTGTTTCCTCATACTGATTATGATTAGAAGAACCTACTTCACAAGGTTTATGTGAAAAATGGATGGCATAACATACATATATATATATGTATATATATACATATATATATATGAAGAGCTTTGTAAGCCCTAATGTGCTTACATAGTATTCTTCTGCTGTTTTATTTCCCTTTCCTTCCCCATTGACCCCTGTTCTCTATCCTTTTCATATATATCAGACTTGCTATATCATAACCAGGATTCTGGGAAAAGTGCAATAGGATGGTTATGTCTAGGAAAGTCCCAGACTATGAGTCTAGGTAATTCTGTGGGTCTGAGTAAAGACATGAAATCTAAATATAGAGATATGTTTAAGGAATTGTGATTCCATCTAAGAATACACAGATCTAGAAAGCAAATCTTAGTCCAAATGGAAATAATTATTAGATAAACTTAGATAAGCTTTTTTTAAAAAAGCTTTTTAAAAGTAGAAAACAATATTTACAGTATCAAATCTAACGAGTCCTGGGTAGGCAATTGGCAGAGACCCAAATGAAAAGTCAATGAGAAGTATTATAGGCCTCAGTTTCTTAAGATGTGGAGATTGGATTCAATGACTTCTGAGATTCTTCCAGATCTAAAGTTATAACACTATGAAAAACTGATAGCAGATGTCAGATCTAGACATTAGGAGAATAGAGAGGCAAAGCCTGGAAATCCTATTACATTTTTCCCCTCTGGGAATTTTATGATAAAAATCAATTGAAAATTGTGTTTGCTTTATAAAAATTTACTTTAAAGAAACTTTGTTGGAGTACAGACTTTCCACAGGCAAGAATGACATACTGGGTCAAAACTATGACTTCTCTAGCTCAATAACCAATTAACTTAGAAATATATGTCCTATTTCTCTCCTCACTTTTCAGGTTTAGTTTTCAACTGCCACTCTGACATCTAGAATTGGATATTCCATAGGCACCTTAAATTCAACAATTCCAAAGCTGCTCTGATTACCTTTCTCCCCCAAACCCTTGCCTTTTCTTCACCCTTACTGCCATCCTCACAGCCACAAAACTTGTTTTACTTGACTCCACAGTCTCTTTTGCCTCCAATACTCATCCAAATCCATTGCCAAGTCCTGTCCATTCTACCTTCATAACATTTCTGCTGGATCCCCCTTTTTTCCCTATGACATTATCTCTGCCCCAGCATAAACCTCATTTACAGTCTCCTGGACTAGTTTAGTAAATTTCTACTTGGTCTCCTTGCCTCAAAGCTCTTCCCCAATCAAGGTCATCTTCAACTCAGTGATCAAAGTGATATTCCTAAAGCACAGATGTGACTATGTCACCTGCCCCTAGCAATAAACTCCAGTGATCCCCTATTATCACCAGGATCAAATATAAAACCTTCTGTTTAATGTTCAAAGTCCTTATCACTTCTCCTCTTCTGCCTTTCTAGTCTTTTACACTGTAATTTCCTCCAGATACTTCGTGATCCAGTGACATTGATTTCCTTGCTATTCCTCAAAGAAGACACTTCATCTCCTGATTCTGGACATTTTCATGGGTTGTCCCCTTATTTTCTAATTCTTTAATCATCCCCAAAAGAGCCAAGTTCTTTCATTTTCTTTGATCCATAAAGTAAGTTCTTAAAAATATTTGTTGATAATAGTTGTTTCAGAACAGTTTCCTTCACTTAATTTTATTTTATTTATAGCACTTTAACATTTATAAAACATTATATAAATATTTTATTTTTTTAACCCTCATAACAACCATTAGGCACATAAAAGTCTGCCTAAGAAGTCACAGAGCTAGTGAAGGACTTTAAATATCAAACAGAGGATTTGTATTTTTCCCCTAGAGGAATCAGGGACCCACAGGCAGTACTAGAGGAAAGAAATAGCATGGTCTGATCTTTGCTTTAGCAATATGAATTTGGCAACTATATGAAGTAAGAGAAGGGGAAAACCTGAGAAAGAGAACTTAAAGAGAAGGTAGTAATCTAGGTATAAGGGCAGCTAAGTGGTACTTAGAGAGGGCACTTTGCCTGAGATAGGAAGACCTGAATTCAAATCAGGTCTTAGTTACTTACTAGCTGTGTGACTCAGTTACTGATCTATAAGAGAGGGACACATGGGAGAAGGAAATGGCAAAACACTCTAGTATCTTTGCAAAGAAAACCTTAAAGATAAAGTCCATAGGATAATGTAGATTTGTACATGACTAAATAACTGAACAGCAACAATAAATAATCCAGTGACGTTTAGTATAGACCATGTATATTTCTAGTGCTTAAGGATTCATCATATTGTTGTATAAGGATATGATAATCTTTTCTATGATTGCCAGCTTTTCTTGGAACTTTTTTTCCCATGTAAGCAGCAACATATTGAGCCAATACCTCCTATCTACAGTGCTCCTTTCCATATTTTTTTTCAAATTGAAGCTTAAAATACATTTTCTAGTAAATATATTCAGAATCATTTCTCCTTAAATTCTGTAGTTTATGTTTGCCCACATAGAAGCTCATCTGCCAAATTTTTTAAAATTTACTTATATAAACCATTGAAATCTGTTATTTGATTCTCATGAGTTTATCATATTACTACTTGGGAGGGATCAGTATCATTAGAAAGAGATTTCACTGTGAGTTCTCTTTCATCATTTGTAGAAAGATTAAATCAGGATGGGCCCCAAGAGGCCCCACTGATTATACATCACTCTTCAGAAGTGTTTTGCTTATCCATACCTTTTGTTCCCTGTCTTCAATTGTATATGAACAAACAAATCTGTAAATATACATAACTAAGCATTTTTGTCTGTCTATCTGATTATCATTTATTTGCATAAATATACACATATCTCTATATATTAAGTTTTTCTTTGAATGGAAAATGGATAAATCATAGTCAGCATTTCCTTTCAAAATTGTAAAATTGTTTTGTGGTTATTCTGTTTACTTTTGGCTTGTGGAAGTTTAATTTCCAAAGCAGTATTAAGGTTACATTATTGTTGAATTGCTATGTCCTGCTTTCCTAATTGCCCTTTCAGTATATTCTATTTGTTCAATTAGATGACTGTGGAATTTTAAAAAAAAATGTAAAATTATAAAAGTTATTTTTAATCTTCAAAATTCTACTCACCTTTTGGCCAGAGTTTGATATTATCAAGTTCTCTTTTCTGTTCTGTCCAATTTTGCCAACCATGGCCGAAACTGAAACCAAATCCATTTATTAAGCCAAACCAGACCAAGCCAATAAGGTTCTGTACTATGCCAACTGGTTATAATAGCTGACTCTAATGATGAAACAGAAACCAGTGTTAAATGCAAACCCAAAACAAACAAACAAATTCTTCCAGATTGGATGCTACATACTCTCATTTGAGACACTGGATATTCACTATAAATTTTCTCACTGGATGGAATCTGATTGAATATGAGTATTACTTTCAAGAACCATGTAATTTCTGTTCCCTGAAAATGATTTAAAAATATGCTCCAGTATCTTTAGACTCCCAGATTCCTACTTTGGCCCTATTACAGCAGTTAATTATATTTATTGTAGTGATGTGATGTTTGGAAGACTACTTGTTCTTACTGCTTGTGGTTTTCATCCCTGCACAAGTCTATGACCACAGTAACCACATTAGCCTGGCTCAGCCACTCCATATTTTACAAAGTAATTCAGAACCACCCAAAACCCCTTCAAGATTATAATCTATTTCTTAAAACACGTAACATTTGAAAGTACTTTGCTGTCACCCCAGATTAACAGAAATGGAAAACGTTTGCTGTTCTGAAAAAAATGCAGTCTAAGCCAGAAACTGATTCAATACAACTCATTTTACTATCCAGTAAAGAGATACTTAGCATCATTTTCAAGCAATAATTTTATTTGTCTAGCTATTCTATTCCAGTGAAGCCTGCTGGACATGAAATTTCATTAACTCAACAAATGAAATAAGTTTTGTTGATGTTTCTGGCTCAATGAATTCAACCTGCCAGGTCTTGCTAAAATTTTGGGGCAGATGTTTTGTATGCTTTTTAAGTAAAGTTGAAGTCATGAGTTAAAACGCATACACATATACATTCATCTCCCCATAGCTTTTGTTGGCATTGCATAAGCATAGCAAATTTATGTAAATATGTTGTAATGCACAGGTCCTCAGTAGTCAAATATTATCTATTGAGTTAAAAAATGATACAATCCTTAGACCCTAGAGAATGGAGGTTTAATCTATGACACTTCAATATAATAGGTCATTCTATCATTTTAGCCTATACTAGGGCTTGCTTTTAAAAATGAAAGTACCTTACAAGTTGGCACACATTTCACCAAGCTTCTGAAAATCTTAGAACTAGATAGGGAAGGAATCAAATTTTTCTACCAGAGTCTAAATTTCTTTAGGGAAAGGGATTGTATCTTCTTTATCTTTAAATTTTCCTCAGTCCCCAGCTCAGGGTCTTGCACATGGTCAAAACTCAAAGGCATGCTGACTTTAATTGACTTGAATTGAGGGGAAAAAATCAATATTGAAAGTTCACATTGTTGTTGTGACTTTGTCATCAAAGTAACCTGAACAAATCATTTGAAAAAAAAATGAGAACAATTCACACTCCCCTTAGCCAATCCATTCATCATTGCCCCCTGCCATACTAACCACTGCCCACCCATCTTCTAACTCATTTCTACTTATTTCCTCATTATCAGTAAACCTGGGAAACATTTCCCCAGAAACATGAGCTGAGCCTACAAAATTGTAGTAGAATTGGACACTAGGATTTTTACTGCAGCCATCATACCCATCTCTACAAGTGATTTCTGTTTCCAATTAGGTTGTCTTTAATGAGCCGTGGTGAATTGGACTCACAGAGAATTTTGGCTATGTAGGATTATGGCATAGTTTTTGAACTTATCCATAGGCTCTATCAAACAAAAAAAAGTATTTGAAAAAAGGAAAAGGGGAATATATTTAAATTCTCTCTTCATCTGATTCTTGATTTGGGGATTTATTTTTTGTTTTTTGCTTAATACCAAGTCTGAATGAATGAATGAAAGAATGAATCAGGAATTTCCCAGTTTCTTTTTAGTCTTAGGTCGGTGCTTTTTTTAAGAGGACAAATCATAGTTTGCAACAAAACTTTCTTCAATTGTAATTAATTTTTGAATTTTTAATATATTTTAGAATTCTAGTCATTTCTAATATGAATGAAATAACTGTTACCGAATAACAAACAAAATGCGACAGTGTCCTACAAATACTAATGAACTGAACATTGATATCTTTTAGCAAGGTAAACATTTTATTTTGATATTCTGGGTTAAAGTATTTATGACTGATGTTTAGTGGCTCAATTATATAAAAAAGAGCAAAAGTCTAGGATAGGGTATTTGGTAAGATGTGCTTAGGTTGGTATTTCCTATTTTTGTTTTCATCAAAAAAATAATAGCAAGAAATATCTATCTCTCTAGATATCTATTTAAGTAGTTTCATTTTCTAATTTAATTCCAACTTTGAAGACTTGAAAACTGAAAACAAGATAATTGAATAAACTAAACTTTCCAAACAAATTCAGTTTACTTCAAGTACTAGTTAGAAATTTGAGAAACATTTCTATTAGCCTAGTTTAATTGTTTCAGTGAGAGAACAAACATCCTCAGTAATTTTGAAACTTGACTTTGAAGGTTCATTCAGATGTCAATAAGAAAAGCATAGAATTATATCTTTTAACTAAAGTTTTGTATCCTGGAATAGAGAAAGCAAGGAGGAATGAGAGAAAGTGAAGTACACTTTGGAGTGTTTTGCAACATAAGTTTCCATTGGTTTCTATATCTAAAAGGTTTCTTCTATAGCTGTGATCTGCAACTGGAGTACCATTATTTGTCTGTGTGAAGATTTTTCTGAGTACCCTTCCTCCCCACATTATGGTGCCCTGTTTCTGAAGTACTTTGCATTTAATTACTTCATTCTTATTCTCTTTGTATTTATGTTCTAAATATTTATATTTGTACTCCTCTTCCATCCTCCTCCCTTTAGAATGGAAACTGGGAACAGGGATTATTTTGTTCTTTGAATTTGTTTCCCCAATGACTAGTAAAGTGCCTATTAGCATATGTACAAGGTGATTAATAAATGCTTGTTGATTCATTTATGTGTTAGAGACTGTTTTGTCATAACAAGCAGAACTGCATTGAAGAACATTGAGATAAAATGGTTCAAAAACACTAAAATATAGAGTTGAAGGTACCCCCCTAAAAATAGCAGTGAGGAAAGCAACCTGATTAAAAGGCTGACTGTCCAACAGCTTGACTAACTTGAATACCAGCCAGACCACCTTCAGCCACCTGCTACATGCCTCTTGACCTATCTAAACCAGGGATTAAGCTTTTCTCCCCTCAGAATAACCAATTGGCTTGGCCAGATCATAAATGGACAAAACAGACTGAGAATCAACAGAGAAATAAATCTGAGAAGCAAGCATGTTCTCAAATTTGTATATATAATATCACCATATATAAATATAAATTATATATGTATATACAGACACAAACACACACACACACACACACATACACACACACACATATATATATATATATACATATATATAGTATGTTATTATATACATTTTTAAGGTTTGGCATTTAAAAAAAATCTGTAATTTCTTCAGAATAGAGAGCTTCTAATGGGGAAACATAGCAGGGCCAGAACATGAACTCAAATCTTCCTGGTTCCAAGGCTTATCCTTTATCTATCTATAATACTACCTTGTTCCTCATTCATCATTTAACTACCCATAAGAATCATAAATCTTTTTTGTAGTTTTAAAAACAAGCTTTCATAGAGACTGTTTGTATCTTTCTTATGTGTGTCAAAGAATGTCAAATGAATTCTCTAAGGTTAATAATGTTACCTAATGGGATATAGAATATTCTGTTCAACAGCACTAATCACAATAATATTAATAATGATGATAATAATAGCTCACATTTATATAACACTTCCAAATTTGCTAAGTGCTCTGTATACATGGACTCCTTTAATATTACAGATATATGATGGGTAGTGATAATTAATCAGAGGATCTTTTTGTTCCATCTATCTTGTCAGGTAATTTTCCATCCATTTGCAAAAACCTCTGCTGTACCGATTAAGAAAACCCCCTGTTGTGTCTGAGTCTGTTGCTTATGTCACAGTGCCTGTCTCCCAGCAGCCACAGGTGGGCCTAGAACTTCAAAAGGAAGATAAGGCAAAAGACACCTGTGAACAAAGGCACACATGAAGGACACATGGGTCCTCATTAGCCATGACTTATAGCCAAATAAGATCCAGGCTCATTGTGGCACCTGCTCTTTATTCTGCAAATTTTTCTGGAGGAACTGGAACAAGTAGAAAAGTTGGAACTGAGAGAAAGTCAGGGTTGAATGAAAGAGAAAACTCACTGCCCAGGACTTTCATCCTTATGCTTGCCCAAACCTTGCTGATCCTCTGCAGTTTTACCAGGTCAGATCAGATGCTGATCCTACCTTTGAGAATCTCAGTATCTTAGAGAAGAGAATAATCTAATTTTAAAAAAAAATACATTTTTAAATGTAAATAAAAAAAAGTCATTATTCCATATTTATAGATTTGTTCCAGGCTACTGTCTCCTGGTATATTACAAAGTAATCAACAATATAGGAGATCCTAGAACTTAGGATTCTATTTAACCAGGTAATACAATAAGAGGTTAGGAAGGTGGCACAGTGAATAGAGTGCTGGGACTAGAGTTAGGAAAACTGAATTCAAATTCAGTCTCAGATGCTTACTATATAATCCTGGGCAAGTCATTTAACCCTGTTATGCCACTTGCCTTATCTATAAAAGTGATCTTGAGAAGGAAATGGCAAACCATTCCAGCATCTGCCAATGCCAAGTGAAGCTGCAAAGAATTGGACATGATTGAAAATGATTGAACAAGAACAAAAATGTAATAAGAAAACAAAAGGAAAAAATCAAACAAAAGCTATGAAGCCATAGTTAGAATTGTTCAGAGGCAAACCATGGAGCCAGTTTTAATCACCATTCTGATATGGTGATTTGACTTGTATTTACATGCTTATTTTCTATATATCTCATATCGGTTTATATATATATATATATATATATATATATATATATATATAATATTCTAATATGGTACTCCAAGTTTTGCATACAATAAGACAATTGAAGTGATTTTCCCCTAAAGATACATTGACCACTTTCTTTTGAGAATTCTGAGATATATTTCTGCATGTGCTTAAAATAACAGTTGCAATAGCTAATCTGAAACATTCAGCCTGGCTATATTTTGTCTGACATTGCTATGGAAAATGTTACCTCTTACAATGACAAGCTATCAGTACATAGCGGGAAGCCTGCCAATGGCGGCACCATACCCATGGCGCTGCTTTTGCTCCTTTTGTATGATTGTTTAAAGGGCTTGCAAAGACATCGCCACAATAGCAATCTTGAGCCCCATAATTTTTGTTTTTAACATTGGATAATTAGGCCACTTCCAAACTCTGAATTTTATAGCCTTGCCATCCCATCTCTGACTACCCTGCAATCTGACATTGTACAGTAGGACTGAAACTGTGCCAGGGAAATCAGGGACTGGTCACAAATGGACTGTGCATTTTGGCTACAGAAAATCATTGAGTTGGTGTTCTGGGGCTGCTAATTTATGACACAGCTCAGCTTCTTTGTCATCTCACCTCCAAGAAGGGCTGATATAAAACTGGAGCTTTCCCCCCCACACCAGTGGCACCTCTACCCTGCAAATGTATGAACTCTGCTTCTACTTTTCCTTTTCCAGTCTGGTGTGTTCAACTGACACATGTTCCTATAAAATGGTAAAATGAAACAGGCCCCCTTTCTTCATTGCAAAAACATAAGGTTTTAAAAGATGGTACCCAATCCTCATTTGCTAGAGCTCTAGTCTGAAGCAAGGGGGTAACATTTTCTTTTAAATGACATGAAAAAAAAATTTTCCTGAAGGATTACATTTGTCACACATGAAAATACTATTCTTAGTCTCCAGTGCAATCCATTCATTATTTTATAGACCCAAAGAAAGTCCTCCAGCGAGTATTACAAAACCACATCACATAAGGTTTCCTAGTGCTGCATTTTGCATTGGGATCTTTGATTTATCTGACAGCTGTGGAATAATACACACAGCCAGACAACTCCCTAGTGACTCCACATGTGTGAATGCGGAAGAGAGCAAGCTATGCAAACTCAGGTAGGGATTAACTTACATTCGATTCATTTTTTTTCCTCCCTGATCTGACCATTTCTGCTGGAATAATATGCTTTAATTGGGGAGGAAGCATGGTCTACTTAGCAGAACCTGGACTTTGAGTCAGGAGGCCACTGTTCTTGTCCCAATTCTGCCATTATTTTTGGTGTAAAACTTGGCAAACTGCTTAATTTTTAGAGGCCTCAGTTTCATCGTCTGTAAAATGCATAGATTCATCAAGGGACATAGTGAGGATCAATAATATGCTTTTAAATGTGTCTATAAAGTTCTTGTGGGAGATTAATGAGACACAGTCTTTCAATGAGTGAAATTCCTGGGAATGTTAGGTGTTTTGTTGTTGTTGTTTTTTTCAACCCTGAGAAGGAACTGACTTTTGATGGGAACATGTGGTTTTCTAGGTTGTCTTTTTATAACATGTGTGCTACCAAATTAGATTATGGCATTTGTATGAAAATGGACCATTAAAAAAGTCTGCTCACATTGCAACTAAGGAAATGCAGAACTATTAGAAGTCATGTAGCAGAAACCACGACCACTTGTTGCCCAGGAATCCTGCCCACTAGTGTTGAATAAATCCAAATTTTGCATTAAACCTCAAAAATGAAAAAGGAAAAATAAAATATGGGATATAAATATCATCTGGTGCAAACTTTTTTTTCCAGAGATGAAGTCCCAGACATATGTAATGATTTGCCAGCATCATATAGATTGTAATCATGGGACAAGGAGTTAGCCCCAGCTCCCAGGCCTCTCATCTGCTACTTTCCCAACCATATTGTAGAGCCCAAAGCTCAGGGACCAAAAATTGACTTTTCAAAATCAGACTCAATTCCCCTGACATTCTTCAGGAAAGTTAATAGAAGAGAAAACTCTCCATATAGTGGTAGGGAAGCCTATATTAAGAATATTTTGCAGATGAAGCCACCAAAGTTCAGACAACCTCAACTGACCAGATATCATTTTGCTCATGATCTTATTGTATAACTAAGAATTTATTTTGGTCACTTGCTTCACTTACGTTTTGAACAGAATAAATGGACTTCCTGTTTCAGATCTCGCACTTGTTCACTCCATTCTCACACAGCTGCCAAAGTGATTTTCCTAGACCACAGGTCTGACCATATCCTTTCCATGCTCAATAAAGTCTAGTAACTCCCTATTACTTTTGTTAAATAAAAAAAATCCCTTCATCTGATATTAAAAATTCACTGCTTCCAACCTACCTTTTTTTTAGTCTTATTATAAATTATTTTCCTTCACATACTTTTCTGTCTGTTTTCCTTTGCACAACTTATGTCTACATTTTCTCCCTTGATAAAATATCATCCCCATGAAGGCAGAGATTGTTTCTTTTTTTTTTTTTGTCCTTCCAGTGTCTATCTCCATAGCTCTAGGTTCATAATTATTCTTTTTTGTTGTTATTATAAATCAGGGCCAGATATAGAAATTCTACCTAATCTTCTAACGACTCTTTGGATGTGATGATATTCAGAAATAGGGTAAATGAGTGGACCTCAATTGCTTTCTTGATCATCCCTCCTTCACTCAGTCAAAGAGAATAATTATTGCTTATTTGGGTTTTCTATGGTTTCTGGCACTTGTGCTTTTTTCCTAAAGAAACTGATCTGGGAAGCATAGTCAATCTCATTGCATTTTTGTTCCTTTCTATGACTACTTGACAAGTTAGTATTTAAGTTAGACAGTCTTTAAACTGATATGATCTATTTATTAGACCGTGTCCACCATTTCTTGGACATTGACTGTGAAAAGTTATCTTACGTAGCCCAGATATTTATGCCCAGAACATCTTTATGTAGGTTGGTTGCTACTCATATATGCAGGTTAGGGAGAACAATGCTTTAGAATAAAGTAGTGCTATGAAACAGGTACATTTTAACTGATTGGAAAGAAAGATTTGTTTTTCCAAACAAGTGCTTTAAAACACTGTTGGGAACTGTTGTATATGGGAGTATTGTGAATTATCTTCTACTGGTGTCTTTGAACATCAGAACCTTGTTTTACTAAGTACCATGGGAGTGGGAGTAGATTAGGATCTGGGAAAGATATTTAAGCACTGTGTTTTGGTTAATAATAGGAGCACTTGGAGATCTTGATAGAGTATTTGTCTCCTTTATCATCCTTGTCTCCTACCCCTCCAACTCTGGCCTGGGGAAGATTGAGGGAATTCAAAAGTGAGACCCAACATAAGAATCTGGAAAAGGGACTCTACAAAACACTATTGGTAATAAAAGGTAATATTTATTCAGGTTTTTAAGGTTTATAAAGTTATTTCTTCATAATTTTTGATTAGCTATTTTAAATTTTACAGACTTTGTTATGTTAGGCAAGTCACTTCACCTCTGCTCACTCATCTATAAAATGAATAGGTTGGACTAGATGGTCTCTGAAGTCCCTATCATCATATCATTTTAGAAATAAGAAAATTGAGCTTCAGCAAAAGTTAAATGACATGTTCAAAACCACCTTAATTCTCAGTCTTGACAATGTCACTTCCTTATGCAATATATGCTATTGATTTCCTATCACTTTCAAAATCAAATACAAAATCCTATATTTGAAATTCAAAGCTCTTGGTAACATTTCCTATTTTTCCAATCTTCCTGTAATTTACTCCCTCTGTGTACTCTTATGATCCAGTGATAATGATTTCTACACTATTCCTTACATAAGATAGTCCATCTCTCAACTCCCTTAATTTTCACTAATTCTATTAGAATTCTCTCCTTCTCTTGGATTCCTGAGAAGTTACAAGGAATTAAAGATTGTACCTTCTACAATATACTTTTTTTTAGGTTTTTGCAAGGCAAATGGGGTTAAGTGGCTTGCCCAAGGCCACACAGCTAGGTAATTATTAAGTGTCTGAGACCGGATTTGAACCCAGGTACTCCTGACTCCAAGGCCTGTGCTTTATCCACTATGCCACCTAGCCGCCCCAATATACCTTTCTTTATACCTCTGTTGATTACCTATAATTTATTCTGTATGTATCTTGCATTTTATCTCTCTCATTAGATTATGAGTTCCTTGAGGGCCATGATTCTTTTTGCCTTTCTTTGCATCTCCAGAATTTAACATAACTCTTGGATTCTTAATAAATGCTTATAAACTGGCTGATATGACTAAGTTTTAGATCTGGGGTTTGTGCCCAGGATTCCTAATGATAAATCCAGTACCATTTCTGTTAATGTAACAACTGAGCACTCAACAAATATTTATTAAAATAGTACAAAAAATAGGCCTCCAGGTCTGGAGCAGGAAGAGTCATCTTTTTGAGTTCGAATCTATGCTCAAACACTTACTAGCTTTATCACCCCGAGTTAAGTTACTTAACTTTATTTGACTTAGTTTTCTTTTGATCTAGAAAAGGAAATGGCAAACCACTGCAGTATATTTGCCAAGAAAGTCCAAGAAGGGGTGATGAAGAGTTGGATAAGATTGAAAAATGACTAAACAGTAACACTGTGTTAGGACTCAAATACAAATATGAAACTGCTCAATCAATCAACAAATTTTTATTGTCTATTATGTGCCACATCCTCTACATAGGGGGTGTGTAAAAAAATGAGACAAAAGACAGACCCTTTCCTCAAGGAGTTCACATTTTAATGGGGAAATAATAAACAAACAAATGCATACAAACAAGCCATGCCCAGGAAATATAGGAAATAGAGGCTTCCTGTGGAAGTTGAGATTTTAGTTGGAACTTGAAGGAAGTCAGTAGATGAAGATGAGAATGGAAAGGATTTACTGTAATGGGGGATACCCAGAGAAAATTTCTTATAGGAAGAGATGAAGTTTCTTGTTACAAGGGGATCAGCGCCTCTAGATGCAAGCGGATATGTAAGAGAGTAAGTTTTAAGAAGACAGGACTTTTGAAAAAGCATCTTATACTCTTCTAGCAAAATATAACAGACATACAAATAACTAAAAAAGAAAGTGATTTGAGAAATGATAATTTAAGCAACTGGAGGAACTAGTAAGTTTTCACCTAACGTGAAAATGAATTGATTGATTCTAAGAGGCAAATGTAAGGAATATGTACATTTAAGGCATTGGGTATCATATCATAGAAATGGGAGTATAATGCTGAATATAGAAAGTGAATCACTGGCAAATTTGGTTGGAGTGTAGAGGCTTTACAGAAAGTTAAGATGAAAGGAGTTTGGAGAGATGTGTTTGAGCTGAGATGCTAAATACTGAGCAAATGAGTTCCATTATAGTTTCAGGTAATAATTATGACTAGGGGGCATGGAGATGGACAATTATTCAGAACAGGAGATCAAGGAGAAAACAGCTAGAAATGTAGGCAAAGAAACAGGAAGAGAACATCTTTACCTAAAAAGGAGAGAGGATCCAGGACAGAAGCTCTCTAACTTTGCAAAGAAATAAAGAGCTGATGACTAAGAAAACATTTAAGCATTTACCATTTAAGACAGTTGGTAACCTGGGAGAGAGAGAGCATTTTACTTTAGAGTATGGATCTGAAAGTCTGAATGCAGGAGATTAGAAAATGGGAGGTGAGGAAGTAGAGGAAGCCAGTGTAAGCAATTTTTCATAGTAGTACCTTTAAGAAAGGGAGAAGATCTTGCCTTTTTTACATTTAAAAAGAATTCGGGAATGTTCTTAGAAGCTTTTAATTCTATGTATTTCATTAGCAGTGCCTTAGTCTCTCTCTAAACCTTCAGATTGCAATTGGGCATTTGATCAGGAGACTATGAAACTACCTAAAATTTTTATAGTTTTTCCAGTGGGGAAAATCTTAGGAAATGGAGAAATAGCAGTTAATTATTTCAGGAAAAGCTATCCTTATGGTTTGGCATCCTAGGTCTTTACTGTGAGTGTGTGTAGGTCAAATTTATAAAAGAACTAAGTAAATTCAGGGCAATTAAAAAAAAAGAATTGTATACCAACTCTACAAAGTTAATCAGCCCAGGGTCATTGGAATTCAAAGAATCTCAGACAATTAAATTTAATGGAGCTTTGCAAATACTTAGCAGCCCTTTAATTCATTGTTTGTGGTAGCAATTTTGTGGGCAGTTCAAGAGATTATGGTGTTGGATTTGTTGTTAATAGTGGGACCAAAACTTATACAAAATAGGAGTGGCTTTAATGGTATGAATAATGCAAATAAGGACAAAGAACAAGGAACTAGTATAAAAGGTACCAAGGGAAGTACAAGGAAATAATAATAATTTATATTTCTATAACCTCAGGGATAGCAACTGGACTTGTGAATTCATTAGCTTGGGGAACTCCCAGGGAAGGAAACTCCCTCTTCTAAAGAAGCTGGGTAACCTCTGTATAACTTATAGTCTTAGCTGCTTAGTCCACTGAAAAGTTAAATGACCCTACAGGTCTCACAACCACTGTGTCAGAGATGAGATTTGAGGCCATATTTTCTGGCTTTGAGGTCATTCTTATATCCACTATCCCAGCTTTTCTCTGAAAACACATTCAAAATCAACTCTTTAGAGAATTTCTGAATCATTTTGTCATGGACCCCTTTGAAGGTTTTCTGAAACTGTATCTTTTCTATAATTAGTACATAAAATAAATTTAGGATTATGAAATAAGTCAATTATATTAAAATAATTAAATTTCCAAAATAATGGATCCCTGAAATCTCTCTAGATTCCTTGGGAATCGGAATATTTGTGGACCTCAGATTAAAATCCCTTAATCTAAAGGAAACAAAAGCCTAAAACAATAAATGTTCATAAAGCTCTTCATGGCTGCTCTATGAGTTATTTAGGGCAAGCATTGTTATTTTTACTTCACAGATACTTGCCCCAGACTAGAATGACACTACTAGGTCTATATCACAAGAGATCACAAAAATGGGGGGGAACCCCACCACATGTATGAAAATTTTCATAATAACTCTTTTTGTAGTGGTAAAAAATTGGAAATGGAGAGCGTGCTCATCAATTGGGAAATGAACCATTTGTGGTATATGATAGTGATGGAAAACTATTGTTCTGTAAGAAATCACAACAGGTCGATTTCAGAAAAACCTGGAAAGGCTTGTGTGAACTGATGCTCAGTGAAGTGAACAGAATCAGGAGAACATTGTACACATTAATAGCAATATTGTGTAATGATCAACTATGATAGACTTAGTTCTTAGCAGTAATAATAATCAAAGACAAACCTAAAAGACATGAAATAAAATGACAAAGAAAGAACTATAGAGTTAGATTACAGACCAAAAGATACTATTTTCATTTTTGAAAAATTGGTTTTATGGTTTTTGTTCTGTTTTTTCCTTTTTGATCTTATTCTTTCATAACAGACTAATTTAGAAATAAGTTCAACATCCCTGTACATGTATAACCCTATATTAGATCACTGTCATAGTGAGGTAGGAAAGGAATGGAGGGAGGTAGAAAAATGCGGAACTCAGAATTTTACAGAAGATGAATGTTGAAAAATAGCTTTGTGTATAATTGGAAAAAAAAGTAAAATTAAGAAAAAAACTGAAAAGAGGAAAAAAAGATAACACAGCTAGTACTATCTCAATTTTGGGACCTCAGAGCAATTCTTTACATCCATTACTCCAAACTTGTTCTCCTACATGAAAACATAAGAAAAAGAAAAATGGAAAAGAAGAATATAGTACAATGCAACAGTTAACTGTCAACTCACATTTATTAAGCCCTATGGTAAATGCCATGAATACAAAGAACAGCAAAATAAAAATACAAACAAAATAAAAACAAAACAACTAACTAAAATCAATAACAAAAACAAAATGAACAAAAAACCCAATAAGCAAACAAAAAAAACAATTCATGTTTTCAAGAAGCTCACATTTTAGTGGGGAAGACAACAGGCATGCAACTATAAACATAGGAGAAATCTACTGGGTAAATTTAAGGTAATCTAAGAGGGAAAGCATTGACAATAGAGGAAATTAGGAAGGATCTTCTGAAAATGGTAGATTTTGAGATGACTTTCTGAGCAGTGATTAAAGAAAGATAGAATCAGGCAGCAAGAGTAAATGTGATAAAGAAAAAACATACCTTCTTACCCAGTCCCTACTGGCTTAATATAGTCTCTTCCTTTCTCCTCCTTGGATTTTTTTTTTCCAAAATAATGAAAGATGAAAGTCATTTAATATTATTCTTTATTCTCAGTTCTCTTTCCAAGGCCAACCCCCCTGACTGGTGCTTTTGGCTATTCCTCACTACCTAACTTCTTCTTAATTTCATACAAACTGGTTTTTAGCTCCACCATCTAATAGAAATGGCTCTATCCAAGATTACCAATAGGTTCTCAAAAGCTAGATGCTTTTCTCTAACCTTAACCCAATTGAACTCTTGGCAGCTTTTGAGCAATTCCCTTGGGCTTCTTGACACTACTGTCCCCATTTCTTCTCTCTAACTCTTCCTTTGCAATCTCCATTTTTTGGATTTTCATTCATTTCATGGACCTTAATTTAATGAATAGTTATTAAACTGAATGATATATGTTTAAATTTTGGGCCTCCTTAGAAAAACAATATTAGAAAGGACTCCTAAGACTTTTGTAATCAGATCTCCAGTGGAAAGCTTATGCTTCTGATCTTGCAGCAAGTTTTCCTGGCATTCTCGTCATGATTCTTTGGGCTTAGGCTAGAGGTTCTAAAATGACTTGTTGGAATGCTATTTCAATAAGATCCCATTGACTGTCTATGTTTGTTTTGCTCTCATTTTTTTTTCCACAAAAGACAAATTAACAAATACAAATCTCCATCTGAATTCATGAAAATGATGATTCTTTTGATGAGAAAATAATGAGATGGTGTCTGGTTTTTATTAACAAGCATAAGGAAATGATTAATTCATGCTAGAAACAAAAGTAAAGATATCATATTAGAAACATTAGTATTGCAAGACACCAGCTTGTGAGCCACCTGGAGAAGCTCCCAGACCACCAGGATACTAAGGAAATAAAATTTAAAACACACTCACACATACATATATACACATGCCTGTGTATATATATATATGTGTATAATTGGAAAAAAAAAAGTAAAATTAAGAAAAAACTTTGAAAAGAGGGAAAAAAAGATAACACAGCTAGTACTATCTCAATTTTGGAACCTCAGAGCAATTCTTTACATCCATTACTCCAAACTTGTTCTCCTACATGAAAACATAAGAAAAAGAAAAATGGAAAAGAAGAATATAGTACAATGCAACAGTTAACTGTCAACTCACATTTATTAAGCCCTATGGTAAATATATATATATATATATATATATATATATATATGTATATGGGGAGTAGACAGCAAATGGATCTGAAATTGAGACTGCTGTTTTTTGAAAGATATTATCATTCTTGTCCACATAAAGATACATGTTTTTAACTTTTCTATTCAGTGTAGATGTGTCTTATTCTAGTCAGATTCTATTAAACTTCACTTTGCTTTTTATTTTGAACATAAACTCTCTCTTTCTCCTCCCCTCCCCTCCCCTCCCATCCCCATTCTTTGGGCTTAGGCTAGAGGTTCTAAAATTACTCTTTGGATCACTATTTCAATAGGGTCCTATTGGCTGTCTATGTTTGTTTTGCTCTCTCTTTTTTTCCCACCAAAGAAAAATTATTTTATTTCACATTGGAAAATTGGGACTTTTCCCATTTTTTATGATTTCTTCTGGATATAGGACTATAATTAGAATTGCTAGACCAAAGTGTATCAACAGTTTTATTGCTTTTTGGGCATTGTTTCATATTGCTCTCCAGAAAGGTTGGATCCAGTTCACAATTTTACTAGCAAGGCATCAATGTCCCAATCCTCCCATAAATTCTCCAACATTGATCATTTTCCCTTTTTCTCATTTTAGTCAATCTGATAGGTGTGAGGTGATATCTCATAGTTTTAATTTGCATTTCTCTAATCAATAAGGATTTGGAGCATTTTTTCATATGATTATATATATATATATATCTTTAATTTATTCATTTGAAAACTGTCTTTTCATATCCTTTGACTGTCAGTTGGGGAACAATTTGTAACCTTATAAATTTGATGTAATTCTCTATATATTTTAGGAATGAGAACTTTATCAGAACTCCTAGTTGTAGAGATTGTTTCCCAGATTTCTGCTTTCCTTTTAATCTTGGCAGCATTGATTTTATTTGTGCAAAACCTTTTTAATTTAATGTCATCAAAATCATTCATTTTGCAGTTTATAGTGTATTCTAATCTGTGTTGAATCATAAACTTTACTTGATTTTCAAAATCTTTTTGAGCTCTTCCATAGCCTGAAACCAATTTTTACTTTTCTTAGAGGCTTTGAATATAGAAGCTTTGGTTTTTGTTTTCTTCTGAATGTGTGTTTTTATCCTCCATGGTACCAACATAATTATCTACAGATTCTTTTTTTTCCTGTTTGCTCATTTCCCCAGACTTTCCCAAGAACCTCAATTCCTTCAGTGTTTTATGAGAGGTTCTGACTGTATGAGAGGTTCTGACTGCTCTCCTGTGCTCTGGTCTGTAAATGACCACAAGCACTCCCCTCTGCTCTGGAGTCCCTGCTCTATGACAATAGGGGACCCCATACTATGACCAGTGTCTGAATATGGACAAAGCATAAGAGTCTTGTCCCAAGGATAGTGGAGAGACTTCAACAGTCTCTCCCCCAAGCCCTTACTGTCCTTGGGTTGAGCATTCTGGAAACAGCTGCCAGGTAGCTTCCTGCTAGGTGACTCCACAGGACTGCTTCTGTTTTCTGGATAGAGTCTGTGCTGAGGCTTAAGCTGCACTGGGCTCCACATTCACACTGGCAGAGGTCTTCTCCTGAACTTCCAGGTTGTCCTTGGTGATTCCTGGTTTAGGAGGTCTGGAAACCATTCCTGTTGCTGTGAACCTTAGTGCCCCCAGGTACTCAGGTGCCCCATGGGCTGTTCCTGCAAGGGTAGAGCCCTGGCTGTGCTGTGGCCACTTCCTACTCTGGTGGAACAGAGTCTTCCCATAGATCTTTCAAGCTGTCTTGGGCTGTAAAATTATTTTATTCAGTCTTTCTGTGGGTTCTGCCTTTCTAGAATTTGGTTAGAATTATAATTTTAAGCTATTTAGAGCATTTTCGAAGAGAGTTTCTGTGAATTCCTGCTTCTATGCTGCCATCTTGGCTTTTCCCTCCCTGTCCCCACCCCATTTTTAATGAGATAGTATTTTTAAATCATTCCATCAATGTCATGGACATGTCAGGAATGTCCATTCTTTCCGCCTAAGTATATTCCCTCTAATAGAGTTGCTATTTTCAAGAGTTATGAGAATCTTCCTCTAAGGTCTGGATGTAACCAGTTTTATCTTATTGGATAACAGTTTTTTTCCTTCTTTTTCCCCTGTTTACCTTTTCATGTATCTTGAGTCCCCCGTTTGAAAATCAAATTTTTGTTTTAGCTCTGGCCTTTTCATCAGGAAAGATTGAAAGTCTTCTATTTCATTAAATGTCCATCTTTTCCACTGAAAGAGAAGGCTCAGTTTTGCTGGATGATGAATTCTTTGCTGTAACTCAAGCTCCCCTGCTCTCCAGAATATCATATTCCAGGTCCTTTCATCCCTTAATGTTGATGCAGCCAAGTTCTGTATATTCCTGAATGTGACTCCTTGGTATTTGATTTCTTTTTCTGGCTGCTTGCAGGATTTTTCTCCTTGATCTGGTAATTCTGGAGTTTGGTCACAATATTCCCTGGAGTTTTCATTTTGATCTCCCTTTCGGGAGGGGATTGATGTAGTCATTTTTTTGCCCTCTGGTTCCAGGATATCAGGACAATTCTCCTTCAGTATATTCTGAAGTATTGAAAAGGCTTTTTTTTTTCCCTTCAAGGTTTTCAAGTAGTCCTATAATTCTTAAATGGACTCTCCTATATCTATTTTCCAGGTCAGTTGTTTTACTAATGAGATATTTTACATTTTCTTCTATTTTTTCATTTTTTAAAAATTTTGTTTAACATATTTTTGGTGCCTCATGAAATCATTGGTTTCCACAGATCCAATCTTCGTTTTAGTGAAGAGTTTTCTTAATTTACCTCTTATATCCCTTTTTCTGATTGGCCACCTCTATTTTTAAAGTTGTTATCTTTTTCCATTTGCCTAATTGTGTTGTTGAGAGAATGATTTTCTTTTTGCACTTGTCCAATTGTTTTCAAATGATTCATTTTCTTAGTGTAGGATATTACTTTTCTCTTGCATAGTGTTAATTTTCTTGTGCATTTCTTTTCCCTATTTTCCATTTGATTTTTAAACTCCTTTCTGATTTCTTCTAAGTTGTCTTTCTGGGCAAGCAACCAGTTCAGATTCTCCTCTGAAACTCCACTCCTTCTGACCTCCTTTTCTGAGTTAGTGTCCTTATCTCCAAGTTAAGATTCAATGGACTCTTTTCTTCATTTTGGGCCCTTTCCCTAATGTCTTGAGTTGGGGAAGGGGTTGGTTTACAGACATTCAGTGTTGAGATTCCTAGAGGCTTGGATCATTGTGGTTAGGAACTCCAGGGGTTTATTCAGTGGCCTACCAGTAAGTAATGACAGAAGCTTTCTCTGGATTGTTGGATTTGTATCAGTGGCCAATTCCCTAGTTTTGGGACTGGATCTGAGCCAGAGGCTCTCTCTGGATAATCAGCACTGGGGAAGATCCAACCCAAGCCTTGAGGCAAAGTGCTAACACCTGGGCTGTTTCTGTGTTTGTTCTAGAGAAAGTCAGGCCCTTCCTTAGTAACAAGGGGCAGAGGTAGTGGTGGTGGTGGTGGTGGGGTGAGGTTCAGGCCTGGGTCTTCCAGGAATTATTCAGATAGATGTCTTGGCTCTGGAGCTCTCCCATCCGCCT
This sequence comes from Macrotis lagotis, assembly GCF_037893015.1. Classification (NCBI taxonomy): domain Eukaryota; kingdom Metazoa; phylum Chordata; class Mammalia; order Peramelemorphia; family Peramelidae; genus Macrotis; species Macrotis lagotis. The sequence goes on along the minus strand of NC_133663.1, from coordinate 174,620,645 downwards.
GCCATGCACACAGTCATTAATTCCACCCTTGTTCTCAGGTTAGTCCTCCAGCTTCATCCTACCACCCTTGTGCTGGGTCTCTGATCTTGACATGCCCATACTCCCCCATGACAGACCTTATTCCCCTTTGTTCTCTGGATTCTATGGATCCAAAATCTGTTAAGAGGTTTGATTCTTGTTGCTTCTTCGAGAAAGCCAGGAGAACTTAAAACAGTACCTGACTTCTCTCTGCCATCTTGGAAAGTTTTCAAAAGAAGAAATTCTTTGAATTCATCATTAGTCATATTAAAAAAATGTTTCAAATCACTAATAATTATAAAAAATGTGAACTAAAACATTTCTAAGATGTTACCTCATACTTTTTAGATTGACAAATTTGCCAAAAATGAAGTTGGGAAAATCTGAAAAGTTTTCTAAATTAGTTCTCCATTTTAGAAAACAATTTGAAACAATAATAACTAACATTTTAGTGCTTGAATCAATGAGTCAGTATATAGCTCCACACTATATATTTGTGTTTATGCATATGCATATATATATATATATATATATATATATATATATATATACATACAGAGAGAGAGAGAGAGAGAGAGAGAGTCAGAAAGAGACAGAGACAGGGACAGAAACAGAAAGACAGAGAGACAGAAAGCACATTTGTGTGTAGTAGCAAAGATCTGGAAACTATAGTGGTACCTATTATTTTTAAACAATTTCAGGTAAACTGAAAAGACTTGTATTAGGTAAAATGAAGTAAGCTGAATCAGGAAGACAATTTATAAAATAATAATTTATATGATAATATTTTAAAGGTAAAAAAATTTGAAAGAATTTTTTCTAAAAAATGACAAACTAATATTCCAGAAAAATTATGAGGAAATATGTTGCCCACTCCCTAGTAGAGAAATGATGGACTCAGGGCATAGTCTGAAGCATATTTTTTTGAACATGAGCAATATGGGAATTAGTTTTGTTTGGCTATGTAAATTTATTTTAAGGATTTGGATTTCCTTTTCTTTTCTCCCTCTACCCCCTCCCCTCCTTTTTAAATTTTTTTTGCAGTGTTGGAAGATGAGAGGGAGAAAAAAATTATAAATTAAAAAAATGAAATTAATTTAAAAAAGAGAAAAGGTCATGCTATTGGCAATTAAGAGATCACTGGCAATGTAGGAGAGTAGCTTCAGTTGAAAAATGAGATTGGAGGCTAGACTGTTTGAGTTCAAAGACCCTTCACTGTAATTGGCAAGCTGGGAAAATTTGAATAGCAAGGGGTTTAAGACCTCAGTGGATTTTGAACTTGCAAAGACTTGGACATCAGTGAGCAACAGCTGGAGAGCTTTAGTTTACCAATGTAAGCTGTTCATTTTCACATTTTGTAAGAAAGTGGTATCTAGTTTTATACCCAGGTGTATGAAGAAAAAAGTAATCACTTAGCATTGTTGGGGTACAAGTAGATCCTGTGCCCCTATATTTTCCAAGTGTTCCTCTGACCTCCACCCCACTCCACATGATTTCATAATCCTAAGCAATACTTTCTGGAATGCTCTCTTTTCTGAGCCTACATGATTCACTAGAAGTAAATAGTAGTCATCCATTTTCAAGAATTGTTGAATCTATCTTTTGTTTCTACTAAATTATGAGAAATAACTGCCCCTAAATACATCTGAACAGTTAATCACTAACCACCCTATTTTTGCTCCTTCTCTTACTGGATTCTTTTTATGTCTGGGTTATTAAGGATATATTTTAGATCTTTGCCAAGATACAATTTTAGTTCTGTATTAGTATGATATCATCCTTCAACCACAGCTGTTCCACTATTATGGAATCAAATAATCCCTTAAAGTTAGAAAAGACCTTAGAGGTTATCTAGTCCAGTCTAGCCTAACTCACTTGAATATTGTTCATCCTATCTTAAATTTGTTATCTAGATCAAACTTTAACATATCCAGAACAATTACTTTATGAGGCTACATCTAGTTGAAGGAAAATTCCATGAGGGCAGGGATTTTCATGTTATCAGTGACTTCAATGACTGTAGCATGAGAAGTATTCTAAGAAGGATGCTAAGAAAGGCCAGAACAGCCCCTGCCATCAAGAAGCTTCCTTTCTAATGAGAAAAACAACATGGAAATGAATATGTTTGTACAAAAATGCATTTAGGGTAGATGGAAGTTGTTAGATTGAATTGAATCAAATAGAATAAATGAGCTATGGATGTTTCATTGTGCCATTTATTCTTATTTAATGTCTTTTATAATCAAAGAACACCCTTACCTTGTTTTGTGAATTGAAGATGTTGGATTAACATTCTAATTGGAAGTGAGCTCTGCCTTTGGTGAATAAATCTCCAGAGAAATATCATACTGCAGCAGTGACCCAAAACAGCCACAGTTACCAAGCAGATGATGATAATGACCTTCAGAAATTACAGTTTCCATCTGTTTCTTTCCCTTGTGTCAAATATTTCATTAAAGTGTCTAGTAAATTAATTTTAAAGTCTACTTCTAATAATCAGGGAGTGTTTCCAATGGTTCATCTCTAGTTTCTGTAAAAGAGTAACATAATCATATTTTTGTGTTTATTAGTTTAAAGTGTAACTTTTTACCTAAAAAAGATGACTCCATTCCTATTACCACTGAAAATGGCATGTCAGAAGGGATCCTTTTTTCTGCAGAAGCAAATAAAGATTTATATAATGATACATACAGTCATAGTCATATAGGTGACTAATAGAAAATTATTTCACATAAGTAGGTGAGGTCTGATTTGTTATAATTATTACTTGTTCTATTTTCTATTTTATTCTGCCTATTTTTCTGCTAATTAGTTTTTCTGTTATGTTTCCCAGTTTTGCTTTTTCATTCATTTCAATCATGTTCAATTCTTTCTGGTCCCTTTGGAGTTTGACAAAGATATTTGGAGTGGTTTGTCATTTCCTTCTCCAACTCATTTTACAGATGAGGAAACTAAGGCATACAGGATAAAGTGACTTGTTCAGTGTCACACGACTTCAGTGTCACACAGCATTTGAACTCAGATCCAGTACCAGGTCTGATACTCTATCCATTGTGTCACCTTGCTCCCTAGGGTTCCCAGTAATCTACTGCTCCCTAGTAGAATGTAAGCAACTACAGAACACCTATTTTGTTTCTCCCTCTAAATGTTTGCTGTCCAGTATTATCTTTTCATCCCTGATCTACTCTCTACCACACCCTCTTCTTAGGTTCCATTGTTGTGGCATTGAAGCAATGTGAGGTACAGTGAGAAAATAGCTCTAGATTTAAACTCTTAGGATCCTGGTTTGAATTATGAAGGAGTTGAACTTGGATGATTTCCAAGTCCTCTTTTCACCCTTTCTGAGCTCCTGTGATCCTTCTCAGATTATTTCATTTGCTGTCTGTTTCTAATAGTAATGTCAGTTGAGTTTTAACTTGCCCAGTTTTTTGGGGTTGGTTATGCTCTAATTTTCTTAATTTAAAGTTAATTTTACATAAGCGGGAAGAGCAGTTCAGCAGACCATTAATTTCTACATGGAAATGACAGAACATACACTTATTATTCCCTACCTAAACACAACATTCTACAAAACCTTGCACTCATGTTTGTTTAGTACCTTGAGTTTCCTTGGTGAATGGCACTAAGCAAAGAGAGATGAAGCCTTTTAGACAAGAGAGAAGCAAGGCAGCTGAACAAGTATAGTTTGGCAAACTACAAGTCTTAGCTTAGTTAGAAATTGAAAGAACTAGAAGGAAAAGGAAAGGTGACTGAAAAAAACAAAAAAAGAAAAAAGCATAATGTGATCAAGCTGAAAATAATTCTGGTCACTCTTGAAGATACTTTGCATTTCAAAGGGGAATGCTTCTGGTTAATGTTCCGGACACCAGATGGGAAATTAGATTAGCTATTTTATTTTCCAAAATAACTTGTGTTTTTGTCATTATAATTTAGCATTTACTGAATACCAACAATGTGTTATCCTTCTGTTAGACAGTTTTCACTAGGAGTTAGATAACCAGTGATGATACTAACCTAGGCTAAGCATAAAGAATTTATTACTGATTCTGATGGAACAGGTAATACAGAAGTATTTGGGGAGAAAATAAGACCAGTATGAAGGTCAGGCATTTAAAAAATTATGCCCAGGAAAAAAGTTGTCTTTTTTTAAGGAGGATAGTTGAAAATATATTTCAATAACACCTCATTCATCTAATCAATGAAGCATTCATTGAGTTTTCTGTGTGTGTGGACACCTTGCTAAGGACAGATATAAAGAAACAGAATGAAACTCTTTCTGTTCTGTAGGTGTTTATATTCTACTAGATGACACATATACTTAAGTTCTCAAATCAATCTTACTACTCCCAGAAAGGATTTGCCAATCATTTGCTGTATAAATACAATCACCGTCCATTTGATTTCTTTGTCTGAAATAGTCTTCCTTAGCCACAATCACCTTATGTAATTCTTTCTTTTAAAAGCAAGTTCCTTGAAATCAAGGACTGTTTAACCTGCTGGCCCAGAGTGCTGGACATGGAGTCAAGAGAACCTCAGTTCAATTTCTATCACAGACACCAGTTTTGTGACCCTAGGCATGTCTGAGTTACCATTTCTGGGCTCCAACACTGTCCCTATTCCAGGCTTTGACAGACTGTGTTTGGTCTTAGTGTTTTATTTCCAAGACTTCCTGGCACTTCTAGGCTTTTCTAGCCATGCCATAGCTCATGCCTCCTCCATTATTCATTTCAGCTCCAGATGTGCTGTCTTCTTACAATAAAATGAAACTTTTAGGGTAGAGACTATCTTGATCGTTATTTTAGTTTTGTTCCCCTAATACTTAGCAAACTTCCTGTCACATAGAGAACATTTAAAATGCTTTATCTAGCTCTGTTTATCTAACTGTCTATTTCTCTATCATTTATTTCTTATCTTCTATATATCTGTCTTCTCCTCCTCTCTCTCTCTCTCTCTCTCTCTCTCTCTCTCTCTCTCTCTCTCTCTCTCTCTCTCTCTCTCCATTAGCTATGTGCCCCAGAGCAAGTTGCTTAACTCACTTTCAGTTCCAGCTTTCCCATCTATAAAACAGGGATATAAAAGGCTAAAAGATTTCAAGATCTAAGCACCCTGAGTCAGTCCTGGTTCAACATTTAAATTTCAATGACAAAGTAAGAAAGGATGTAACTTCAGATGCAACTTTATCACCCATTAGTCTCCCTCTTGGTATCACTATCTGAGAATTATTAAAAAGGTGCATAATCATCCTCATGATGGTGTGTTAAACATGTGTTGACAAATGACAGCTGGCCTTACACCTGCTCTTCTAAAGTAAGATGAGATGCAGACACTGTCTTCACCTTTTCATAATAATTCAAGGTAGAAAAATCACTTTTTTTGTCTATCAATGGTTTGTGACCTTTACTGGTCTAATTCCTTCTTTACTCCCATTTTATAAATCTTTGTTATAATTTGACCTATGTCCATGTATATATATATATATATATATATATATATATATATATATATGTAATATGATTATTATTAGATGGATAGAATTTACACATAGCTTTAAGATCTGCAAAGCATTTTATACATTTGATCCTCATAGCAAACCTATCAGGTAGGTACTATTTTTATCCCCATTTTATAGGAAAGGAAACTCAGGCTGAATTAAGTACCCAGGGTCACATAGATAATGATGATCTGAAACAAGAATCTAACCGCTCTGGACAATTTTCTAAAGTTATAAGTTGTAGAAGAGTTGCTGACCATATATTGGTAGATGGGGTTTTCTAACATAGGATTTAGAATGAAAGGTTCAGTCCCTCTCTTTATCTCTCAGACTGGGATCATTAATTGTATAAAACACAGCTGATCATACATAAAAGTACACAGCTGATCTACTCCCACCCCAATATATCTAACACTTTGAAAAGGAAAAAAAAACTAGCAATAAGGAGGCATTAAATTGTTTACCTGACTGCATCTAATGTAATGGTAAAAATAATTCTTTGATCAAAAATAAGTGGCTACTTAATAAACTCAGGACAAGGAGTTGTACCTAACAAGTCAAATAGACAATCCCTGCCTTCTAGGCATCTTCAAACCAGAACAGATAATATTGACACAGACAAACATGTATAAGGATGTGAAAATGTAATGATGGCTGTACATCTAGCTGAGAAACAAGACCGTGAAGGCCAGGAGTGGAGAAACAAATCATTATTTACACTCCATGGAGAAGTGATCATTTGTGGTCTTTGTACTGAGTGAATTTTTCCATTCTAGAGATGAGTCATTCATTGGATTGAAGGAAGGGAGTTGTCCTTCCTCTCCTTAATGGGGCCAGGGTTGGTTGTGGATGGATTCTATAGCCTTTCAAGGTGGAAGGGAGTTTGCCTCACAGACATAGGAGAGTAGGGCCTTTGGATAGGAGGGAGTGGCAAGCAAGAAGGTGTGGAACTGAAAGAATAAAAATAAATAAGGGAAGTGGTGAAAAGGATAATAGGGTAAGTTAGGAGTAGAACTTTTGGCCACATCCATTCCATGTTGAATTAAACATTTTTGAGAGTCAAGGATTGCGAGGGGTATGTCTCTTGCTCTGTCAGTAGAGCTCTATCTTTTATAAACAAAGACAGCACCTATTCTATATTTCTTTCACTAATAATGGTTGAGAGAATTCAAATGCCATCAACTCTGACTTGACCACACACTTTTTGGAGAATGGAATTATGCAATTCTAGCAAAGGATTAGTAGTAGAAATATGAGACATCCAGTCAAAAAGGTCAGTAAAGGTGACCTAGGAGAAAAGCATGGGATTGTATAGCAATACTTGAATGGAGTCACCCTCCATTGCCATTAAAGACAATCCATTCTCCCACTATATAATGATTAACAACAGTCTTGGGGAGGGGGGAAGCAAACAAACATTTATGGAGCACCTTCTATGTCCCAGGTAATGTGCTGTGTTCTTTAGAAATATTATCTCATTGGAGCTTCATAATTCCTCTAAGATACATGTTTTTACCCCCTTTTTACAGTTGAGGAAATAGGCAAAGATGAAGCAACTTGCACAAGATTATACAACCAATAAGTTTCTGAGGTCAGATTAGAATTTCTTTTTGAGATTCCTGGTCCAGTATTCTATCCACCATGTCAGCTTTCTTCCTTACTTTGACCTCTTCTCTAAACTAAAATGAAATGTAGAAGCACTGGGATGGTCATTAATATCCTTTATATAGTAAGATAATTTTCCTCTGTTTCTCTGTATGTATAAAATGGATATAATAATAGAACTTGTCACCAAAATGTCAAAGCTAACTGAAATAAAATTCTTATGCATATTTTGAGCTTATTAAGAAAGCCTTTTAGATGTAAAACATCTACAATACTGAAAACAGTTGAAAAGAGCAAAGACATTCCAGAAATATTGATACTCTAAAATTTCCTTTGTAATCAGGGCATGTTCATTATACTCTCACCTAGTTTTACAGTGACAAAAATTTGAAGTTCAGTGAATTGTAGGTAAAAAAATTATGCTCAAACATAGATTATCTCAAAGGACAAGTCTTAATTTAACAAAATATTTTCAAGTGTCTGTTGTATTGCACAGCATTCTGCTAAAGATACATAATAAGAAATGGGCATATGTATAATGCTTGATGTTTGAAAAAATAGAATTGCAATAGTAATAATAACTCACATTTACATTTTAAGGCATTCTGACAATTAACCTCTAGAGAGACAGATTAGGATGTACCTGATTGTTGCATTTTGATATCATGTAGCATTGGCTAGTGCTTTCCCAGCATTGATGATATGCCATCGTACCTTGCTGATATGGGAAGAATTGAAACTAAAGGCCAAAAAGACTCCCCCAGCAGCCAGATCATCTCCAATAGTCCTGTTTCCTATAAATCAGACCCTGAAATGGAACAGTTATGGTAAAGGCAAGTGTGAAGAATGCCTTGCAGAGTATACCACTCACTATAATAAACATAATTGTGCAACTCATACCACCAATCATTTGGTTGATTGGGATGGTCCTTTTCCATAACAAAAGCCTAGTAGTAGTGGTAGAAGTAGGAGTAGGAGTAGTAGTCAAGATTAAAAAAACACTGGGACCTTCAGTTTACTCTCTAGAGAGTTTTAATATTTTCAAATGCAAAAAACTTATAAAAGTGAACTTTGCCACACTTAGTTCTAATACATCTCTCAGTTGAGAATAAATTTTTTATTGTTCACATGATATGAACAGGACCTAGACGCTTCTTCCCTGAAGGAAGTCTGTTCAGATTGGGTAAGACAAAGTCTTCAAACTCAAGATTGAGGGGGGTCTGTAAATTCCAAAATGTAGTCTTAAATTAGATTAAAATGTGATTTGAAAATGTTTAACAAAATGAATGAAATTACAGCCCAATTTTTTTTTAGTTTTTTTTTTTTTTTGTTGTTTTTGCTAGGCAATGGGGTTAAGTGGCTTGTCCAAGGCCACACAGCTAGGTAATTATTAAGTGTCTGAGACCGGATTTGAACTCAGGTACTCCTGACTCCAGGGCCAGTACTCTGTTCACTGCGCTACCTAGGCACCCCAGCCCAACATTATTAATGTTAATTTGTTGTTTTCTAAACCAATATATGGTAGCAGTGATTCATTTCTATTTGGCTTTGACATCCATGGGCTGGGATACATGGACATAATTCTCTGCATCCTGGAGAGTCAAGATTGAATCTCCTTCAGTTGGATTATGTGAGAGATAACATATAGAGCTATTTTCTATAATTAGTCAATAAAGGTTTATCAAATGCATATTATGTGCAAAACATTATTTTAAGTGATAGTTGATTAAAAAGAACAGAAAAAGTAGTTCTAATTTTTTTTAAGGAGTTTACAATGTAATGTAGGAGAGAACAAGAAAACAACTACCTATGAGCAAGATACAAATAGGATTCATTTAATCAATTAAGGGAAGACACCAACACTGACTTCAAGAAAGTCTTCTTGTAGGGGGTGGGATTTTAACTGATACTTGGATGAAGCCAGAAGGACAATCAGAATAAAAATACTATTAAGAGGTGCTAGGAACAGCAAGGAAGTGAGTGTCACTTAATTAAAGAGAATTTGGAGGTAAGGAATAGATAGTAAGAGAAATAGAAAGGCAGGATAGGAAAGATTATAAAGAGTTTTAAAGTCCAAGCAGGATTTTATGTGTGATGCTAGAAGTGATAAGAAATCAGTGGAATTTGTTGGATAGGTGATTTGGAAACATCATTTTGACAGCTGAATGGGGGATGGTCTAGAGAAGTAAAGAGACAAAGAGACAAAGCAAAAAGCTAGCATAATTGCACGCTATCAGGTAATGAATGCCTGCATCAGAGTAGTAGCAATGTCAAAGGACAGATGTTAAAATAGATTGGATAGGGCAGAGAATGAGGGAATAAGGAGTTGAGAATGACATCTATTTTGGAATGTTAGGTGACTGGAAAGATGGTGGGGGCCTCAATAGTAATAGGGAAATCCTGAAGGGGAGCTTTTTCAGAGGGAAATATAATGAGTTCAGATTTAGATATTCTGAATTTATTATCTTTGGAATATTTGATTTAAAATGTCTAATCAAGAATTGGAGAAGCAAGTTTGGAGGTTAGGAGAAAGATTAGATCTGGATAAATAGATCTGAGAATCATCTTCATAGAGATGATATGATACTTGAATCTTTGAGAGTTGATGATTCACAAAACAAAATAGTTGGGAGGGTGAAGGGAAATAGGGATCTGGATAGAGATCCTGGGGGAACCTTTACTATAAGGGTCAAGCCTGACACAGTGCTTCAATAAAAGAAACTCAGAAATAGCAGTCAGTCAGGTGGGGGAAACTAAGATAAAGTCATGTCCTGGAAAGCTTGAAAGGAAAGACAGACAATTTCAAAGGTTATAGAGAGGTCAAGAAGGATGAGGATTGAGAAAAGATCATTAAATTCAACAAATAAGAGATATTGCTTTCTTTGACTATAGTAGATTTTAGCTGATAATGAAGCTGGAAGCCAGATGGTTTAATGTTAAGAAGGGAGCAGGGAGGAAAGGATTTTTATCTAACTCCTTCCTACTTTCTTATCTTGAAAGATTCTTGCATCATACATAATTTCTTATATTTTCCATTTGTTTTACACAGATTACAATTATAGATTTTACCTAAATCAGACACTTTTATAGTATCAGCACTTTTGTTTGTTCAAATCATGGGTTCTTAAGCTGGGGTAAGGTGATTTTTGCATTTTAAAATATTTTGATCACAGTTTTGTGATAAATTTTGTTTCCTTCTTGATTTTATATAATTCATTTTATTTATTTAGCAACATTTTGAAGACTTTTGCATCAATTTCAAGGAGAGAGTCAATATCTAGTGTGGGAAAATAATGAGCATAAATTAATCTGACTCATTCAATAAGAACTATATGATTTCACCAGGGCAATGAGGCCCGTGGGTTTCATAATGTGAAATGGCAACCGGGGGGGGGGGAGTGCAGAGGTGGGAAGAGGAACTAGATTGAGAGCCCCTGTACTTAATGATCTCTGAAATGATTTATATTTAACTGATAGGAAAAAGCCTTTTCTCTACTTCTACTCACTTCAGTCCTATGATCCTATTTATTTCAACCTATAGATCTAGTCATCCCGGTCTCTGAGGTCAGTTCTGAACCCAGGCAAGAAGCATGTATATACTTACTATCTCAGATAAGAGTTAGCTCAGTTCTATGTTGCTTCTAGTGTATTGTGTCCTTTCTTCAAACTATTTATTTGTTCCTTTGGATCCAATTTCCATTTTTTTGCTTTAGCTAAACTCCATAAATGCTGCTCCTTCTTATTGCCCGATAATTCTGATCCCAGACTTGCCCAACCTTCTGCCCCTGTTCTGACCCAGCTCATAGCTATGCAAAGAGCCAGTACCGTGATAACAAAAAAGCCAATATTTTCAATTTTAAAAAAATCCTAGTATTTTCATGACATTGCTTGAGAAAGACTTTCATATGCCTCCAGACACACAAACTTCCTGGGCTTCTGTGGCAATAACAATTCACTTTTATTAGTAGATGCCATGATATAATTCTTGAAACTCTTGCTCCAAGAGTGCTTCTTGGAATGATCTCATTCATAATGATGAAGGCCATAAATTTTGACCCCCAGTGACTATTGGAACTTAATATTGTTCCAAGGTTGGGCTCTGCTGTTCAAATACAATTAACCTGAACCCATTTTCCTTCACAAACAGAAACAAAAACCTGACAAGTACCCTATGCATAATGAGGTTCAAAACAGGGCTAAATAATAATATATTTTTAAAAAACCTCTTCTTCAGTAATCTTCTTGATAGATGATATTCTATACATCTCAATGATTTGACTCAATACTGGAGGCTAAGGTATAAAAGAACATAATTTTTGTAGTATTTGTGGAATATAGGGGAAAATGTCTTAAGAGAACCTAATTTGATGGCATTCCAATGTAGTCTTTCAGGGAACCAAGAGCCTGGAATACTTGGAGCATAACTCAAACCTTTCAGATGCTTATCTGAACCATATTCAGCACTCAAATATTTCAATTAGTTCCAACTCTAAAGAACAAAAGTTAAATGGAGCATCCCTTCTTTCACCCGTTTTTCCTACCTCTAATCCTAAAATCAATGTTTTATTGTCTTTAGTCATGAAATTAAATGAAATTATATGATCTCCCTAAAGTTCAAAAATCCTTAAGACTTACCTGGAATGTTAATATACATGCTGAACTTTTGCACCTACTTTTTCAGAAAGCTAGAATTCTGTGTGGAAGTATAAGGAACAAAAATAAATTTGCCTTATTCAATAGTGAGTAAAAAGTGGCTTCACATTTCCTGAGGCTTGCTTCTGAAGATCTTGATTTTATGTAAGCTTGACAGTCTTTTGTAATTAGAGAGTCACAGAGTCTCATTCTAAACAAGGTCTATCCTCAATCTTGTCCTATGATCCCCTCTATTTCCAATCTCTAGCATTAAAAATCTACTTCAATTTAATTCACAATTATGTTCTGAGAATGTTTTGTATAAGTAAGCTTTAGGAACTGTTTTGAAAGTATTCCTTCATTAAATGTGTCATCAGAGTTCAGTGGCCCAGGGATAGAGTACTTGGCCTGAGTTCAAATCTAACCACATATACTTAGTGATTGTATGACTAGACAAATCATTTAACTTCTGTTTGCCTCAGGTTCCTCCTCTGTAAAAGGAGATAATAATACTGCTCAGGGTTTTTGGAAGGTTAAAATGAGATAACTTTAAAATATTTAGCATGGTACATACTCCATAAATGTCCGTTATTATTATTATTATTATTATTATTATTATTATTATTATTATTATTATTAGTGTTGTTGTTGTTGTTACCTGTGCGATATGGGGGAGTTTGGTCAGTTGGGATAGAATGTCATGCTTAGAGTCAGAAGGACTCATCTTTCTGAGTTCAAATTTGTCCTTAGACACCTATTAGTTTTGGGACCCTGGGCAAATCATTTAAACCTATTTGACTCAGTTTCCTCATCTGTAAAATGAGACAGAGAAGCAAATGGTAAACCATCTGATATCTTTGCCAAGAAAACCCTAAATGAACCACAAAGAGTCAGACATTATTGAAAGGCATAATCAACAACAACAAAGTGGGGAAATTTGGAACAATGAGCGTAAAGACTATAGAATCTTTTAAGGTATAATTCCTGAATAAATACATTTTTTAAATGAAAACAAAGTCCAAATAAAAGGCAACAAAAATAAGATATTTTGCAGATTCCCTACAATTGAAGATGAATTTACTACTTTTTCAATGAATGAATGAATAAATGGAAAAAATTTTAATAGATGATTACCCCATAAAATAACCATGTTTAGCATTGGGATATGAATAGAAAATCCAAGATAATCCCTGCTCTTCAGCAGCTCTCCTATTCTAAAAGGGGAACCAAATTAATTAAGTTTCAGCTAAGTGGAAATGTCCCATGGTTTCATTAGGGTGTATAGGCAAAGTAGGTAGTCGTGTATTTTGTTTAATGTAATTTCCACTGTTAAGATCATATTAGTTTCCAATGTCACCTATTCAACAGTCTCAAAGGCTCTGGTGGTGACAATCTTCTTTTGCTGGGCTTTAGTTGCTGTGGTTGCTAAGAAGATGGGGCATCAGTCCGGGACACCTTTACAGTATGATATTTTCATTTATAAGAAATCTAATACAATGTCCTTAATCTTATGATAATGATACTTCAAGATTATAAATTGCAGCATATCTGAAGAAGTTGTTTACATCTCTTTCATAGTAGTGGGTTTGCAGCATGGACTGATTCAGATAAGTAATATAATGTTCAATTATACTGAATCTTTTTCTTGATGTTGCATTGCCATTAATATGTTTTAAAAGCACTGAATGTCCCCTAACATCAATTCCAACAATATATCAAACAACATATCATATATATATATATATATATATATATATATATATATGTATATATATGTATATGTATGTAGTCCTGCCTGCCTTTGCTTATATAGATTGAAATTATTCTGTATTCAAAAGTAATGTCTAGAGTTGAATAGCTTATTAGAATTCTTGTGGGACTAAAAGCCTGAGTAGTAGATTTCTTGATTAGTCCCATAACTTAACTGTACATGATATACAGCAACTCCAGTGCTATTTCATCTGTCCTCTTTCTCTTTTCTCTAAAATTCTACCACCCTGCAGCAAAGTCAGCAACATTATATAAAGGATATATAGGTGACCCAAAGTCAGGAAAACTTTCATTCAGAACCCATCTCTGATACTTTGTTTCCTGTGTATTGCTGAGAAAGTCACAGTCTTTCAGAGTGTAGGTTGTGGAAAAGATGCTGACATTCATTGGTAGGACTTCATTATGCAGATGAAATCATATTTTACTATATTGATGAAAACATAGGTCCAGCCTCTATCTTTATGTATATCACAGCTCATTGGATAATATTTATCTATCTGACAAATCCTTGTCTTGACTGTGGAGGGCTCATATCCTCCTGGTTGGCTAATGAGCCAGATACACAGATCTGCCAACCCTGTTGAGCTCACTGCATTCAGCATCTGGATTTCTGGTAATATGCCAATCTCAATCAAGTTGTCTCGTTGTTTTCTAAATGCCTTTAGACACCTAAGGGCACAAAGATTGTGTTAATGTTTATGATAAAGATAAAATGTGGCATAGGCTGAATGTGACTACAGCTCATGTCAGAGTTGGAAGGCACTAGTCAGATTTCTGAAAGCATCATATACTCCCTCTGTTCCTTTAATGAAGACACAAAGATACTAGAACAAGGTAGACTGGGGATTCCTGGCAAGTAGTCATCAGAATTATATGTCTACAACACATTATTAATTTGTATTATGTGACTCATGTTGAATAAAAACAAGTTTGTGTTCAAGAATCATACATTCTCAGTTAACAAATTACCCTTGTAAATCTTGGGGTGGATTATTTGTTAGTCACACATGTTTTAAGTTTTGAGAAAGAGGGTAGGTTTTCCACTCTACACCACTTTACAATTTTTCATGCCTGAATTGAGCTGATTTTTCCCCCTCTTTGTCACTCTCCACACCCATTTCTAAACAATTAGCTATCTGAGAATTTAAGGTGCTTGGTGGTCTAGAGCCCCCTTTAGTGCCCAAGTCCATTCATGTCTAGTCCTGTGGACTGACTCCAAAGGAGTCAGTTTCTCTTTCTCTTATTCTTACTATGTAATAAATAGGACTAAAATATAGGTATGATTCACATTTGGGAAGCTAGATGGTGCAGCGGATAAAGCATTGGCTCTGGAGTCAGGACCACCCATAGTCCTGAGTTCAAATTTGACTTCAGATATTAACTAGTTGTATGAGACTCTGGGCAAATCCCTTAACCGTGTTTACTTTAGTTTCCTCATGTGTAAAATGACCAGGAAAAGAAAATAGCAATCCACTTCAGTCTGTTTGCTAAGAAAATCCCAGATGGGGTTGCAAAATGTCAGGCACAACTGAAACAATTGAATAATAACAACAATGTTTCATGTTTAGGTTTCCTCCATGGTAGATCTACACTCCTGTATAGGTACTCAGTTTATAACATAGTTATTACATTTAGGATAGTCCTCATTTATTCCACCCCAGAAAATATATAAAATAGAAAGGATTTATCAGAGCCTACAGATCATTAAAGAAATAAAGTCTAGCCTGAGCTTCTATCCTCATTTATCCTTCTTATATTCAGGGTAGGGGTTTGCAAGGGTTTTGCTTTCTGTCCTCCCAAAATGTTGTAATCTAAGATGAAATTCCTCACTGTTCTCTTGGTTTGAACTCTATAGGTTCCTGACCCAGGTCTGGGTCTGTTGGCTTGTCCCTGGCTAGGCGTTTTGGCCAATAAATGTTAGACTCTGCCACCATTAGCCCACTGGGAGGCTCTGCAGCTCAGAATGACCCAACTACAGCCTTCCCCTTCCTCTTGAGTCTCCTGCTCTCGTTACTCCATTGCAAGCTTCTTTCTACTCTGAACTGGAGGCTAGAAACAAATTTCTCTTCTGTTCCATAACTTTTGCCTGGATTCCCTAATCAGAATTTGGTTTAGTAGTTTTCTAGATATTTATGGAGGAAATTTTCTGAGGTCATTCTTCTTTTTGGTACTCTGCCAGCTTGACTCCCCTCCTCAAGGTGCTGAAATGTAAAGAAGACAAATATGCCATTATACTCCTCAGTCTCCCCTCCGCTGCCTTGCCCTCAGAAATTGGCTCCCTAAAACAAAACAAAACAAACGAGGAAAACTCTCCATCTTCACCTCCCACCTGCATTCTCTAAGTCCTTCTTAGTGATATGGAGAGTTGGAAAAGCCCATTTATCCTCTTTCCATGGAAGCTACAGCACAGTCTTCTCTCTTATCAAATTTTCTTCTATTGAAGTATAGTTCTTCCAAAACTAAGGAACTATTGCTTTTTTTCAAATTTGGGAATTCTCAACTTCAGGTTACTCATGAGACTTGAAATATTCATTGCCATACAAATAGCCACCAAGGCTGGAAATTCTCAGTATCATTCTCATTCTTCAGTCTCTGCATGATTAGATTTTGATTTTTGCTGAGAAAGACAACTGAAAGAAGAAAGTAACTAGAAACTAGAGATACAGGAAGCCCTCTTAGGCAAGAATTGGCCATGCATAATATACTTCTCTTGGAAGTTACAATTTTCATATTTCAAAGAAGTCCATGGAAGAAAAAATATGGAAAATCATAAAAGGACTAGTTGATTCACACTTCAGCCTTTACACACAACATGGCTCCTCTTTCTCAAATAGGTAATTCCCCCTTATTTCTATTACCAATCATCTTGTAGGTAGCACCTAATCACTAGGGACCAAGCAAGGAAAAGTACTAACTTACCTGATATGAAGTTATCAACAAACATATTTCTAAGGAATCCCTAAAATACATCAGACACATCTAATGGAATTACAGATAAATTGTCATAAATCACATTGAACTAGGGCAATAGACTGGTTTTAAAAAATAGGTATAAAAAAAAGGCAACAAGGAACTTGAGGTCTATGAATTCCCATCTGACCACTTGAGCAAACAGTTTACCATGTGCTGGTCATAGGGTGGTAAAAAGAGGGGAGGGATCAAGAAATACCTTTTCCTGCTAGATACATGGCACTCTAGTAGTCCTTAAGAAACAAAATATAAGAAAATAAAGCAACTTCCCTATTTCACAACTCAACTTTTATAGACCATTGGCTCTTCCACCAATGTTTCATCTTTCATTCTTCCTGGTTGCTAATCTTCTTGGATGAAATAGTAGTCAGGAAAGACAAGTCATGACTTCATTGTCACTGCATGACTGGCCTGCCTGCCTCTTCTCTTATAGGATCATGTCTTTACTGTTCTTATTTGTCCTACCTCATCTAAGTTACCCCTGGTAATATGGAATGGTGCCTACTTATATCTACTTTTCCTTTGAAAAGAAATCATCATCAAAATTTGCAAGAAAATTATTCTTAGGATATTTATGTATTAATCAACTAATGTGTTACTGAGATTCTTGAAGAATTCTTAACTTTATAGCTGAAAAGATTTTGAGGGCCATTGCAAAGTGAAGAATTGATTTAAATACAGCTTTTTATTTGAAAATTGTGCCATTACAATTATTCAAAAATATGTTAAAAAGAAATGTGACTGCTATTACATTTCATAGACATTCTGGGAAATTCGTCCTGGATTTCAACTCCTTTTATAGATAAAGATGAATCAAACCCATGAGAGATTTGGTTGAAGTAACATAGCCAGTATGTGGGGAAATCAACCAAAGCTTCATCCATTAAATCCCATATTATGATTCCTAGATGAAAATAATTTATGGATGTGGGACTCTACATATTATCTCAGTAGTTCTAACTTCTCTTTGATGTCTTCTGTTACTAGTTGGATGTAGCAAAATTTGTCAGAACCTGCCTTTTCAATGTAATAATCTGTCTTGGAATATTAGAGAAAGAAAAACTTTAACCTAGAACTTTTGAACAGGTGCTAATTAACAATATACAGTTTTTTCCCAATTCATTCTATATGCCTTCTGTGACCTGAGAATGACAAGTCATACACTATAGTATTCCCAAAATGCTCAGAACAATAGTTTCCACTTAGCACCCTCTTTTATGATCAAATACAAGGGAAACACTCACATGGGCTCCAAACTTTATGGAAAGGAATCTCAGAAAGTCCTAATCACTTAAAGGTGACAATAAAGAATAAAATCCCAGAACCAAGTCTGGAAATTGAAATCCTTTTCATGGATGACTCTTGGAAAAATCTCTCAAACTTAAATTAATTCACTGCTCTATCAAATTCAATCCTCTAAATTTCTTCAGAATTAATGATTTAGTCTAATGGTCATTGACATCTGGTAAAGTCTGATTGTTCTTATCAGTTTTTCTATAAGTATATGACCTATGTTCTTGACTGACAGAATCATAATAGCATCATCATAGAAACTGCCAGGGAATTGGACTCTGATTTCAGAGGATCTGAATTCATACCCTATTTCTACTACTACCTGTATTACCTTGGTCAAGTCACTTAACTTCTTTGGGATTCAGGTATCTCATCTATAAATGAGAAGTTGGACTAGCTGGTCCTTGAGGTCCTTTCCAACAGGTGGATGACTGAATGGATAGAATGTTGGACTCAATCAGTAAAACCAGAATTTGAACTATATCTCAGATACCTATTAGCTTTGTGACCCTCACCAACACAACCTCTGTCTGCTTGCCTCAATTTCTTACCCATAAAATAATGAAAATAATCATACCTACTTCCAGGATTAAGAGATAATAAAGGAAAAGGACTTGCAAAGCTTAACATTCTCTATAATTGTTAGTAATTTGCTATCACTAGCTATTATAGTTCTAGATTTACAATTCTAAAAACTTCTTTTTTTTTTGAGGATGAAAGATGTCAGCCTACTTTCTTTGTTGTCCCAGCTTAAGGAGAAATTGTTCTTTTATTTGTACTCCTCCAAGGGAAAATTGTTTGCTTCTCATTCTTAGAAAACTTTTTAGTTTTTTGCTTAATCTTTTCTACTGCCTTCCCCCTTCTGCTCTTTATGTTGTTCCTTAGGTGGGTTCGTTTTCTCCCTCTCCTCTTCCCAGCTCCTTGACCTTCTCCAGCCTTGATCAGCGTTGTTGCCATATTATCTATTGGACTTCAAAATTTTGGTCACTTATAAAGGTTGTTTTTTTTAGGTTTTTGCAAGGCAAACAGGGTTAAGTGGCTTGCCCAAGGCCACACAGCTAGGTAGTTATTAAGTGTCTGAGACCAGATTTGAACCCAGGTACTCCTGACTCCAGGGCCGGTGCTTTATCCACTGTGCGACCTGGCCGCCCCTGCTTTATAAAGTTAATAAAAAATAAAACATTACATAAGTAAGGACTTGTCCTGTGATTTACAATCTAAGAAAAACCTTGATGAGAAAATTTCCTTTACCAATTACAATGTTTCCTTCTCTGCACTTTAATAGTCCTAGGCATCCTTGACTCTGAGAAGTTAAAAAATTTTCCCAGGGTCACAAATAGTCTGTAGGTGTCAAAGATGGGACTTGAACCCATATCTTTTTAGGCCTGAGATTGACTCTCTTTCCCCTATACTTTCTGTATAACTTAAATTCTCACCCCAGTCTTTTCTTGTCATAATTTTTCACTTTATTCAGGGTCCACTTCAGCAGCCTCCTCCTCCCTGAAACCTTCCTATACCAGTTAAAAGTCATCTTTTCATCTTTGAATTTTGCCTAGCACTTTCTTTCAACATTTTTTATACTTGACATGTTCTATGTTATTTCATCTTTATTTTTGTTTATGTTATTCCCTCCTTCAATTAGATTGTAAGTATTTGAATTCAGGACCTGTTTTTTCTCTTTTAATCTCCAATTCCTAGTATTGTATTTTACACATACACAAAGTGTATAATGAATATGTATTGAAATTATTACTGGATATCTCTGAGATCAAGTGCAAACCTATGTTTAAAATATTAAGTCCTTTACCACTTGACTGCAATATACTTTCCTAGTCTCAACATATATTACTTTCCTCCATCTGCACACATTATTTCAGATTAGGAAACTCACTAATCCTTATAAATTATAATCCAGGTACTATTTCTCTGCCTTTCCACAGTTTCTATCCCAAGTTTGGAATGTGATCATTATCACATCTTAGAATTCTTAGTTTTTTCAAAGTTAAGGGTAAGTACCACTTCCTACATTTAACCTTTCTTAATCTTTATTTTTAATTATCTTGTATGTCTATTGTGTATAATTTTCATATTTTTGCAGCTACTTTTATGTGTATATATTATCTTCCTTTATAGAATATAAACCTGTGGAAGCTAGGGGCTGTATCATGTATGTATGTATCCCCAGTACACAACACAAAGATTTTATAGACTAGGTGATAAATATTGTTGTTTGTCTTTCAGTTTCAAAGAAATGACATGATGAAAAGCTAAATAAATATCTGCTGATAGATTGTTTGAATTGATATTTTAATTGATATTACTCTAAAATAGGTATTTTGATGTCTTGAGATTTTAGAATAATGACTATATGAAACAAAAGGAACAAAAAGAGGGTGTGACAACTTTTAAAAGGGATCATAGATTTAGATCTGGAAGGGAACATTAGATGCGGGAAAATATACTCTCCTGTCTCATAATAGGATTGAAATGATTTGAGTACAAGCTGCTCCAATTTCTCCCACCCTAGAAAATACGCATGAAGACAAGTTGTTTTTGCTATTTAAGTACCAACATAGAGAATCATGACCATAATATCAACTACCTGATGAGGCACTATTTAGCCATTGCAACCCTTGAATCATATCTAACATATGTCTAATGTAGAAAATTATCAATTTGATATGTTGGGTTGAAATCTAAAAAATATATTGTTCCCCAAAATTATTCATTGGCAGTATTTTAATATAAAAATTAAAATGCATATTAGTTTTAATTCTTAATTTATGGAAATATAGATATGCATAGTTTTTATGCATGATTTTTGTCTTTAGTGCCAAGTAAGGAAAATTCCCTAGGAATTTCAATCAAAAGACACCATTTATAATTTTTATATTGGTCAGCATAACTGAGAGCTTGGGTAAATCTGTGGTGTCAGTGGAAGCCTCTTATAAGATTTAGGATGCCCTCTTCAAAGAGTCTAATGCCCTTTTGTCATCATACCCATTTTCTTTCATATTGTCAGCTGATTTTTTCTATGTAAGCTTGAGATTAAATTCAAAGATATAAATTTCATATTTTTAGATTTGAAGTTTCTATCATTCAATGTAGCAACTAAATTAAGGTCATATATATCCTTTCATTATTTTGTGTATGGAAAAATTCTAAGATATGGATGCCAGATTTCTAGATGATCAATTAAATTTTATTTTCTGGGAATATCATAGTATACTGCCTCCCCCCCCCCCTTGAACTCATATGAAGGGACTATTAACATCAGTCTTAAATATAAAATATGAATTATCTTTGTAGTTGCTTTTCAAAGAAATATGAGGTTACACTAAAAATTCTGAAACTAAAAGTTTCTATTGCTATAAGCATAATTACAAATCTTAATTTTCCTTAAAGTATGGAAATGCAATTTTCAAGTGGTTAGTTCATGTAGAGTTGAACAAAAATCACTGACTTCTCTATACTGTTACCAGGAAGTAGATGGGTTTCTGAGTATTATGGATCACAATAATAGAGCAAAATCCTTAGCAATACTTAGCTACTCTCAAAAAAAGAGCAAACTTGAACCAAGATGTTGCATCATACTAAAAAACCAGCAAACTAACTCCCAGAACCATTTTCAAATTTAGTTCAACCTTATGTGTCAAAAACAATAGGTAATAAGATCAGAATAGTTTTTCATATATATATATATAATATATGTATTAATCATGTATTTTAGTTATTTGTGTACATAACATAATTCCTAACCATAAGGCAAACTTTATGAAGAACTGTGTCTCCTTGAAACTTTTTGTCTTTTTGAACACCTGATACAATGTTCTATATAAAGATTATGCTTAATACAGGTTTTTTGAAATGAACTGAAGAATACTTTTTTTTAAAGTATTTATTTAAGGTAATGAAGTTAAGTGATTTGCCCAAGGTCACACAGCTAGGCAATTATTAAGTATCTGAGGTCAGATTTGAACTCAGGTCCTCCTGACTCCAGGGTGGTGCGCTATCCACTGTGCCACCTAGCTGCCCCCTGAAAAATGTTTTTAAAAGAAGATGATCAGTTTTGACTTTGTGCACTAAGTTAAATAGGAAAGGAAGAATGGATTAGATGACATTTAGTAAATTTTGCAATATTTAAAAAATAATTCCATGTTAGTATGTAATGTAATAATTTTACTCACATCAATATTCTCTCCTTGATTCACACAATTGTGAATAGAATGATTTCTGAAGAATGAAAATTGTAGGTGGCCCAAAGGACAGGGGAAGGAGACAGAGTGAGAATAAACTAATGTTGCATATTATTAATGATAACTCATGACAAATGTAGTGAAAGATGCCATTGAAAATTTGCTTAGTCAAAAGGACAATTAGGTTGTCCATATAGCAAAAGCAAAGAATTGTAGATAATCAGATGCTGCACTGCTTTCTTTGAAATATTAAAATAAACAGTGGAAGATACACAGATCCCATTTTATTGCTCTTTCTACATTTTTTTTTGCCCAAGTTGGTGGATTTATAGATTTACTATTGAATTTCTAAGATCCATGGTTTATTTATTTTTAACTTTATAAAAGTTTACATTTTAAGAGGTTTAGGTGGAAAAGGTAGTGCACTGGTGTTCAGTCTTTCTCCTTTTGTATAAAATTATGCCCAACTTGGACCCAGAAATAGTTGTTAGATTTTTATAGTCTATATCTGCATTATTTTTTTTTAATTTTTTAAGAGCTTTCATTCTTTTTTTTTTTTTTTTTTAGGTTTTAGCTAGGCAATGGGGTTAAGTGGCTTGCCCAAGGCCACACAGCTAGGTAATTATTAAGTGTCTGAGACTGGATTTGAACCCAGGTACTCCTGACTCCAGGGTGGGTGCTTTATCCACTGCGCCACCTAGCTGCCCCCTATATCTGCATTATTGTAAGCAATAAATTTCTCTGTGTTGAATGTGAAATCACTTAATCAATAAACATTTATTAAGTGCCTATTATGTGCCAAATATTCTGATAAGTACTACAAATTGAAAAAGAGGTAAAAGGTCTTCTATATTCTTGAGCATCTAATTCATGCAGTATTTGCATTCTGGATGCATTCTAAAGATAATATTATATCAACTTAATATTCATTTCTTATAAACTCAGGCCTTTGCTTTATTTTGCTTTTTATTTTCTTCTTCTTCAACTGAGAAACTTTGCATGTAAGAGATACTGTCTAGTTTCCAGGATTCTCCCCAATAGTTTCAGAACACTAAATTCCTTCAGAAAAAAATTATGTTATCTTGCTTTAACTCTCAAGCAGTTTTATGTCTTCATGCTTGTTCCTTTGGAATCAGTTTCCTGTGAAATTGAAAAAAAATTATCTTCTCAAAAGCACTTGACATATTTATGGCTATCTAGGCCATACTTGTAAAAGGAAAGAATTCTGTTTCATTGATTATAGATTTATAGCAGTATTCTTGAATCAAATTGCAGTGATATAAGTGATAATGCCATTGTTCGTATTTTTAGGAGGTCTCAGATGACCACCATTTTTAGACCCATCTTTATTTCCTGATGATGATTCATTATTCACATTATTCCCATGCCATATTGGAGAGTAAGACTATTTAAATTGAGGTTTTAATATTTAAAAAAATCATCACAATTCTCACCTCACTTCTTCTTTCACCTGGTTTTCATTGGAATTGATGTTCGCACCATCAGAAAAAATATTGAGTTAACATGGGATTTGAAAGAATGTTATTTCTTAGATAGGGAATGGGTTTAGAGAAAGGAAACAAAGTATAGATATAAATGTGCATTTCTTCAGCTATGGAAATGTTAACATATGGACAGTCTGGTTTGCAGATGATACAAAACTTTTTGTTGTAAAATGCTAAATTTATGAGGATGATTAAAAAATTCTCACAAGAGATTACCTGATGAATATGTAGGAAAGAACAGATGATTTTTAATAATGTACGCCAATATTTTGTCTGCAGTTAAATGTGGCTTTGTAATTTGTGTAAACTCATCTAACCTCTAACCATATATGATTTTAAGGTATAGAGAGGGTATATAGAGGAAGCCTTGCAAAAAAAGTAAAAAGGAAAATATTTTCTATCAGCTACATGCATACATATATTTTATATAAATATATAAATATAGATAAAATATATATACTTTATAATTTATATATATTTACATATGTTTTATATGTATATATACATATCTACAATACATCTACACATATATCACAATAATTATTTGCTCCACCAGTAGTAGTGAGACCACCATATTTGGAATCTAACATCACAAACTCCAAGGTTCTATATAAAGAATTTGAATGGCATAGAATATTTGAAATGAACTAAATAAATATAGAGCAACTTGATACTGTAGGCAACACAAGTTTTAAGAGCATTGCAGAACTAATTGCCAAGATATCTGAAGGAGGGGAGAATATCAAAATGCTTAGGAAAAAAAAAAGCATGTGCTATAGTTACTGAAGAAAGATCATTGCTAAAATATCAATCATTGTATCCTTTATTTTCCTTCTGAATCAAATGTTCATGCAAATAGTAAAAAAGGCAAGCTTTTGGAAACCAGATTCTATAGCTGATAATAGTTTTGAACTCAGGAAATTGACTGAAAAGTGAATATAACTTAAGATCCCACTCTGCTTATTGTTTCTTGACTGTGCAAAGAGCATGTAATGCAGCAGAACAAAATACTGCCTTATGAGTTTTCTTTCCACAGGTGTTTTCTAAGCATATGATATTAAAAACAATAATATTGGCAGTGACTAGAAGGTTGCCTTTGGAAAACATGATTGTAAGTACTGCCTCTGGTGCATAATATCTGCTTGCCAGTGAATAAGACATTTTGTGATTCACAATCCAAAACAGAATATATGGAGTTTCTCTATCTTGAGTTTCCTATACTTAAGAAGTCAGGCCTCTAGAGTTCCTCAGAAGTCATTTAAAAGAGTTTGGTCTAACTAACTAACTATTAAAAAAAGAATTAAGGATATCTATTGTCCAGTCTATGATATAAAAATGGATAGGCTAAGTATTAAGTTGGTAGATCAGAACAAGCATGTTGAAACGACAAACAGAAAGGATTGATGATGATGGTTCAGAAGTGAAATAGGGATGATCAGAGAATGGAGAATTGTCTTTCAAAAGCTGATCCTAGTTTTTTTCCTTGAAACAAAGGTCCAAAGATTTTTATGCCAAAGGTTTATTTGTGATGCTATATGGATATAAATTGTAGAAGACTACATCCTATAAAGAATTAAGTTAAAGTAGTGGTTGACACAAAAGGCAATGGGGAAATAGATGGTAGGAATAAAATCATAAGAGATATCATTAGAAAGATATTCATTTGGTAAAGGAAGATCAGACAAGTAGTGATATATATATATATATACATATACATATATATATATATATGTATATATATGATTATCACTCTATTTTACTTCTACCCCTATAATCTCAAGTGATTTAGAGGAACCAACAGAAAGGTAGGTTTAATTTCTGTGGAACATTAATGAGTAGACATGAATGAAAGGCATAAAAGATGAGAAATTATTCCATACATCAACAAGATCACAGATCCATTGAAGTATCAAAATACATTTAAGAAATTATTCCAGATTTTAGTATAAGTAAAGATGATGCCATCCCTGTCTTCAATATGCTTATATTCTACTGGGTTGTTAAGAATGAGAGAGCAAGAGAATTTGAGATAGATTTAAGGTATGTAGATGACACTATTAAAGTTCAGCTCAAGAGAGTTGTTCTCTGCTTTGGAAAAATGATTAAGGATAAAGACTGTAGGTTAATAGTGTTGAAGAAATTCTATAATCAAAGCCAGGGAAATAAATATAATCATTCATATAATACAAAAATTAATATATGTATACTAAATATATGTTTTGCTTGAGAGGGCTCAGAGAAGAGCTGTTTCAGAGTGAAAATAAGAACTGGGTTTGTTTAGAAAGAACCTTATTCCTTGTGACCTCAAGATCATGAAGACAGAGAGAGAGAGAGAGAGAGAGACAGAGACAGAAACACAGAGAGGGACAGGACAGAAATTAGAGACTGAAACAGAAATGGAGATAGAGAGTGACCTTGGGGGGAGAGAGAGAGAGAGAGAGAGAGAGAGAGAGAGAGAGAGAGAGAGAGTTGGAATAGACATATATATTGTCTGCATATATTTTCCACCTCCAATATCTGTACTTACTGTATTAATGTAATACTTAAATATCTGACTTGGCATGTGCTATGTCATAGGACAGAGGCATCAAACTCAAAACCATAATAAATTTAAATGTATCTGGGGGGATTTTAAATATTTAAATATTTAAAAATACAACGTCAATAATGTTAATTTATGTTTCTCAAGTCCTTAAACAACCTTAAACAACCCATAGGGATTCCTTTTTAGTTAATTTTGACACCACTGTTGCAGAATTTCTAGTATAAACTATCCCAAACTGATCCAACAAGTATTTATAGCAAGTCATAGGACTGGGCAATCAGGATCCAAAGGCAAAATGAAAAACAAATCCTGCCCATTAGGGAAGTGGACATATATAAACCAAAAAGTGCAAACATGACAATTTGAAGGGAAAGAGAATGCTCAAAGTGAAGGGGAACAGTGTGAGGTACAGGGGTGAAGAAGAACATGGAGCTACCTTTACAAAACAGACATAGGAGGTGTAGAGTTCCTGATCAGAGGAGGGCAAGTAGATTCTTTTGGCTGGAATGTTGGGAGGTATGAAGATATGAAGAGAGGTATGGAGGTAAGGAGAGAATTTCTAATCAGCCTAGAAAAGTATTCCAATGCTAAACTTTTAAGGGTTTTCCATACAAAGCAGAGTAGTTTGTACTTTAACCTAGAAGTGATAGGAAACTATTAAGGGTTTTGGGGAAGAAGAAGGACATGGTTAGAATTGTGCTTTGAAGGGCAATAGTGTAGAAAGAGGAACATCTAGAAGGAAGGGTGGTCTGGGGAGTTCAAGTCTGAAAGTTACTCATTATCATGTGGTATGATAAGTCAAATTATAAAACAGTAGATGCAAATGTTTCCTATTTATCAGTAATCCTTCTAAAATGTATTTTACCATCTTTCACTAAGGCTTTTTCTATACATGTAGTAAATTAAGCAGTTAATAGAGGTTAAGTAATTTGCTTAAATTAAGATTATCCAATGAGTCATTGACTGAGTGAGGCATAGCATTCACAGCTTTGAGCTTTGATTCACCTAGCTCCTGAGGCCTTGAAAGCCTTGCCTGAACTAGTTTAAGAATTCAAGTCCCTGAACAACTTAAGACATTAGCATTATCATCAATGATTGAAGAAGCAGAGAAATATCAAGCTCTGAACACTATATTTGGATGTTAAAAAAAAGGCTGTGAATTCATATTCAAGCATAATACCAAACTGGGAATTCACCCATGGAACTTCACTGAAAATTCTGTGGACATAGAAAGCTACAAATACATATATCCATGAGATAATATACAAATCCATATATCCAAGAAATAAAAAATGAGATCACATTTCTGTAAATCTTGTCTGGGAGATAAATGTTCACAGGGGAAATTGACCTTTTTTAATATTAAATCAAAGCATTACCCACTTGCATATGAACTGTACATTAAAGATAAACACAAAGATGAATGGGCCAATATAAACTGATTTTAAAAGTAAACAAATATTTTATGTAGCTTGCTATTTCCTGAGATTTACTTTTTTCATGCTAGGAGTCAATTATTTCACTTTACTCAAGGGTTTGTAGGAAAACAAATTTGACAATAATGATGGAGCACACATCATGAAACTTTTTAAACATGCAACAAGTTCTCAAGTTATGACTTATTTTCTTTGCCCACAAAATAAAAGAATTTATTTTTCCAAGGTGATTTGCTAAGAGAAAATTTCCTGGATGATAATATATTCCTCTAATAAAATAAATTGTAATATGGCTCTAAGGTTGAACTTAGAATCAGGAAGACTGAGTTTGAATCTTGCTATAGGCAATTCCTAGTCTCCGTGCAAATCACTTATCCTTTTTTTTTAGGTTTTTTTTGCAAGGCAAATGGGGTTAAGTGGCTTGCCCAAGGCCACACAGCTAGGTAATTATTAAGTGTCTGAGACTGGATTTGAACCCAGGTACTCCTGACTCCAAGGCCGGTGCTTTGTCCACTGCACCACCTAGCTGCCCCTTACTTATCCTTTTTTATCCTCAGTTTCTCAACTCTAAGAGAGAAATAACAGTAGCACCTGCTTCAAAGGGTTATTACAAAGAACAAATAAGGTAATATTCGTAAAGCCTATTTCCAAACAAAAAATATTCTATAAGTGTTATCATTATTAATCATCATAATAATAATTACTCAGGACTCTTAATAATATACTCTTCCTCTCCCCCCTTTTTTGCTCATGATAATTAAATTCAGTTTTCTTTGCCATGTCCGATATGTCTTGTTCCATTCTGTCCCATCGTATTTGTCTCCCCTTTGAAGAGAAGATATTCTATTTCATTCAGTGAGCACTTAAAAGACGTCACCCTAAGTTAGTAGATGGGTTTTTCCCCCAGGTTGAGTTATAGCTTTGCCTTGCTTATTGACCACTTGATGCCATTTCTACAAGCTAATGAATTCACTTTCAAAGATGGGCTAACCATACAAGGAGTAATAGACAGAGAGTGATTAGAATTAATTTCAAAAGAAAAATATAGAGAAAGCAAGACTATGACAAGTGATAATCCTTCTCAAATGTATTACCATATTATCTTTTTGTATTTCTAGTCATTTCTAACCACAAAATATATGATGGGAAAATTGCATAACACTAGAAAAGGAAAACTTATCATAGGGTTTCTCGCTAAAGCATGAGCATATGTGTGTGAAGTACATCGAAAGCCTTAATGGAAAAATGATAGATCTAAAAGAATTCTTTGTTGTGCCAGCACAAAGGAAAATAAATTAGGTCACATGCTTGCTAAAAATTTTGCCTACAGTATCTGGAAAATGGAGATCTTTGTGCATATATAAGTATATATGTATAAACATATATGCAGATATATCTATTATTTCTGTCTCTGAGTCTCTGTCTCTTGTCTCTCTCTGTGACTCTGTCTCTCTGATTGTCTGTCTCTCTGTCTTAATTAGTCACACAGGCCAGACTCCTACAAGAGTGATTTTGCCATTAATGGTCAACTCTCTAGAATAACAGTATTCTTCTTCCTCTTATTATGTTGGCCAATTTTAAAGGAAAAACAATTAGTCTGAAAAGACTTGTAAAGCTATGCTAACATATACACTGCAGGCTCTGGTTCTGATCAGGATAAAAGGAAATAGTCATGGTATGAAGAAACACCAACTCTTTCCAGTCATCTTGTGTCCTGTGTTTGCAAGTAAATCATTAGTCATTCCATTCACTATAAAAATTGGTCATCTGGGGCTTAGATTGGCCCCTTCTGATATATTTCAATGTGCATGTTTTATTTATTTCATTGAGATCCTGTAGGGAAGCAGGTGGTTCAGGCATGTAGCATTAACCTTCAAGCCAAGGTCAAAAGGAAGAAGAGATAATACCAAATGAGACCAGGTGCTTAAGGCCCCCCAGTTACTCTCTTTACTGGTGATATCCCTTTTTGGCTTTTTCCTGAATCCACCATATTCAACTCTAACCTGATGACCTTGACTTATTTAGTGGCCTGCTCTGTGACTGAACTTTATTTTATATCAACTGTGTGTCTTGCATATTCTGCTGTTTATTGAATTGAATTAATTCTGATATTCTGTTTTCCTCTTGCCATTTCTAATTTGTTTTATCTCCAAATTCTTGTGCTTTTCACCCAAGCTTCTAAATATGACCTTAATTCCTCATTATCACTTTGGCTAGATTTCTGGGTTTAGTAGTCATGTTCTTGAATTGTGTCCTAATTCTAATTAATTCTTTATAGTATCTTTCCCTATCATTGTAATTGAAAATAATGTGAATGCTCTTAAACAGGAGTTCTTGCCTCTTTGTGGTCATAGAGCCCATTGGCAGCCTAATGAAGCCTATGGACCTCTTTCTTAATAATATTTTGAATTTTAAAGAAGACCATAGGAATATAAATGAATGCAATAAAATTGAAATAGTCAAAATATTTATTAAAAATCCATATTCATGGCTCATCCACCTCCCAACACATATACAAGAACTCTTGTTCTAAAAATACTTTTAACTATTGTGTGTCTATTTTGGGCTTTTTGTTTCTTTTAAACATTTAGATATTATGACTCTTACTTTCAGTCCTTGCCTAGGTTATTAGGAATTACGGTTCCCTGAACAAAATTGTAAAACGTTTAGACCTGTTACATTGTGTAGACAAAGATTCTATCACTGACTTTAAAGCTCTGCTTCAGATTTATATCATTTTTAATAAGGTGATAAATAAATAACATAATCTCATTTTACTGTTAATTTATACTACTGATTTCATGACTAAATTATTTGCCTTGATAATCATCAAAATATTATCTTGGTTGCCTTTCTTAAGCTATAAAGAATGAAAAAATTTCATAAACATGGACAACAAAATTTCTATTGTTTAGTAACATATAAATGTTTCAAAGTTGGTCAAATTCCTTTGAACAGAATTGCATACTATGTGCAGATCACTGTAAATTTTGCAGGAGAAAAAAGTTTAAATTACACTAGGCTTCTACCCACACAGAGCTTGTAGTCCAGTAAGAAGATATAACATATATAAAAACATTTATACTTCTTAAATACCTCAAAACATTTGTGATTTCATGTCTCTACCAATGTGGATGAGTGACAATTCCTTTTCCCCCTTCTTAGCTCAGTAAATAGTGTCATGAATTTCTTTTTTTTAAAAAAAAAGTATGTGATATCACACATACATTACATCGCATTTTTTTTCTTATTTTAAGTTGAAATTTTTTTTAGAAGTACAGGAATAAAAAGTAATATACACAAAGGTATATTGCAATGTTTTCTCTTTTCTTATTTTGTATCCAAGTGTAAAATTAAAAAAATACAGAAATAAAAATGTAATATCAAACACAAATGTACATGACAATTTTTCCTTTTCTTATTTTTTTATTCAATTGTAAATTATTTTGTATTTAAAAGTAAAAATATTCAGAAATAAAAGAATGTAGTCTCAGAGAGAAACTTCTGACTATGAGGAAGGAAATAAACATTTATTAAGCATTTTTGCTGGACTTCTTAACTGAATACAAATGTTTCCTTTTTTGATACTTCAAGCAATCTCATTAGATAGGTGCCATTATTGCCCTCATTTTTACATGTGAAGAAAGTGAGATAGATAGGAGTTAAGTGACTTGCCCAG
The DNA here is from genome assembly GCF_037893015.1 of Macrotis lagotis. Taxonomy (NCBI): domain Eukaryota; kingdom Metazoa; phylum Chordata; class Mammalia; order Peramelemorphia; family Peramelidae; genus Macrotis; species Macrotis lagotis. The sequence goes on along the minus strand of NC_133663.1, from coordinate 174,589,505 downwards.
GGTCACACAGTGAGTATCTGAGGCTGGATTTGAACTTAAGTCTTCTGCCTTCAGGCCTAGTACTCTGACCACTGCAACACCTAAGGGCTTCTCCATATTGAAGTAGGCTGATCCAACAGAGAGCTGGGGAAATACTTGAATCCTACCACATAAGCCACATCTTAAAAATTTTACCTTTCCATCTAAGTGAGACATCATAATACGACTTTAGTATAGAAGTTTAAAAACTTAAAAGATTTTGTGATCTCATCACTTTTGGAATTCTTTCCAGTAATATAAATCACAGTCATCCACGTCTGCTCATTCCATATTGTCCTTGCCCTCTCCCTCCCAAAAGTTTCCCCTGGGTGGGGGTTGGTCGACCCTGTAGAAAGTTGGAAGCCTTCCATTCTTTCTTGTGCCAAATAGCTTTACTCTGAGATAGCTCTTTTTTTGGGGGGGGTGGGATAGGATGGGAGCAATAATTGAAAACACAATGCTAGAAAAAGTACCAAAATATTGTTATATTTTATAGAATATATTACTATTTACATATTTATAACTAGTAAACATTTCTATTTATATATTTATAATATATAACTATACATCATATTACTATTATACATATTTTGCAATTTATATAAAATATTTTATAATTTTTTTATTATTATCATACCTGGTTACTTTAAGAGTTGAAAATGTGATGCTGAATATTCTGTTTGTTATAGTAATAATTTAAAAAATGAAAGTGTTCTTTCAAAAGAGTCACAGTATCTGGTATTATCTTGAAGCAGTCTGTCAAAGGAACCATCCACAACTTAATGATTAGCTAATTCACACTTTTTTTCTTCAGAAAATCTTTACACTGAATGAATACATTCATTCAATTTATTCCAGAACTAAGTGTGAAAGAGCAAATATTGTATTTGACCTTCATGTTTAAGGGATATCATTTAATCTAAAGCAACTGTTTCATGAGTGGCTCTTTCATTGATATACCGTCTTCCTTATGACCTATTCTGAAATCCATGCAACATATTCATTAGAGGTGTTAGCACTAGTTGTGGGGATTCATTCTAGAGGATAACAATGCAGCTAATACAACAATGTGACAAAATGAATTTACTTTTGGTCTTAAGAGTCAGGGTGACTTGGATTCAAATTGTACCTCTGACATGTTAAATTGTATGACGATAAACAAGTTTCTTCATTTCCCAGAAGGCAGTTTGCTTCTATGTAAATTGGGGATAGTTATACCTATAGTACTTTTATTATAGGGTTGTTGTAGGGCTTAAAAAGAAGGAGGAAATAGTTATTTATTAAATGCATGTTACCATTAATATGCCCTTTTATAGTTGAGAAATCTGAGGCAAACTAGTTGAGTGATTAAGTCTATGAGACTGGATTTCAATTTAGGGTTTCCTGATTCCAAGCGCAGCTCCCCAGTTACTGTGATACCAGTTATCTCCAAGGAGGAGCTGTTTTCTACATGAGAATGTATGTAAAACCCTTTGAAAACCTTGAAGTACTACTTAGGCATCCATTGCTTTTATTCCCATTGTCTTTTCTGAGCTAAATATTTTACTGAAGTTGGAAGAGAAATGAACTATGTTGTAATAGTCCTATATGCTTAACATATTACCAGGCAATAATCCCACCAGTAATGTCTCAAAACTGTATTAAGTTCATTGCATATTTATTAAATGACTACCATATACACTATACTATTCATAGCCTAGTTTAGGAGAAGAATGTTATGCAGAAAGAAAGATAAAATTCCCTCTTTCCAAGGAATTTTCATCAGCTTTAATTTTCTCATTTGTAAGATGCAAATATCAATAGCATTTACCTTGTAGGGTTGTTGTGAGGATCAAATGAGATTAATATTTGGTGTCCCTACAGTTCAGGGTCTCTGATGAATTTGCTTTAAACTTTAGATATATGTATATCTTTTTCTATGTAGTCTTCTGCCTCCCTGAAACTAGGAATCTCTTTGTACAAATATCTAAATGTAAATGAATTATTGCTCTATTTTAACAACTTGTGAAGAATTTTTTCAATTAACAAAAAAAAAAATACAAAACACCTTAAAAATCCCCATATCATAAGGGGTCCATGTTGAACAGAGCCCTTGTTAAAAACTTATAGGAAGCCTAAACAAGATTTACATAGGATGGGCAGTCATGGAGGGGTTCTGTATCATATCACTGGAGAGACCCTCCTCCTCCCTGAGGAAATCACATTTCAGTTTGAGTGTATGAGTAAATCCCAGTACAAAAAATATTCTACCTTTTTCTGTTCTGTTCTAAGTGAAGCTGATCTCTTGAGGGCTTACTCTATGCAGTTGCCAAGAGAATACTTTTACTACTCGAATGTATGTGGGCTACATCACTATTTGTATAACTATTAAAATACTCAATTAGCTCCACCCTTCCATACCTTGGCCAAGTGACTTTTCAGGGATATAGTAACAATGCATTCTTTGCATTAATAAGAGAATGCGCTCCTAGACACAAACTTTGCAAATATGGTATTTAAAATTTTAATTTAATCTATTCACCATATTGGTGAGATATGGTGACTTGTTATGACCTAAAGGGCCTAAAATGAGAGAACATTCAATTGATAAATTTTTGGCAATGGCTCGTATGAGTGTATATGTATATTGAAGTAGATGGAGACAGAGACAGAATCACACAGAGAAACAAAAAAAATGTAAGAGAGTGAGTTGCCTTTTATAAAAAACTAAAATAAAGATTATGACAAATATTTTAATGATTTCCTGTGAGTTCCATTCTTTACCTATGCAACTTTTCTGTCTCTTAGTAAATGGTTTTCATGAATTATGGTGACTGACAAATCATCATGATTTGACATGTAACTTTCTAGAAATGAGCTTCTCTAAACTGCGAGTAGTTCTCAGAGTTAAACAATCCATCACTTAACTTGTACTTGGGTTAAAATAATACACAAGTGTGACATATCATGGATCAAATCATGTCCATGGAAATAACGATATACAGTAAAATCCTGATATGATATCTTACAAACCCATTTCTTGGGAACTGACAACATTGGATCTATAAGACAAATCTACTTTAATTGCATAAATAAAAATAAATAGTTATATTGATGGAAACGTGTTGTCAGTTTGGGGATACATTTGAGTGGGGGAAAGCATATCAAGGTTAGAAAAACCAACCTTTAAAACATTGAATGTAAACTTGCTAAACTTGATAAGCCAATGTAAACTTGATTTATCCTTGGTTATCCAAGGAACATGGTGTTAAAGACTATGACAATTTGTGCCATTATAACAACCCCCAAATCTAGCTCTTGAAAATGTGAGGTGGCTCTGGGAATTTTTACTACTGTCCTGCAGCTAGGACTATTTAACACCTACTATTAAGGACCTTAGGAGAAAGTACACTCTCTGAGCTAGTTAAAAACCAGAACAAAGAGCAGGTAATTTTTTATTTTTTAGGTTTTTGCAAGGCAAATGGGATTAAGTGACTTGCCCAAGGTCATACAGCTAGGTAATTATTAAGTGTCTGAGACCAGATTTGAACCCAGGTACTCCTGACTCCAAGGATGGTGCTTTATCCACTACACCACCTAGCCACCCTGAGCAGGTAATTTTAATGGCTGAATTTGGCCCCCAAAACCAAATAGAAAAAATATATTCCTCTGCTTCTTTGTCTCAGCTTTCCTAAAATATACTTTATAGTTAGTATACAGATCAAAGCAAGTTATATTCCTTGTTAAAGCAATGGGAAAAGTAACCCCTTTGGTGAAAAAGTTTCCTTCCTAGTGCCTATAGGATTTCATATTTCCCAATAGGAATAAACAACAGAATTAATGGGTATCAACATAGATTCCCAGGAACTGAGGTAGGGGGTCTATGGAGGCGGAACACTGTATATAATATCATTATTGTTTGATTTTGCTGAACATTTTTTGCCCTTTATCTTTATTTCATCTCATATAAAGCAAATCTCTTTGGAGGGAGTGGAAGAGGGATACAATATAGGTGATGTGGAAATAGCTCAATAGAGTTTATTATTAAATGTGCATTTATTAAAAAGGAATATCAAAATTATGCCTCTAAATATTTCTGATAAAAGAGATATTATAGATGCTGGATATGGAAGCATGTTTGCAAAATAAGGCAATTGGACAGAATGATCTCTAAGATTCATTACATTCCACTCTACGAAACTACTTTAATAGTTAAGGATCCAAAGAAGTGACACCTCAGCCTGGAAGTCAGATTAATGCTAGGCAAGGATATAGGATTTTAAATTTAGAAACTGAAGGGACATCAGAGGCCATCTGTTTCAATCTTTTCAAGGTGACTTGTTATTGTTATTTCTGTTTATATTGTGGTAGTCAATTATGTGGTTGTAAATTCTCTAGAAATTTCATTTTATATAAGTTCCCATGTCTTCTCATTCTTCTTTGTATTCATCATATTCATCATTGCATTACATCAATGTCCCACTATTTGTTTAACCATTCCCTAATTGGTGGACATCTACTTTGTCTCCCTCAGTTCTTTTCTACAATTGAAAAGTACCACTTACAAATATTTAAGTGTATAAGGTATTTTTCTTTTTGTTATATGGTACCTTTCTTTTGTTATATGCCTAGCATTAGAGTCTCTAGGTCAAAGATTATGAGTATTTTAATCATTCTCTTTACATAATTCAGAATTGTTTTCCAGAGTTGTTAGAACAATTTACAGCCCTATCAACAACATATTAGCATAAATAAATATTATTAATGCCAGAAACTCCTATTTTCTGTTCACAAAAGTATTTATTCTATGGTAAATCAAGTTTTTGGCAAATACTGAATGCTTCTCAGGGATAATAACACATAAAATAAATGGTGTTGTAATTTTAAACTTTGCCTGAGGGACATGAATACCTTGTCCACTCTCTCCCTATGTCAATTAAATTTTGATTGGAGGCACGAGGAAATGTTTGGTGTATTTAGCATAGGGAACTATATGGAATGGACCATAGCAATGGGAAAACTCTGAAAGAAGAGGAGGGGTCATGGTGTACAAGGGAATATAGAGAAGGATACAGAAAAGAGGTCGGGGGACATAGCTTGTGTTTGTCTCAGCTTTCCTAGAATATCCTTTATAGTTAGCATACAGATCAAAGCAAGTTATGTTCCTTATTAAGGCACTGGAAAAAGTAACCCCATTGGTGAGAAAACAGTTTTCTTCTAGTGCCTATAAGATCTCATATCTCCCTGTAGGAATCAAACAAAAGAATTAATGGGTATCAACATGGATTCCCAGGAACTGAACTTAGATCTCCACTTTCTTGTTTTATAGAAACATATGAACAGATGTGAGAGGCTAATGACTTTTGGTCCCAGTAGCTTTTAGGCAGATTAAAGATTGCGAGTCATGCCAAAGACTTTATGCTGTATCTCATTACCCATATCCCAAGTCATGTAGTCCCTTAGTGCTGTTATTGCAACAGTCTGTATTGCAAATTTTTCTCTGTATACATCTGTCTGGTTTTTTAGTAGATGTCACCAAGTACTAATGCCAGCCCCTTGAACAATTTTATCCTCTCTCGACATGAGCCTATGGCTGACTATGCAGGCAGTTATCTTGGCAGCCTCCTAGCAACTTCAGGGTCTGCCACTTAATTAACTGTTGATGGGCCATCTGGGCTGTTCAACATTTTTGCATGCCGCCGCTTTCTCTCACTCACCTTGAAATCTGGAATTTAGACACATTTGTCTATTTATGAACAAAGCCCCTGTGTAACCAGAGAGCTTTCCCCATAGACCATTATGAAGCTGTAGGAAAAAGCTGCTACTTTTGATTAGCTTTAATTTAGAAAGAGGAGAGACCAAAATAGGAAGTTTAGCATATATTTTCATTTTCCTTGGTTTTCACGTGGCTTTTTATCCAAATTCTGAGGTCCAATGTGGCATTTGGCTTCCTCCAAATCATATTGGTCTGGGTTCCAACTTCCTTATGTAAATTCCATTCAATTATAAGTAAATAAATTAGGGAATGGGGACATGATGGTGGAATGTTAACTACAGTTCTGATAAGAAGCAGAGTGTTTATGCAAAACTATCAATACCTCACACATAATTTCCTTATACTGCTTGAAAGAGACATGCCATTTGCACACCAAGGACTCTGTAAATCAGAAGCTGTATGCATAAGCCGCCTGCTGTTGGCATCACTGTTTTGAGGATATATGTAATCCATTTCCTTATGAATAAGTCTTCAGTCTGTTAGTCTATGGTGCCAGTAATTGAGAACAAGCTAAAATGGGCGTACATATAACAAGTTGTAGGGGGGAAAAGGAAATAAAGTTTAATGTAACACAGTGTTTTCTAAGAGACATTTGTGGCAATGGTTATTTGTATAAGAAATCTTTAAAATTGCAAATATGTAAAGCTATAAATTCTCTGCTTTCCTGGGTGAAAGTCTTCAGACATCATGCTTCAGCTGTCGTCTGAAATTTTTTTCTTTGATTTAATCGATGGTTTTTAGGGCATTCTTTCTTAAAACATAGCAATGATTGGAACAAAAATATATGAAGAAGCATAGTATACTGTAGTGGGGGGGGCACTTTTGGAGTCTGGGAGTTCTGGGTTAAATGTGTCTTGCCTCTGACACATTCTGACTGCATTACTCCGGACAAGTCACTTAAACATTCAGTGCCTCAGGACAACTCCTTATGACTACTCATTACAGAAAAAATGCATTGTAGAGTGAATTTCTTCACCAGAAATCTGCAAGAACAAAGAAATTACAGACCCACTCCCACACTATTCAGCAATATTTGAAACTCTTGTGCTGACTGTAAGTATCTAGACTAGGAAATAGAAAGCACATCTAAAGAGTGATTGTGATAAAGTTGGTTTTTTTTCAAGTGGCAATGCAAAATAATGTGTTCAAATTCATCAACTACATAAAATCATTCTCTTTATCCTACATTATTTTTTTTGTCTTCCTCTATAGACATTTGGAAATAGAAAATGAGGTTTTCCTCCTTAGTTTCATATGATATAGCATTATGGTATTTAGTTGAATAAAATATTATGAATATGCTACCTCTGGAAAATAACATTCTTACTATATTTCCTATGATAGTATATAGAACTTCAAAGATGGAAATTATCTCCATATTTTGTGGTATATGCAGATCAGTTGCCACTCTAAGCTGCCTCTATCCTGAGCTGGAACTCAAGCTGAATGAATAGAACTATACCCCAGGTGGTAACGTGACTGGGGGGGTATGGCAGCTTGGCAACCTAATCAGATCACCCTCTATTAACCTACTTGAGGCTAAAATTCCCACAATCTAATAGCCTGCAGGTCTGCTTTATGAAGCTCTGTCCAACCACATGGCCTGAGGATTGCCCTCTCAATGGATCAGAGACCTGTATGGGATCTCAGTAGGAAGGGGATCCTCTAAGTGAGATAATGGTTGTAATGACTAGGCTTGCCAGCTCTCTTCCCTTTCATCCATAGTAAACACTTGCTCATTTGTTAAATGTGCAAAATAGTACTTAAACCACCTGCTTCATGTGCCTGAGAGAAAAATATTTTGCTAAGTGTAAAGTACTATGTGAGTTTGATATGCCAGCCCCTCATCTGGCCCCCAAGTTTCAAGTAAGTTCCAGGCAGTAGCATGTGAAGAAAAGACACACATTATGTATATTTCTATCAGATATCTACTCTTGCTTTCTCTCTCTCAAACTATTCTTTTCTTCATTCCTTCATTCCTTTATTACTTTCACTGTTTCTTTATTTGTTGGTTTATGTTTTTACTAATCCTAAGATTTAATTTTATGGAGGGAATTTCATGGAAGGCTCTACCAAAACTATCCCCTTCTCTGTAAATTATAATCTTACAGATTTGCCAAAGGCATAGAGAGATTAACTCTCACAACCCAATGATTGTGGTGGAGACAGCATCAGAATTTTATTACTGGTGGTAAATATTATTATGGTTTTATATATGGACCTTAGAAATCATCTCATTATGGAATTGTAAGCTGAGGAAATTGAGGGCCAGAGTTATAGTTTGCCTTGTATGGCTTCTTAGAAAATTGGATAGGGACTCAGGATACCTAGATTTTAGCCCTGTCTGTGCTATTCATAATGATCCATGTCCTAAACTAATATGGTACAAATATATCTCTTACAGTATGACATGTTATTTGATTATTCTCTTGCCTATTATCTCTCCTACTGAATGATAGAAAGTATAGAACTTTGTATTTGGTAGATGCTCAATAAATAATTGTTTGATTAAATATTTTAATGATCAAATAGTGTGCTACCAGATTAAGCATTAGATTCAAATTCTGCCTCAAACATTGAATGGCTGAGTGAACTTGAGCAAGTTTCTTTATCTGTAAAATATGTATAACACTAGCATTTACTTTATAGAGTTGGGAAGGTCAAATGAGCAAACCTTAAAGCACAATATAAATACTAGCTATCTTCATTTTCATCATCTTTATCATCATCATCATCATCAACCTTATTATTAGCAGAAAGAGTTATTATTATTATTATTGGGGAAGAATATTGAATGAAGTTTACTTCATTCTGTCTAGATTCATGATGTATTTCACCTATCAAAGTCTAGATCACTCTTCTCCTCAATATATTTCTGAATTAAAATCTTTTCCTCAACCAAAATCCCTGCTTTTTTGTTGTTGTTCCTGTTCACTTCCATAACTCTTTTCTTTATACTACCTCGACTAATCATAAAATTAGATATGCCTTAGACAAAACTTTTCATCTGCTCCAACCTAAATTATTGATCCCAGGTGTCCTAATTTCAAATTAGAGCTCTGTTTTCACATTGCCAATGAGAGGCGATAAGTCTACTACAACTCTTGACAATTGATAGACTCGCAGCCTTTCCTTCTCTTTCTCCTTCCAAAGAAAGACTCCAGATAATTTTGGTAGTTTTTTTTAAGATTCCAACCTATTATTATGTTCCAGTTTAATACTGATCAATTCTCAAATATCCATTCACCTCAGAGCACAATTTAGCTTATTTCATACAATCTGCCAATTACACGCTACTTTTTTCTTTGTACAATGCTCAGGTTGTTCTGCCAACCTGAGTATCATCTATCTATAAATGAGGGTAATTAGTGATGGATATCAAGTATAATCAGAATGCAACTGAGAGGAATGATGTGTGATAAAGAGATGATACAAGATAGAGCTTTTCTTTTTCTTTGAAGGGGATTGAGTACTTCTGAAGCTTTCATTATAGCAATAGTCATCTCTGCTTTTCTGGCTCCCTCAGAGAAAAGATTTATGACAGAACCAAAGCAGTATAAACAGTAACATGCCTCAACTTTGACCTGAAGGTCTGGTGTTCCTTCTAGGTTTCAATAAGTACTTATTCAATCAGTGCTAATTGTAGTAGTTTTTTTTATCAACATTATTAAAGGGCATATTCTTTCATTTGGCACTTTGGATGGTTCTCCATCTAAACCTCTTGTGCCTACAGTACAGTTAATGTACATACATTTGCCCATATCCTTTAGTTGTTTCACCAGTTGTCATCCTGTACAAATATTTTTCAAAATTTTTGCCTAGAATCATGAAATTTTGAAGTCATTAAGCACCCTCCTCTCAGAAAACCTCAGGAAACCCTGAATCATGTATTTCAGGCAATACTTAGAATATTCTGCCCTTCTTATTATGGCAACTACAGAGAAATATTGGAGCAGCTAAGAAACATCTTCTTAATGTAAAAATGGAAATCGTTTTTAAAATGAAAGAATTTCATGTTAGATTGCCAAGGAGTAGATTTTTTTTTTAAATTGGAGGTTTATTTTTCATTCAAGTGCATGTGCTTTAAGCCAGCAATTTTCTAGAAAAGGAGAAACAAAATTATGGGAAACTGTCAAAAGATATAGTTGTTCCTTTAAGTTTCGTTTAGCTCTAGAGTTAGAATCACTCCAAAAGCCAAACTTTACAGGTCTGTAAATAAGAAATATTAATCCTGTTAAAACTAAGTGAGAATAGAATGATCAATTCCTCTTTTAGGACAGCTTTCTATTTTAAAAAATCTTGGGCTGGAAAAAGGTTGTTTTTCCCAACCCAGATGGGGATGCCTTATCTTTTTATTAACCCAGTGGCTGCATCTGCGTCTACTTGATAATTCATCAGCTTGCTATACAATCTCATGAAATGTCATCCCCATCTGGTGCATATGGGAGAAGCTCCCAGAAAGTGGTTACAAAAGCATCTTGGGATAGCTTTGATTCTGGTGGGTCACTCCTTGATGTTTAAAGCAAAGATACTTTTATTTTGCCTAAAGGTATTTATTTTTTTCTAAAAGATTTTACCATTTTAAAAGCTCTCTCAGTTTATATGCAACATCATACTATTGTGATTGTTTTGTTTTTCAAAAAAAATAAGATTTTTGTACTATTGTTCATTGCGCTGGGGATTGCAGATGAATAGACCAATGTATTTATAGCCTATTGTAATGGAAAGAGCATGAATTTGAAGTCAGAAAACTTGCATTCAAATCTTTGTTCAATTATTCTCTAAGGTATTAGACCTTGGGCAAATCATTTCCCCTTCATGGTTCCTGTTGTAAATCTAAGTGACTATAAATCTATATCTATCTCTGTCCATATATGCATGCATATATACATACATATTTATATATAGTATTTTGTTTTGTTTTGTTTTTATAAACTGACTCTCCATTATCTTGTCTAGGATAAGAGTATAGCTGGTACTTGGGACCAATTCCAGTTCTGATTGTCACAGAAGCTTTAATCTGCTCCATTTTTCCTAACCTGATTCAATTTATACTTTAGATAGCTTAATAGCTCTCTGTACTCAGATATTAACCACATTTGAGTCATAATATTGTAGCTCAGCCCTACCATTGATACATCAGCCTCAGTCTTCCTACAAGCAGGGACTACAAGTTTGTGTCACCATACTCTCATCATATTTTGAAAAGTAACATACAGAAACTTGAAAAATTCTCAGCCTTATTAATAATCAGAAATTTGAGGTCCCACTTTATGCCTATCAAATTGTCAAAATTATGAAAAGCAGTGAAAATCAAGGCTGTTTGAATAGTGGAGAAACCGGATTTCTTTGCTTGAAACTTGTAAATTATTTTTATTAGAACCAACTGTCAATACATACTAAATTCCATACAAATAATCATATCATTTGACCCAATAAATTCTTTATTAGATAAAAATCCCAAAATTATCAAAATATTAACAAAAATGTAAGATTTTCATAATAGAATAAAATGTAGTATAAACCTAGAAGCAGCCTAAATACCACATAATAGGGAAAAGAGAGGTAATATGGTACAATAAAAAAATATAGTGGATAGAGTCAGAGGACTTCGGTTCAAATCCGACCTCTGACCTTTGTCAGCTATATAATATCAGCTATATATGGCAAACCTCATACTCTCTCTTAGACTTATTTGTAAAATAAGAATGTTGAAATAGATGGTCTATATCTATAAGATCTCTTCCAGTTCTCAATTTGTGGTTAAATAAACCATGGAACATAAATGTGCTGGAATGGTATAATGCAATTTGGACCACCAAGTATCAAAAATAGAAAGAAATTCAGAAAACCTCTTATGAAATTATGAAAAGAAAAACAAAAGCAAAGGTATCAAATCAACCATTCTGTACTCTAGTAAGGTCAGTTTAAGAAGAAAAATGGAGAATGGATCAAGATTCCTGATAAATACTCAGAGAAAGGGATTGAAATATTTTAAAATTTTATATATTTAAATGTAATAAATGTAAAAAAAGGCACAAAACAAGTTTCCTAGTGACAGTAATATTTAATAATATATTCATCATAATCCTATTTTTAAAAAGAGAGGGAAAAGTTTTATTAATGAAAAAGAAAAACTCAATTGACCTCATTTCTTATTATTTTAGTAGATCTGATGAATGTTGTCAGCATGGTTCTTTACTTTTGGCGATTCCTTTGACAATCTCTTGCTATATTTTATTTTTGAGGGTTCATCCTTTTCCCCACAATATGATCATTTCAAAATGCTCTAAACATTCACAATGCTTCAAATTCATTTGAAGCCAAAAATTACAGTTAAGCAAAATAAATGAATACAATGACTATGTCCAATGATTTATCCCGCATTCTGCACCAATTGCCTACCACCTCTCTACTCAGTCCTTTAGAGTCATTTGGTCATTGCACAGATCATTTTTATTTTTCTCTTGTGATTTATTGGACTTTTCTTGTATGTTATTCTGAATTGATTACTTCCTCTTCAATAATTCAAGTGAATCTCCAAATTTTCCAAATTTCTTCTGTTTATTATTTCTCAAGTTTTTAAAACATATTTTTGCTTTCAATTTGCTCAACTTTTCTCCATTTTTTTGCTACTTCAAAAAAAAAGAATTTTTAGATGTAGTTTAATAAATGAATGCTTTCCTGATATCTTAATTAAACCTCTTTGGTTTATAGACTTGGGAATGGTATTATTGGGTTAAAAGATATGGAAATTTGTTTTAACTTTTCTGGCACAGTTCTAAACATTTTTCTATAATCTTAGACAATCTCACAGCTAAATCATAAGTGTGTAAATGTGCCAGTCTGTTCAAACAGTTGACTGTGTTTCGCATCATTTATGCCAATTTTCTGGGTGAGTGGTATTCACAGTTGTTTTAATATGCATTTATCATATGCTTTGACCACTTAACTATTGAAGAATAGTTTATAGCTTTATATATATTAATTTTTATTGCACATATTATGTAAGAAGAGGCAATGGATATATTATAGCAATATGTATATTATAATATATTAATTGCAAATAAAATTAACTTTGTATATTAATTTTATTCACATTATATATAATTATTCTTATATCTACTATTGATTTGCATTTGTTATAGTATGAATGATTTAGAACATTATTATAGATGATAATTTGTATTTCTTTTTCTGAAAACTATTCAGAGATCTTCACTATGCAGCTATCTAGGAATGGCTTTTGTTCTTTTATATTTGTCTCAGTTTTATATATATTTTGGATATTAGAGTTTGATCAGGGATATTCAATTCATTGTTTTTATCTTAGCTAGCAATTTCTTTATTTTGTTTTGTTGATACAAAATTTACTTTGATTGCTAAATGATTTTTTTAAAATTATGGAATTCAGATTGTCTATTTTGTCAGATTAATGATATCTTGTTTACTCTCTTAATTGTGAATTTTCCAACACTGATAGTTCTAAAAATTGATCCTTTAGATTTTCTATAATTTTTGTAGTGTGACTTTTTCTATTTCGGTCACATAATCATTTGGCCAATAGTATAAGACAATGCTTGCCAAAGTTCATGATGTTGGCACTAAAAGTATTTCATTAAAGTGTGAAATAGTCTCATTAATTTTGAAAGAATGCTTCCTCTTATTTTGATTAGCTTAAAGAAAGTCATATGACCTGTGAATTAACTGGGGAAAATGTTAAAGATCTTCAATTGAGGACTAGATTAATTCTCATCCAATGTGTTGTGTAGAGTATTCTTGGTCAGATATGGCTTGGATTAGATGGTCTCTGTCATTTTTTCAAATCTTAAGATTCTATTATAGCACAATATAATGGAAAGGGCCTGTTAAATCTGCAGTCCTGACACCCGATTTTGAATATTACTTTTGGTACTTATGAGGCATTATGACTCATAGGACAATTACTTTTTAAGTCTTATTTCTATATTTGTAAAATGTGGCTAATTGTTTGTACTACCTACAAGAACTGTTATGAATAAAACTAAGTAAACTAACATTAACTAACTAAACACTAAAATGTTATATAAAGTTGTCATTATGGATCCAAATGCATATTGCAGTGTCCATTCATTACATATTCTAGAGCACAGAGGAAGTTTTCAGTAAATACTAGTCAATGGATTTCAGGTCACAGATATTAATACTAATTTTATGAAAATATATATTTAAGTTAATTTTATGACAAAAAAAGTTGTCTTAATCACCCTTCTCTTTCCTTTATGATGTTTTTATATTGCTATAAATGTTTATACATTCATAAAAATCCAGGAAGCTAGCAAACCTGAAGCTTTGTTAATATGATTTGTAAGCTTAGTCATAGGTATTTTTCAGTGCTACATTCAGTAGTTTAGTGAAGATTTAAAAATCATTTTCTATAGTATTGATGAATAATCAATGTAATTTTATTTTACTAATTCAGTTATTTTAAACAAATATACATTCAATCATTTTTAAAAATTAAAATATATATATATATAAAACTATGTTCTTTGTGAAAAAAAGATGCTATTCCAGCTTCTTATTGTCTCAGCCCCAGAGGTTTATAGAGGTAGATTCTGAATAGTGAGAATAGTAAATCCCTTGAAATGTCCACATATATGTAAATTAATACTATTTGAATTTGTAATTATGTAAAATATGGTCATTTGTTCTGGTCCAATGGAAATAGACGTTATAGATTCAAATAATACAACCATTTAAGAGGATTGATTATTCATACCAACCAGGACAAAGTTATAATGGCCTCCTAAATGGTCTCTATATGTCCAGTGTCTCTTTAATCCTTCCTTGCTGGAGATGTCAGACAAACCTTTTCTAGAAACCACTTCCATTGTTTAATTTTCTTCATCAGGCATCTACAAAGATTCCTTGTTACCTACCTCAACAAATCTAAAATTTTAGAGTGACTTTTTTCCTTTTTTTAAAATGTATTAAATTCCTGTGAAGAATTATTATTTTCTATGTTAATAAAGTACTTTTCATATTTCTTAATAATACAATAATAATTCACAATTTGTGACAATACTGGGAGTTTGAGTCTTTTCTAAGATAGAATTATGAGCCTGAGATTTTAAAATTTGAGTTCCATTATCATATCTATTATTTATATGTTATATGATCCTGACCTCTCTAAATCTTTCTTTTTAGATTTCACTTCATAAAAAAAATTTGAATCTAATTATTAACAATCACAAACCTTTCAACAAGTACAGGAAGTAGGATTGCCTAAGAATCTGGAAAGATATCATCTTTGAGTGACTTCAAAATACTGATAAATCTCATTTTCTTAACTTATAATCTGATGACAATAATATTTGGCATACATACTTCATAGAATACTTATAGTATCAAATGAGAAAATATAAGTGAAAATACTTTCTATGTCACAAAAATATTAATTAAATGTAAAAATATAAGATTTGTGGAATTTATATGTGTGTATTCATGAAATTGACCATTTTCTTGTTGACAAACATTAATACCTAAAATGCATAAGAAATGTTGTTATAAAAAAGGAAATTATAATTAACTATGGAAATTAAAATGCATGCTAAATGAATGTCTTATAGTCATTTTTATTTACTTGTATTTATGTCATTTGCTTCTGACTTAGAGTCCAAGAAAACAGTCAGGTGTCTTTGACCAATAATATCCTTTAGCCCAAGGTCAGAGTATATTTGTCTCTAGAAATGAAGGCATAGACTCACCTCTATACTTTTTATAAGTGACATATGTCCATCTTTATCTATGTACCATGAAGTATGTTTCAAAACAAACAATGATTGCTTATATTTTTATTTTTGTATTTAAATTTTTAAAAAAACATTAACCTTATAGTAGATATAGTTGTTTATGTTCTTTATTTTTAGTGTGAAGTTAACTCAATGAACATTAAGGACTCTGATCAGCTGAAAATTCTACTTGAATGAACAAATTTGCTTCCATGAATATCATTTAAGGTTGCCACTAAAAGATTAAAAGAAAACATAAATGTATCAAAGGTTATACAATGCAAATTGAGGATGAGATTTCAAACTTTTTATTCTCCATAGTTCAAGAAGAAATATGACTAAATAGGGAAATTATTATATTTTCATCCACAAAATCACTGACATTAATAATTAAAAATTCAACTTTTAATAAATATCTAGATCATTTAAAATTTACACTACAATAAAATAGTTTAGAATCCATAATGAATCAACTAAAATGAAATGCAGATTCCATATTTGGAACATGCTTTCCATTAGTACTTGGAGTTGCCTTATATAAGACATACTTAAAAATGAATATTCATGAAATAATCTTTATGTACTAATTGTTAAGAATTGATGCTTTTTGCAAATGAAGCCACTATCTGTCCTGAACATTATTCCTTCCCAATAGTGCAATGTAAGTAAAGTTACCTAGACAGATGTTATAAATTTTTTGCATGAGAGGGAGTAGTTAGGTGGAGGGATGAATTAACAAAAATAACCAAGGTGAGTCACAAGTGAGTCCAGAAGTTTCTGTGTGTGTGTGTGTGTGTGTGTGTGTGTGTGTGTGTTGTAGGTTTGTGTTGGAATGGAATGAATATTCATGATCTTATTCAGTCATTCATTACAGAATCAAGAGCTAAGACTAAGGACTCAAATGGCTTAGTGAAAGAAAGGTACATGATTGCATCATATCTTATCTCTCTATCCCATTTTTCAATTTATATGCAATGTTGTGGGCAGGGGTTTGATTCCCACACTCCATCCAAATTAATGTGATCAGACAGCTAAATATAATAAATGACTACATCAAGAGTAAAAAGAAAGTCCTCAATCAATTTAAGGTATATGAATTGCCTTGATCATTTTGTGAAGGCAGATGATATCACACAAAAAATGCCATGTGATTGGGTGAAAAATTTAGATTCATCTTTGGTTTTTATATAATATACAAAGTTAAGTCAGAATTGGAATTCCAGAAACAGTCAATGCAGTGGTTTTCAGATCTATCAGTGAAGGACTCCTGAGAGGCATTTGCCTTGAAGAGGGAAGATCAAGTTTCTTTTCTCTCTCTCCCCACCTTCATATCAACCACTAGGTCATGACTGTGGATTTCAAAAGGTCAGAAATCTGGAGTTTCCATTGACATTTGTAGTTGGGCACAGCCAAGTAGCTGCAACTGAAGGCAGCAGTTCCTGTATCAGAACTAAGAGACACAGTGAAGACAGAGGAGAAGACTCAGGAATAGAAGCTTCCAGATTTTACTGGGGCATGGACTCTCTGGATCTGAAAAGAGATATACATAAAAGGAACTCCTTACGGATGACATAAAGGAAGAAAAGGACTTCTCATGTCCAGATCTCTGTGTTAATTGTTTGGTCACTTAAGGGAGCTCTAGATTTCAGCCTACCTCAGTCATAGGTACAAGGAGAAAGTATATACATAACAACTGTCCTTGCTATAACTGCTTACTAACTACCATTTTATAAAAGCTAATTAACTATGGTGAGCAACTAGGAGACAGAGAGGTGCTGCTGTGCCTTGGACCTGAAATCAGAAAAACTCATTTTTTTTTGAGTTTAAATCTGCCTTCAGACACTTATAAGTCAGACATGACTGAACAACAAAAGTAATAAATGAGAAACTTGACAGTGGAGACTAGAGGACAAAAATAGAAACCCCCAGACCCTCAGGGTTACCCTAAATATCTTAAAAAGAGAAATAGTCAACCATCCTCTAGAGACCACTAATTTATAGTGAATTGGAGAATGAGCCCTGAAGGGAGTTCTGTTTATACATGAATTATAGTTAAGCAAATTACTTTAAAAATGAACTCTCTCTCTCTTTCAGATACAGAGAGATGAATTCTTCCAAAAATATCAACACATTTTAAATTTTATTTATTTCAAAGTCACTTATGTTATATTCATAATTTCATATTATTATGGTTATTATTATTATTATTGGTAAGTGACAGCACAATGTAAGAACCACATTTTAATGTATTCTTTAGCTTAGTAATTATGATTTTTTTTCAGAGTTTAGACAAAGAATAGATGCAACAACCTGAAGTACTGAAATAGTTTAATAAAAAAGGTATGTGTGATGTGGGTAGGGCAGGCAGGGCTTAGAAAAAACTGTAAAGTTGATGAAATATGCCTACAGCACTATCCAGTCTTCCTTTTAGCATTTATTCTATGCTCATTCCAGGGGATGCTTCCCAGTAACCAACAGAAAAGTCCCTAAACATGATAGGAAGATAGCATCAAACTACAGAAAGAGAGATGGGATAATGGCCACTTCTTTGAAACTGTGCCATTTATGGCTTAGGAAGCTACTATTGACCTAATTCAAGGTTTGAGATAACTGGTTTGTGAAATATAAAATATAGTAAGTTAACATTTACCATTGTGAAGTCTTTGTTTGAAAGAGAGATAGAACAGTATAATGGGGAAAAAAAGGTATGGTAAAGGTAATGGTTTGCCAGATCAATTTTTAGTTCTTTCTATGCATGAGGAAACTGAGGTAAATGGAGTTAAGTGACTTTTCCAGGGTCACACAGCCAGTAAATATTTGAGGCCAATTCAAAATTAGGACTGAGTCTTCCTGACTCCAGGCCCAGCATTCAATTTACTGTGCCACCTAGTAGTTCTATGAGAGACAACATGGTATAACAGACAATGATGAATGGAGTTAGGAAGTCCTTAGAGCCTGTATAACCTGGGTGGGTTGTTATCCTTTGTTAACTCTCCCCTTTAGCTTCATATTCTATTATATGGTATAAAGGAAGTGATTCCATCTTCTATGATATGTTATAGTGGAAGAGATATAAACTTGTTTCTAGAAAACCTGAGTCTATGAGTTTTGGTAATAAATCACTTATATTCTCTAAACTTCAAGTTTTTTCCCATAAAATGGGAATGGTCAGTATTATCCAATGAGAGACTATATTAAAGTTCTGGGTAAATATAAAATTTATCTCTGTGATAATCAATATCACAATCATCAGAAAATCTCATTTTCCTAATATGGTCACAGTTCATATATTTTGAGTCACTGCCACAAAATTCAAAAATCATTTCTAGGCTATTCAGAGGAGCCAGAAATGTTATACAGAATATGAATCTAAGCAGTTGGAGGCATCATAATGCCCATTTAAAGAATACACCTGTCAATTACTATGTTGTTTTCCTGTTACAGAAAATTTTGGAATTTTGAAATATCAAATCCTTGCTAATGATCTGCCAAAATCCATTTGTAAATTATTCTCAATGTGAATGTATAATAACAATAACAACACCAACAATAACCTATTATTGCAATTGGAGGATCTACTAAAAAATATACATTTAAATTTTTTGACTCATTTTGTTTTGTTTCTGGAATATCAGGTCTACATAGAATGGAATAAATTAGTAAGTTTGGGGGCATATGAATATTCTCCCTCCCATGGGAGATGAGTTTGAACCAGTTCTACTAATGTTAAATCTGAGGATTCCTAGCAAATATTTTTAAAGGCCTTGGCCCAACCCCATCAAAATTGAAATTATGTACTCTTGGAGGGGGAGAGTTATTTTTAAATGCTTGTTTATGACCCCCTAACTTAAAGTTAAGGCAGGTGATAGCTAGGCGTCCCAATGGATAGAGCTCTGGGCCTGGAATCTCAGAAATACATAAGTCCAAATTTGACTTCAGACACTTGCTAGCTGTGCAACCCTGAGCAAATCATTTAACCTCTGCTTGCCTTAATCCACTAGAGAAGGAAATGGCAAACCACTTCAATATCTTTGCCAAGAAAACCCCAGTATTGGCTGGCTGTGGTCCATAGGATCACAAAGAATCAGACATGACTGAACAAAAATTTAAAGTTAACACATAAGTCTGATTCATTGTTACCAGTAGGAGGGAGAGTTTTCCTGTTTTCTAGGGCCCTAAATATTTCTCAGTCTGCTCCAGTGATATTTATATCTTAGGAATTAAGTAAATGTCTCAGACAAAGGGTGGAGATCAAGGATAGAAGGACAGGAAGCTGCATGAAGTATCAGGGCAGGAGTGGAAGTGTTTGGGGAAACCCTCAGGGTTGTTGGTATCTCCTTGAATTAGGAATCCAAGTCCAGGATCAAAGATCAACTTCCATCTGTTGGCCTCTCTCTTGGGGAGCTGTTGAAATGACAATCAGTGTTTCAAAGATCAACATCCACAAGCCCAGACAATCTCTAGGACTTCCTAAGGATTGTACAGTTGGACAGATTTGCAAATGAATGACCAAAAGACAAGGGATGACCCTGGGTCAGTTGGGTTAGTTGGCCTTCCCTGATGATTTCTTCCTCTCTGAAATAAGGTGACCACTTTTCCAAAAGAAATCTGAGAATTTCCACACAAACCACAGAATCATTTGAGTTCTGAGAGCAGAGTAAAATATTTACCCTTCTTTTAATTCTTGACGCCTCTCAACATGTTTGAATCCTCAGACCCAAGCCCAGCTCACACCTTAGAACACAGAGATAAATTAATTATCCCCGAGATGAAGTTGTCTGGGAAAGTGACTCCAAAGATGAAATTCGTGCTTACAGATGGAGCATGAAAAGCAATCTTAAGGGATTAATAATTATCAAATGTTTTGTTATTAACACATAAAGACATGTTCAATAGTTTTGTTTTGTTTTGTTAGTGTTTTGTGCAATAGTGGTAAGGGGGAAAAAGTATTTCTTTGTCATAAAGAAAGGTTAGCCCAAACTGGGCAGGGATCCCAGCATGTACTCTAAAGTACATTAGTCCCTGGTTTTACTGTATTTACACTTCTGTGGTTTGGAAGGAAACTCTCATGTTACTGTGTAGCACCTGAATATTAGAATTAGGGAATATCATTTTGATGCTTCATATACTGAATATTGGAGAAGGCCAGTAAGATCTATTCAGTGACCCTTTAATTCATTTTCAGTTCCAATTTCCCAAATTTTCTAGTCTCTTCTAAGCTGATGGCCTCATGTGACAACATTTACATTGGAGGACTCTGTGACAGTATTTCTAATGTTTTCCAACTTTGGATTTGAAAAGTTTGTTTTGGCAGATTTGCCTTGGTTTGGGTTTGGTTTGCTTGGATAGAATGTGGCCTGTTCAGACAGGCTTGAATTCCTACCTCAAGGATTTCCCTGAGCCTTACCAGCAGTAATAAACATAATCAAAGGCTTTGAGGGTTCCAGAGAAGTTTGTGCAAATGATTTGATTTGGACCTTTTAGTTGGACAGGACCTCTGAAAGGTACCTCAGTGACCGCCTAATCCAACACTCTCATCTTCTATATCAAATTTGGATACTCAGGGTCACATAACAGCAAAGCCTAGACTAGAATCCAAGTCTTTCTTGATTTGAAGTATTTCCAATATGGAAATAATTTTGTAAAAGCACTACATTCAATTCGATTCAACAAACATTGATAAAATATTTACTAGAGTGCCAGGTATTTCAAAACTGAAGCAGTTCTCTGCCCTCTCTGAGTTTATGTTCCCTAGGATTTAGGGAGAGGAATAATGTGCACACAGCTTAGAAGATTCAAAATAAATACAAAGTAAACACACAGTAATTATCTGGGTGGGAGAGAATAATAACTAGGAGGATTTTGAAAGGACTACTCTAGAAAATGAACTGCAGCTGTGAAGAAGTCAGGGATGCTATAAGAAATGGATAAGGAGGGAAAGTATTGCTGGCATGTGATAAAATCAGTAAAACAGACATGAAGAAATATGAAATAGAATGTTATAGGGAGCAGCAATTATTTATTTAATCCTTAAAGTTTGCTGAGAGTTTTCTCATAGCTCCCACTGATTGTTGCCAAGAACATAACTTAAATGGTTCCCAAATTATTATATCCATTTTAATGGATGAAGAAACTGATGATTAAAGTATGGAAGAGACTAATTCAATGTCACTCAGTCAGAAAGTTATATCTGTTACTCAAATTGAAGCACTTTTCTTCCAAGTCTAGCAATTTTCCCACTTTATTAGATAGATTTTAAAATTAGATCGATTCATAACTTTTTTGGAAAAGGGCAAAAATCCATTAAATATAAGTTACTGAATGAATGAAAAGGAAAATATAAAGGAAAAATATTAAACTTATATATTTCTAATGCCTTTGTGTAAGCTGAAAAATTCTCACAGATATTACATATATACATATTTAAAATACTATGATTAATCCCTTTTGCTGAGTTAAGTAGCTTAACTAATAACTTGAAATATCCTTATTGAATATATATAATAACATTACTGGTTTGAATAAGAATATTACTGGCATATGATAATTCAATGAATCTTCATTTTTACTGGAAGTAGGAGTAATGATGTTGTAAAGGAAATGATCATAAATATTTCATTAAACAAAAATTCAGCAATTAAAAGTGAACTAAAATTAAGAAAGAAAGTCTATGTCTCAGAGTTTTGGAACTAGTATAAATAATGCCTTTTACATGGAGTGAATCTATTTGAGGAAGGGTAACCAGAAGTTTTTATTACTATGGTGACTTTTCAATTCATAATTTATACCTTGAAGAAGCTATGTCCCTAAATGTGTTAGCTAAATGTATGATTTCATAGGATTGAACACTCCTCAGCATGCTACTAGGGAAAAACTACTGGATTTAGTGCCCTACCTTTGTTACTTGCTACTTGTGTTGTCTGGTTAAGTTCACAAAAATAACAAGGTTAAGTTGCATTTTTCTCTTTAGTGTTTTCCTTAACCTTAAAATTAGGGAATTGGCCTGTATAGTCTTTTAGAACTCTTCCAAGTCTCAGTCTCTGATCTTATGACATGGATTTGAATATTGACCCCAAGATCCAAGGTCAACATTTATATTCCTTTGGGGAGATATTGTACTGGGAAAAGAATCTGCAGAAACTTTGGAAGCTATCTTACGAAATACATTTTGACTACTGGTAGGATGCTGTAGAGATTGTGTTGCTGTCTTGGATGATGCAAATGGATCTACTTGCTTTAAACTGTTCAAGTAAAGGTAGGTGTCTCACTCAAGAGAAATACTGATGATGGTCCTATAAAGAAATATGGTAAGAGAAGCAGCAGATATATTAAAATAAAAATAGATAATGCGAATTGTTTATGGCAGACAAAGGTGATTGCTTTAATTTTTTTGGTGGGAAATATTATAAAGGCAATAAATATCAGGGAAATTATGAATGCGAAGAGTCAGGGTTGTGATAGTTCAGTGGAAAGCAAAACAAAACAAACCCAAAGAGGAGCCTGTATGTTCTAGAAAAGCTTTTCATGTATATTATTTATAAGATTATTGTTATTTTTATTATTAATTCTTTCCTCAAATTTCTTACAGCATTTTGTTCTCTTGTGCATTATACACTGTATAAGGTGTGTGTGTGGGGGTGTCAACGTTTTATTTTTGAAGAACCAAGATGAAGTTGCAGCAATAATGTGGGGACACTGAATTTAAGGAAATCTACTTAACATTCATAAGTAATTCTATCTTTAAGTAAGACCAGAACCTGTGTGGTAAGGGAGCACTAGACTTGTCTGTCTCACATGAATTTAATTTGGTAGAAATTAGAGCAAAGTTTCCTATCATTAGCCTTGTTGTTATTCCCTTCCAGAACTGGGACTGAAACCCTGCCTAGAAATCAAGTCCCTTCTCTGCAGAGGAAGAGAACTCAAAATTGACACCATTTTCTCAGTGACCATTTTTCTTTTCTTCTTGAATGGGTAAAACATTCTCTAAGGCCTCTGAACCTTTATTTTCTAATTCTAAGGGAATATATCTTTTTTTACTTTTATTTATTTGTTTATTTATTTTTCAGCATTCAGCCATATGCATATGTATATTTTGAAGTTACAAAATTTCCTTCCACCCTCCCTTCCCACTCCTTTCCCTTCGGTAAACATGTTTACAGATTATTCGTTTTCAGTATGAAGAATTAGGATTAAGGAAAAGACATAAATAAGAAATAATATTTTTATAAAATTTTATAAAGTTTATAAACTGTTCATCAGATTCTGAAGGGTTTTTTCCCTTCCTCTCAATGGGGAATAACATTGTCCTTACAGTTATTATGGTTGTCCTATCTCTGAACTGGTGAGAAGAGCTGCTTCCATCAAGGTTGATCATTTCACAATGTTGTTGTTAATGTATACATTGTTCTCTTGGTTTTGCTCCCTTCCCTTAGCATCAGATCCTATAACTCCTTCCATGGTTCTCTAGAGTCCAATCATTTATGGTTTCTTATAGAACAATAATATTGCATAGTATTCATTTACCATAATTTGTTTAGCTATTACCTATTCCATTAATTTCTAATTCTTTGACACTTCAAAAAGGGTGGCTATGAATATTTTGGAACATGTGGCACTTTTCTCATTTGTTTTATGATTTCTTCTGGATATAGGCCTAGAATTGGAATTGCATGATAAAAGAGAATGGACATTTGTATTGCTCTTTGAGCAGAATTCCATATTGCTCTACAGAATAGTTGGATCCATTCACAACTCCATCAGCAATGCATCAATGTCCCAATACTCTCACAGCATCTCTAACATTGGTCATTTTCCCTCTTTCTCATCTTAGCCAATCTGGTAGGTGTGAGGTGATACCTTATTGTTGCTTTGATTTTCATTTTTCTAATCAATAATGATCTGGAGCACTTTTTCATATGATTTTATATATATAGCTTTAATTTCTTCATTTGAAAACTGTTCATATCCTTTGATCATTTATCAATTGGGGAATGATTTATATCCTTATAAATTTGATGCAGTTCTCTATATAATTTAAAAATAAGACCTTCATCAGCACTTCTAATTGTAAAGATTGTTTCCCAGCTTTCTGCTTTCCTTCTAATTTTGGCAGCATTGATTTTATTAGTGCAAAACCTTTTTAATTTAATGTAGTCAAAATAATTCATTTTGCAGTTTATAATGTACTTTAATTCTTGTTTGGTCATAAATTTGTTCCCTTTCCATAGAGCTGAGAGATGGAGTGTTTCTTAATCTATTAATTTTACTATGGTGTTGTCCTTTATGTCTAAATCTTGTACCCATTTTGACCTTATTTTGGTATAGGATATGAGATATGGGTCTATGCTTAGTTTTTGCCAAACTATTTTCAGTTTTTCCAACAATTTTTTTGTCAAATAATGAGTTCTTAGCCCGGAAGCTGATGTCTTCGAATTTGTCAAATATTAGATTACAGTAGCCATTACTGCATTTCTTTTGAACCTATCCTAATCCACTGATTTATAAACCAGTACCTAATGCACTCTATTTCTTAACCAGTACCAGGCAATTTCGATGACTGCCTCTTTATAGTATAGTTTCAGGTGTAGCAGAGCTAGACCACCTCTATTTATACTGTTTTTTCATCAATAAAGGAATATATCTTTAGAAATTATGTGGTTAATGATAAATTGCTTACCTGCTCTAAGTCTCAGTTTCCTTATTTGTAAAATGTGTACAATAATAACTAAAATGTGTATTTCACATAATTGTGAGGAAAGAGCTCACCACATAAGAGTGAGAGAGAGAGAAGTGATGAGTAGTAGTGACTGATGATTCCCTATTAGGGATATGGTACTGTTATTTGTTCACTCCATCTGCTATTTTCTCAAGTCATATTATCCAAAAAGATTGACATAGAACTTCCAAGTATTTCTTTTTTTTCTATCTTCCCTTCCTCTCCCCTCCTCTCTCTTCTGCCTTTCCTTTTTGCCTTGCCTTTGCCTTTCCTTCCTTTCCTTTTCCTTTTCCTTTCCTTCTTTTCTTTTTCCTTTTCCCTTTCTTTCTTTCTTTCTTTCTTTCTTTCTTTTCTTTCTTTCTTTTCTTTCTTTCTTTCTTTCTTCCTTCCTTCCTTCCTTCCTTCCTTCCTTCCTTCCTTCCTTTTCTTTCTTTCTTTCTTTCTTTCTTTCTTTCTTTCTTTCTTTCCTTCCTTCCTTCCTTCCTTCCTTCCTTTCTTTCTTCCTTCCTTCCTTCCTTCCTTTCTTTCTTTCTTTCTTTCTTTCTTTCTTTCTTTCTTTCATTCTTTCTTTCTTTCTTTTCTTCCTGATATCCTATCAATTCTAATCAATTTTCTCCTTTTTAAGGAGTCTGTTCCTAAGGGATTCTAAGCTTGCTCCATGTTCCTAAGGGGTTGCCATATTGGTTCTGGAATTTATATTAATACCCAATCTTCTTGGCTTATTGTGGCTGAGATCCCCTAAGGTCAAGAGATCCACTAACCTCAGCCTTCCTGCTATCAGGAATTTACAGGAGATTTCATAAACAATTATTTCCTACAGGTGGGTGATACAGGTTGGCCCATAGCATGCTTCCAGAAAAACTACCAAGACATTTCTAAAGTTTAGAAAGGGCTAGTAAAGGAACTGAAGGCCTACAGGAAGGAAAGAATGTAAACATCTATTAATTACTTATTGTGCACTGTACCACGTACTTTTATGAATATCAAGTCATTTGATCTTCATAGCAATCCTAGGCATTAAAATTATCCCCACTTTATTGTTGAGAAAACTGAGATATACAGAGCATAGAAGGCTTGTTCAGGGTTATACATCTAAAAAGTAAACTTATATCTTCCTCATTCCAAGTCCAACACTCTAGCCACTGTCAGTACTTGCCTGTAAGGTACATTTGATGCTTTCATTACTGCTGCCTGTTAAAGGAAAAGAATGTACAAGAAAACCAGATTTGTGAAATGAACAGATAGTTAAAAATAAGATACTTTCTTAGCATGTGATTAAGGATATTCAGATCATAATTCCTGCCAGGAGATAGAATACTCCTAACAAAGTCTTGTGAGAATTTTGAAGAATGACTAAACAAACTTTGGAACAGGAATGAAAGAGGAGCTAATGTTACACCATGAAACAATGACTATAAGGAATCCAGAACTGGAGCAGTCTGATCAGTCATTGAGGAGCTGAGGTTTGTGGGTTGTTTGGTCTTGTGGTTTCCCCTGGGATAGAAGTAGAGGGAATGGAGGATGGCAACATACCATGAATTAAAAGCTATTTTGGCAGATTCTAGTGGCAAATATTCCATTGCAGGTGCAGTTGCATAGGGCTAGATACACTGGAAACTCTTAAAAGGTTACATAATGCTCTTGTTGGCATGAAGTTTCTCACAATTACAACCAAAATGAGCAAGGGAGAGATATTAGAGAGACAAACAAAAATACAGTTTGATATTACTAAAGCGTAAGTGTTCATGTCTCTCTCTCTCTCTGACAACATCCAGAAACTTAGTTAAAATGGAGCATAGAAGGTGCATGAGACTGATTGTGGCAGGAACTACCTGATTTCAGAGAATGGCTCAGAATATTACTAATTCTCTAGGCAAAAGGTTTAGTTATAGAACATCTTATTGATAAATTTTTGAATCAAGCACTTTGGCCATTACGACTCTGCTTATAACATTATATAAAGTCAAATGTTATAAGAGAAAAGATGGCTTAACTCTACAGCATAGGCCATTTGGTTTTGGTTTGGACTATGGTAAAAGCATGAAAGCCATAATGGAGAAGAACCCAGAATCAAGATTTTTCTTGGAAACTTTGCCTTACATTGACAACATACTAGAGGATGTCTTTCTAATTAAAGATGACTATAAAGATGAGACTGGTACATCTCAGAATGAAAAGTATTTTGATAAAGAGTGAGGAATATTGAAGTAGATAAAGAAAAAATTAATTCAATTCCTTACTTAACTTGTGCAAATTTCTCATATGCTATGGGCTGTATCCAACAATAATATCTAAGGGAAAGAGAATGACTTTCTGAAAGAACTTGAAATATAACTTTCCATTTTACAGAATGCATCTTTTTTAAACTCTTTAAGACAAGCTAAGAAACAATAGACAGTACTAATGCATAGGCAACATTTTTTAAATTATACAGTAATAAATAAAATGTGTTGAATTGTAACTTCAGCAAAAATTAATTTTCTTATTTTCTTTTGTAAAGAGACTTATAAAGAAAAACAAAAAATAGACATTTCATAACATTTCCCTTAACATATTCATCAAGTTAGTAAATTCTGGGAGAAAAAATTTACCATAAGGAACAGTGTTCTGCTTCTCTTTTAATTATTTCTTGGTGGTGACAGTGAAATGCTCAGTGTGAATAAGACTGAATTTTTAAGAAATAGATTTTAAAATTAAATAATTCAAAGAAACACAGGAAGACTTATATGAACTGATATAGAGTGAAGTAAACTGGACCTAGGAATCAACATACATAAAGACTAGAAGAATTTAAATGTAAAGAACAACAATAAAAATCTTGAATAATGGTTCATTATTATAAATTTTTTTTAAAAAAGCTTCCAGAGGAGAATGGAGGAAATGGACTTCCTTTCCTTCATCACTAAGGTAGGGAACAATGAGTAAAGAATATTGTGTGTCTTCTAATGGATATTTTTTTGAATTTCTGATGTCTTCATTTTTCTTTTGAATATTCATTTCAGGGCATTTCTCCTTTGGTAGAGAAAGAAATGGGGATCCAAACATAATAATGAATGTGATGTGGTTTAAGAATTAAATACATCAGTAAAAATATAATTCAAAATAAAAATATATTTGTCTCTAATCTTGCAAATCTAAAGAAAAAAAATTTAAACTGAAAAGGAAGGAAAAGTGGGAAAACTGTCTACTTATATGGGTTAGATATAGTAAAATGTTTATAATGCAGGAAGAATGGTAATTGATAGCCAGTAGTTAAAAGGGCATTAAATTCAAGAAAGGAACCAGTTTTAAAAATAATTTAAAAAATGTTCTCAGATGTCTACATACAAGAGGAAGAAGTATGAATAACAAGCAAGGTGAAATAGAGATCATGACATAAGGAAGCAAATTTGATAGCATAGTAATAACTGATATTTGGTAAGAGGAGAGTCATGTCTGGAATTTGGATCTCAAAGGGTATACCTTGTAAAAAAGAAACAGGAGAACTAGGAGGTGGGGCAGAGCAACTATTGTACATTAATAAGATAAACTCATGTGAGGAAATCCAGAACCTAGAGAGGAAAGAATGGTGAATAGTTTTAGGATGACCATTAATGGAGGTAGAAACCGAAATGATATTGAGATCAGATTTTATTGACAGAGAGAACAAATAGATGTATTCAGAAGAGATCTCAAGCCTAGCATAACAACATGACATAGTTATAAAGAGAGACTTCTATTATTTGGACATCTGCTAAAACTATCTGCTTAAAATTTGAAACTCAATTTCCACTTGCCTTATAATAATTTAATCTTCCAAAAGGTACAGGAAATGACAATGGGAAATTTTTATTCTTTTTCTGAGACTCAGCAACAAGAAAAAATGTTCTTGAGAGAAAGGAGGTCATCTGAGAAGTGACTGGTCTATCTTCAAATTTGGATCAGAGAACAACTCTGGGAGCAACATGATATGAACCCTAACTTTTGGGAAAGCAATTTTAAAAGTTTGGAAAAAAAGGTAGGTAGAATCCCATAGACTAAATTTCTTTAGGAGACCTCAGCCCCAAAGAGATAGGAAGTTCACAAGAAAAAAACGAGTAGTTATCTCAGGAGACCAATTTGGATCAAACTCATCAATCAACTTGGGATTTTAAAAAAGACAAGTGAAGAGATGGAAGAAAGGAGAAGCATCAAAGAATGAATACAAACTATGGCATGGACCTATAAAAAGAATATCAAGAATACTACAGTTCATAATGAGCAGGAAGTGGTTAGAGAGCTAAAAATACATACTCTCCCCCCTTGCTATATTGAGAAAAAAAGAGGAGGATCAAAGAAGAGCTAGGACATGCCTTAATGGTGGATAAGACAATAGTAACTAATGATTTCTATGGAAATTATGTTTAGATGAGGAAGGATAACAAAAAGATCTAATAGGGAAATTGTCCCCAAAATTTATTATTTTGAGACTTTGGGACTTTGAGAAGTCATTGATATTTTCAAGGCATATGACACTGAGTATGTCTAGTGCAGTAAAAAGGACACTAAATTTGAATCAGAGGATCTGCGTTCAGATCCTAGTTCATTCACCTGCTACTTGGGTGAGCTTAGCAAATTGAGATTTCTTTGTTTCTCAGTTTATTCATCTGTAATATGGGAGGTATTGGCTAGATAACTTTCAAGGTACCTTATAACTCTTTAGTTATATGAAATGCATCCTGCTACTGAAAGAAGATGTCATTGCCAAGTCATTATGAGTGAAATATGAATGATTTTAGGAAATTGGAGAGTTGCCACAATTTCATAAAAGGTCAAATATTTTTCTCAATTTTTAAAAACATAGAAGATAATGGAGTCTAAAAACTCCAAGCCAAATAATTCAACTTTTGTTCCTGGCAAAACTCTGAAAGATACTATTTAGTGGAATGGTTAATGAAGGAAATGATGATCTCAGTGACTCAGCATGGTTTAATGAAGAAGTCATCCCAGTCTGACCTCATTTCCTTTTTTGCTATGTAATTTTTTGGTAAATTTCCTAACCTTTCTAGAATACTTCCCAATATACTAGAAGTATACTAGTAAATATATTAGAAACCTTAGAAGCAAAAGGGCCATCCATCAATTATTAATTGCTCTGCCCATGTGACCAATCCATCAATTTTCCTGTTGATAGTCTTTAGTTCTTTTAAGTTTCTTATTTGTTGTATGCTATAGTCTATTCAATGTATATGAACTCTCTACTACTTCCTCTGTGGGATAAGTATTTTTAATTCTTTGGCAATATAGTATTTCATGATATATAGTCATCCAAATAAAATAGCAGAATATTGATGTTGAAATGATGGATCTTTCTTTCTTCTGTGAAGTTCAGAGATATTAAAGGTATTCTTAGTTTCCTAGAGGAAATCCAGATCACTTTTCTTCTGGTAAATTTGCAGCTTATTTTAATCTTGATTTTACTATTTGATAATGAAACACATTTTTATCTCTATCTTTACATACTGATGGATGAGTTCTATAGATTTTCCATCACAAACCAAGAAAGACTTTCTTCTTTTCTTAACTATTGTTATTGTTGTTTTTGATTTTCCCCTGTGTGAATGATGAAGTCAAACATTGTTGAGTGGTTTTGAATCTTCTAGGAGACTATGCAGTATTCTGAGTCTTGGAGAAACCAATAAACTCTTAACTAAAAAAAAGGAACTTCAGGATGGCCTTGCCATCCATTATGCTTTGCATTGATATGATTTAGTTTTTCTAGTAGAATGCCAATTCTTTGATCATTGTGTATAACAATCACAGACAAAGCATGTGAAAAAGTGTTAAATTTTTCAGAAGATCAGAACACAATAATTCTGCCCTTTTTGCCATTCTGCTTCTATCAGTGCAGAAGTGAAAATTGAGGGCAATTTTTTAAAATTTTTCTTTCTTTATGGAAGGCTCTGACCAAAGAATCCATTGACAGATGACAAGCCTTCCCATGCTTCTTTAGAATGGAAAGCAGATTTAGTCTGTCTCTCTCTCTAGACTGGTACAAAAAGTCTTCCCATTATTTTGGAATCTACCAAAGTTTGTACTTGGCATAGCCTTTGAGAAGCCAGGGTCATGAGAGACTTCAGGACAGAGCCAAGATGGTGGCATGAAGCTAACATGCTCCTGGAGCTTTCCCTACCAAAGATAAATGAAAGCTCTACTCTGTCATTCATACTACAGATCCCACCAAGAAAAAGAGAAGATTCAGAGAAGTTTTCAACTGTAGACATCGTGGAGGATCTTTAGTGAAGGTCTATTTCTTTGGGGGAAAGTAGAAGTAAAGTCCAGGAGGCAGGAGATCAGGAAAGCTAGCAGAGGGCTTTTAACCACAGTGCAATCCAGGTCCTGACAGCTTAACAACAGCAGAGGTCCTGGCAGCTAGATAGTAAGTCAATAAGGAGGACCCCAAACCCAAATAAAGTCTGAACCCTGAAAACACCAGGGCAAAAGATAATACTATTAACCACTTACTTAACTACTGTTAAGTCAGAACCTGGACATAAAGGAGGAAATAAACCTCTGTAAAGGCAAGGTATAGACTGCATAGGCAACATCTTGACCAACAACAAGCCAAGGATAAGACACCAACCCCCAGCATGATTCTATTATGATTATGATTCTAGTCTAAATACTGCATTGTGAGAAAATTTTATTCAATTATGGAAATTGTGGAAAAAAAACTTTATTGAATTGTTTGAACCCAGAGAACCTTAGACCATCCAGGCCACCTAGACCTCTGTTGCTTAGAGACTAAGGACTTTGTTTATGTTAACCAGAAACCAAATCATACCTGAAGATTAACGCAAGGAGTTTTCTCACAATTATATATCTCAAGCAACCCATATGGCTTATCTGAAAATTGACCTGTACTGGTCAGCCACTTTTTTTTGTTCCTTTGATTGAATACAGATATTTGAAAAGAGGAGTGGGAAACTTCCTTTTCTGATTTCAGAAAATTATACACCTTCCGATGTGAAAAGTCCTTAATCTTTCCTCCAATTAGAAATCAGGTTACCTAATACTCTATCCTGGCACATATCTTGTTGTTTTCTTTTTGTGCATAACAAAATCTGTCCTTCCCTTTGTTGGGGGTACAGTGGCAAGCTAAGAAGTACTGGTTCTGATTTGTTGTACAACTGGCACATGTTGCTTAATAAATCAATTTGCTTGGAAGCTCAAATTTTTGTTTACTTGTCATTTCCTTCAATCTACTGGCCACACTTTAGACTGATATTTCTGAAGTACAGGTATGACCATTTCATTACTTTTCTAAGTATTTCTAAAGCTATTCCACAGTCCTCCTCATCTCCCTCATTGTTTACTTATGAGAAACTTGCACTCTGGTGTTGGCAACCTGGTCTCTGATAGGTGAACTTTCACAATATCTTACCTAGAATCAGACCTCCATAGTTATCTCTTGGATACTTCCAAAAGATGCTGATCCATTCATCCTTCTCCCAACAGACCTCCATAGTTATCTCTTGGACACTTCCAAAAGATGCTGATCCATTCATACTTCTCCTAACACTTTTCTAGGTTTCTTTTTTGAATGCATTCTCCAACAAGGAAATGACATTCTTACTCACTTGAACTTGTGGCAACTTGCAATGGCTTAATCAATGATTTATTATTCAAGTATTTACTATTCTAAAAAAAAAAAAACTTCAGTGCCTCTTTTTTGCCTTTAGACTAAAATACCAACTCAATTATTTAGTTTATTAAGGTTTTTCATAATCTAGCACTGGCCTACATTTTCAGAGTAATTGCTCATTA
Source organism: Macrotis lagotis (assembly GCF_037893015.1). Lineage (NCBI taxonomy): Eukaryota > Metazoa > Chordata > Mammalia > Peramelemorphia > Peramelidae > Macrotis > Macrotis lagotis. The sequence goes on along the minus strand of NC_133663.1, from coordinate 174,556,459 downwards.
CTTGTCTGACTTCATATTCTAGTCAAATGGCCTGCTTGCTGCTCCCTGTCTCTGGGGCTTTATATCTGGAATCCTTGCTTTGACCTCATATAACATTCAACTTCTTTCAAAATCCATTTGTGTCACCTTCTATAATGAGCCTATCCTATTTTCTCTCATCTTGCTACCAACTGCTAGGGCCCTTTCCCTGGAAATAACTTTTCTTTCATATTTAATTTTCTGTGCACATGTTGTTTACCTTCAGAAGAGTGAAATCTCCTTAAGGTTAAGGACTGTTTTTGTCTTTGTTGTATTACCAATACCACTCATAGTGTTTGGCCCCTAGTAGAAGCTTAATAAAGAAATACTTGTTGGGAATTGTGGCCAAGATGACAGAAAGAAGACAGGCACTGATATAAGGTCTCCTGGTTTCCCCTCACAAATAATCATAACAGAAATCCTATTGACAAAACCCAGAAAGAGAAGCTACGAGAAGAATGTCTACCAAAATGTCTTTCTCCTGGGATCATGGGCAGAGAGCAGAAAGCCAGAGTGGGTGAGGTGAGACCTGCACTAACCTAAGACAAGCTGTGGAGGCTTTTCCATGGGAACCAGGGTCCAAGGTTGTAGAGGCTTTGGTTGTAGGAGCAGAAGTGTGGGGAGCCCCAGCACAGAGAGTGGCTGGACATCAAGCCGCTTGGCTTGCACCATGAGTTCCATACTTTCACCTGAGTCCTCTTCCCAGAACAAATACAGTTAACAGTGGCTCCACCCCTTCAAGCTCAGGTGTGGGCAGCAGAGCTCCCTCAGCTGAAACGGAGATTAAAATGCTCTCTCCAGAGCCCAGCCCACATTGTTCAAGGATAATTTAGACCCTACTGCTGCCTCCACATCCTCCAGTCCTAGAGACAGGCCTCAAATCAAGGTCACAGACACTCCAGAGAAAACAACCAGCATGCCCTACTGAGTGGCCCAGTTGGAGTTACTAAGCCCAGTGAGCAAAGACTGGCCAGCCCATTTGGAGTTACTAAGCCAAGTGTTAAAATCCTCTCAGGATTTCAAAACCAAACTTCTGTGAGTCAGCCCCTCCCCCAACACAAGATCCTAGGAAAATGAAGAAAGGCCAGTGAAAGGGGTCCATAGAAAACTACCTAGAAATAAAGACTGACTCAGAGAGACCTAGAATTTTCTGAGGAAAACATGAATGCATCTCCATCCCAGAAAGACTTCCTGGAAGAAATCAGGAAGGAGTTTAAAAATTAATTGGAAAAATTGGGAAAAGAAACTCAAGAGAAAATTAACACCTTGCAACTAGAAAACAAATCCTTGGAAAATGCAAATGGACAAATTCAGAAAGAAAATAATTCTCTCAAAACTATACTTGGGTAAATGGAAAACTCTTTCAAAAGTATAATTGGCCAATTAGAAAATCAGTTACAAATGGTAAATGCAGAAAATTCTTCTCTTAAAAAAAAGAATGGAATCTGTGGAAACTAATGACAACAAGAATCTGTTAAACAAAAACCAAAAAAATGAAAAAAAATAGAAGAAAATGTAAAACACCTCATCACTAAATTGATTCCAAGAATAGAACTAGAAGAGACAATGTAAAAATCATTGGGCTTCCTGAAAACATTGAAGAGAAAAAAAAAAGCCTGGATTTAATATTACAGGATTTATTGATGGAAAACTGCCCCAATGTCATGAAACCAGAGGGCAAAATAGTTATTGGAAAGAATACATTGATCCCCTCTGGAAAAGGATCCCAAAATGAAAGTACCAAGGAATATTGTGGCCAAATTACAGAACAATCAAATAAAAGAGAAAAATCCTGCAAGCAGCCAGAAAGAAACAATTTAGATATCAAAGAGCCACAATAAGGATTACACAGGCCCTGGCTACATCAACATTCAAGGACTGAAGGGCCTGGAATTAGATATTCCAAAGAACAATGGAACTTGGAATGCAGCCGAAAATCCACTATCTGGCAAAACTGAGCCTTCTCTTCTGGGGAAAAGATGGTCATTTAATAAAATAGGAGACTTCCATCTCTTCCTAATGAAAAATACCAGAGCTAAATAGAAAATTTGGACATTATACAGGAGACTCAAGAGACACATGAAAAGATAAAAAAAAGGGTAAAGAAAAAAACTGCTATCCGATGAAACTGGCTATATCCACACCTCAAAACTCTCAAGAATTGTTAACTCTGTTGAAGAGAATATACTTATCCAGAAGTGATGGACACTCATGACTTATCTGTGCCTCTGATAGGATGATTTAAAAAACAATATATCCTTAAAAAGGGAAGATAGTAAAGAGATGGAAGGATGGAGAAGATTGAATGGGGTGAATCACATTACATAAAGAGGCACAAAGGATGACCTATTACAATAGAGGGGGAGAAGGGAGAAAAATGAGAACTGCCTGAATCTTACTCTAATCAGATTAGGTCTAAAGTTAACATACACACACTCATTTAAATTGAGAAACTTATCTTACCATTCAAGTATAAAAAGGGAAAAGTTGGAGGGGGGCAGGAAAGAGGAACTAACAGAAGGAAGAAGGGGCAAAGGGAAAAGGGAAAGAAAGGGGAGGGGGCTTGGATACAAGGGGACAAATATAGTGAAGGAGGTAGTATTCAGAAACAAAATACTGGAGAATATGGATAAATTAAAAAATGAAAAATATAAACGAAGGGAAGATAGCATGGAGGGAAATAAAGAGTTAGTAATTATAACTTTGAATGTGAATGGGATGAATTCTCCCATAAAACATAAGCGAATATCAGACTGAATTAAAAACCAGAATCCTACAATATGCTGCTTACAAGAAACTCATTTGAAGCAGAGAGATACATATAGAGTAAAGGTAAAAGGTTGAAGCAAAATATATTTTGCTTCGGCTGAAGTGAAAGAAGCAGGGATTGTAATCCTTATCTCAGACACAGCAACTACAAAATTAGATCTCATTAAAAGACATAAGATATATTCTCTTAAAAGGTACCATAGATAATGAAGCAAGTTCAGTATTAAATATGTATGCACCAAGTAGTACAGCATCCAAATTTTTAGAGAAGTTGAATGAGTTACAGGATGATATAGACGGCAAACCTCTACTGGTAGAAGACCTCACCCTACTGTTCTCAGATATAGATATATAAATCTAACCACAAAATAAACAAAGAGGAAGGTAAGGAGGTAAATAGAATGTTAGAAAACCTAGACATGATAGACCTTTGGAGAAGGTTGAATGGGGATAGAAAGGAATATACCTTTTTCTCCACAGTACACAGCACTTTCACAAAAATTGACCCTGTTCTAGGCTATAAAAACCTAATAATAAAATGCAAAAAGATGGAAATAGTGAATACATCCTTCTCAGATCACAATGCAATAAAAATCACATGACATAATGAGCAAGAGAGAAATAGACCTAAAACTAATTGGAAACTAAATAACCTCAGTTTAAAAAATGAATGGATCAAACAACAAATTATAAAAAAATCAATGATTTCATCCTAGATAATGATAATAACACGAGAACATATGAAAACTTATGGGATACAGTGAAGGCAGTTGTCAGGGGATATATCATATCTTTAAATGCTTACATGAATAAATTGGAGAAAGAGATCATTGAACTAAACATGCACCTAAAAAAAATTAGAGAAAGAACAAATTAAATCCCCAATTAAATACCAAATTAGAAATTCTAAAAATTAAAGGAGAAATGAATAAATTGAAAGCAAGAAAATTATAGAAACTATTCATTAAAAAATAAAACCAAGAGGTGGCTTGATTAAAAAACCCAATAAAATTGCTAAACCTCTGGATAATTTATTTTAACAAAAAGAAAGTAGGGTAGCTAGGTGGTGCAGTGGATAGAGAACTGGCCTTAGATTCAGGAGAACCTGAGTTTAAATTCAACCTCAGACATTTAATAATTACCTGACTCTGCAACCTTGGGCAAGTCACTTAACCCCATCACCTTGTTAAAGAAAAAAATAGAAAAACCAAATTGTCAGTATCATAGATGAAAAACGTGAACTCACCAACAAAGAGGAAATCAAAGTAACAATGCAGATTTATTTTGTCTAATTGTATGCTAATAAATTTGATAATCTAAGTGAAATGGATGAATATTTACAAAAATATAAGTTGCCCAAGGTTAAATGAAGAGGAAATTAAATATTTAAATAACCATATCTCAGAAAAAGAAATTCAACAAGACATTATTGAACTCCCTAAAGAAAAAACTTCCAGGGCCAGACAGATTCACAAGTGAATTCTATCAAACATTTAAGGAACAATGGGTTCCAATTCTATATAAACTCTTTCGAAAAACAGGTAAAGTCAGAACTCTGCCTAATTCTTTCTATGAAACCAATATGGTGCTGATACCTAAACCAGGAAGTGTCAAAACAGAGAAAGAAAATTAACGACTTATCTCCCTGATGAATATAGATGCAAAAATCTTAAATAAAATCTTAGCAAAGCAATTACAGCAAGTTATCACTAGGATTATACACTATGACCACGAAGGATTTATCCCAGGAATGCAAGGTTGGTTCCATATTAGGAAAACTCTTAGTTTAATTAACTATATCAGTAACAAACCTATCAGAAATTGATTATATCAATAGATGCTGAAAAAGCCTTTGACAAATACAGTTCCCATCCTACTAAAAACACTACAGAGCATAGGAATAAATGGATTGTTCCTTAGAATGATAATCAGTATCTATTTGAAACCATCAACAAGCATTATATTCAATGGGGTTAAGCTAGAGGCATTCCCAGTAAGATCGAGGTGAAACAAGATTGCTTGTTATTACTACTACTACTCAGTATTGTATTAGAAATATTAACTTCAGGGGTGGCTAGGTGGCGCAGTGGATAGAGCACTGACCCTGGAATCAGGAGTACCTGAGTTCAAATCTGACCTCAGACACTTAATAATAACCTAGCTGTGTGTAATTAATAATTACCTAGCTGTGTGGCCTTGGGCAAGCCACTTAACACCATTGCCTTGCAAAAAAAAAAATATTAACGTCAGCAGTAAGAGAAGAGAAAGAAATTGAAGTAATTAGAATTTGAAAGGAAGAAACACAACTCTCAGTCTTTTCAGATGACATGATGGTATATGTAAAGAATCCTAAAAAATCATCTAAAAAATTACTAGTAACAATTAACAACTTTAGCAAAATCGCAGGATATAAAATATAAATAATATAAAATAAACCCTCATAAATCCTCAGCTAGAAAGAGAAAAAGAGAAATCTCATTCAAAATAACTTCAGACAATATAAAATACTTGGGAGTCTACCTGCCAAGGCAGACTCAGAAATACTATGAAAACAACCACAAAATACTTCTCTCACAAATAAAATCAGATTTAAAAAACTGGGCAAATATCAACTGCTCATGGATAGGCAGAACTAAGACAATAAAAATGACAATTCTACCTAAATTAAATTACTTATTTAGTGTCCTACCAATCAAAATCCCCAAAAACTACTTTAATGAGCTAGAAAAAATTGTAAGTAAATTCATATGGAGAAATAAAAGTAAAGAATTTCCAGGGATTTAATGGAAAAAAAAGTGCAAAAGAAGGTGACCTAGCCCTACCAGATCTAAAAGTATATTATAAAGCATCAGTTATCAAAACTGTCTGGTATTGGCTAAGAAAGAGAGTGGTGGATCAGTGGAATAGACTAGTTGCAATAGCAGGAAATGATTATAGTGATCTGCTCTTTGATAAAACCCGAAGTCCAGCTTTTGGGACAAAAACTCTCTCTTCAATAAAATCTCTTGGGAAATTGGAAGCTAGTATGCTAGAAACTCAGATTAGACCAACACCTCACACATTATACCAAGATAAAATCAAAATGGATACAGGATTTAGACATAGAGGACAATATTTTAAGCAAATTAGGAGATCAAGAAATAGTTTACCTAGCAGATCTATGGAAAGGGAAGCAGTTTATGACCAAAGAAGAGATAGAGAACATCATTAAAAACAAACTGGATAATTTTGATTACATTAAATAAAAAAGCTTTTGCTCAGACAAAACCACTGTAACCAAGATTAAAAGAAATGTAGTAAATTGGGAAAAAATTCTTACAACTAGAATTTCTGACAAAGGACTCATTTCTAAAATATAGAGAGAACTGAGTCAAATTTATTAAAAAAATCCATTCCCCAATTGACAAATGGTCAAAAGATATGCAAAGGCAATTTACAGATGAGGAAATCAATGCTATCCATGGTCATATGAAAAATTGCTCTAAATCATTATTTATTAGAGAAATGCAAATTAAAGCTTCTCTGAAGTACCACCTCACATCTCTCAGACTGGCCAATATGACTTGAAAGTACAATGATCAGTCTTGGAATTGATGTGGGAAATCTGGGACACTAATACATTGTGGGTGGATCTGTGAACTCATCCAACCTTTCTGGGGAGCAATTTGGAATTATTCCCAAAGGGCAATAAAAATGTGCATACCCTTTGATCCAGCAATACCACTTCTGGGTCAATACCCTGAAGAGATCATGAAAAAAGGCTAAAAGCATCAGTTGTTCAAAATTATTCATAGCAGCTCCATTTGTAGTGGCAAAGAATTGGAAATTGGGGGAATGTCCATCAATTGGGGAATGGCTGAGCAAATTGTGGTATATGTACCTCATGGAACAACACTATTATTCTGTTAGAAACCAGGAGGGATGGGAATTCAGAGAAGCCTGGAGGGATTTGCATGAACTGATGCTGAGTGAGATAAACAGAACCAGAAGAACATTGTGCACCATAACAGCAACATGTGGTTGATGACCAACCTTAATGGATTTGCTCATTTCATAGGTGCCACATTCTGGGACAATTTTGTGGGTATATGTGATAGAGAATACTATCTGTTTCCAGATAAATAATTGTGGTGTTTCACCAAGATCAAAGACTATTACCTTTAATTTAAAAAAAAACTTTATCTTATGTAATCTTGCTATCTCTTATATATTTTTTTCCTTAAGGATATGATTTCTCTCTCAATGCATTCAATTTAGATGAATGTATAGCCTGGTAACAATGTGAAGACTAACAGACTACCTTCTGTGGGGGGTGGGGGGAGGGAAGTGAGTTTTGGGGGAAATTATAAAATTTAAAAATAAATAAATTTATTTTAAAAATTCTTATTAAATTGAATTGACAGAAAAATGGATTATTCAACTAATTAGCTTCTACTTTATCAAAAAAAAGAGTCTTCACATTGAATTCTCATGAATGAGGGAAATGCCATTTAAGTTTTGTAAAAATAACAAAAAAGTACTTGGTGGCATTATTGGGGTTTTATTCTACAAACCAAAATGAATTATGTTCCAGAGTACCCAAATAAATTTATAAGTGTAACCCTAGAACTAACCCTCAAGAATTGTCAGAGACTATGAAGAAAAGCAAGAAGACTAGAGGGAGGTACAAGTAGTGATTTTCACAGGGAAGCAAAGCTAGATTTTGGAAATTCTAAACCCTTTAGTTTGATATAGACCCCTGAAAAGTTCTAGAAAATATTGAATGGAAGGTTTGTGGTCACTGGGAAATGATGATCCAAAGAAGCCAGCATGGGTTCACAAAAATCAAAAGCAAAATCCACAAAAATCAACTAAATTGACCTCATATCTTTTTCTTTAACCAGTTATACCAATAAATCTAAATAATACTAGAACTTTGTACATCTGGATTTCAGTTAGTTGGCAAAAATTTCTATACCATATGTTGTACATAATAGGGAGTTATGTGATGAGTGATAGTACTATTATTTTAATTTGTGTCTATTTAACTAGATACAAAAATAATGATAATATTACTATCAATAACAATAATAGATAATATTTACAGATTGCAAAGCACTTTACATATAGCATTCTAACTTTATAACAAACCTAGGATTATTTATTATTAGCATTTTCCTCATTTTACAGATCCAGAATATTTCTCAGACATTCAAAGATTCCTTCTCTTTTACTTCTTTCTCAAAACTACCAGGTCTACTGAAAAGATTCATTCAGATGACCCTGAGAATTTGTCTCTGCTCAACTTGCTCTCCTGAAACTCCACCTTTCTTTACTCTCTAAGTTAGTGTATGCCTCATCTAAATGATTTTCCCTTTTTTTCAACTCCCATATTAGACTATGATATCCTTGACACTAGGAACTGTCTTTTGACTTTGCTACTGGCACACAGTAGGTAGTTCCTAAATGGTGATTGGCTGACTGGACACTCAACATTGCCTCTGTTTCTGAAGGGATTTCTTTTCTCCTTCTCCATGCTTGTCATCACAGTCACAGAATTATAGAAAAAGTTCAAGCCTTCTTTTTATGTGACAGCCGTTCAAATAATTGAAAACAGAAATCATGTCCCCTTCAAATATTATCTTATCCACACTAAAAAATGCACATTTCCTCCAAATGATACTCATGTGGCATGAACTTAAGATCTTTCAATATTGTTGTGATTCTCCTCTGGATACTGTCCAGGACATTAATGCCTTACCCAAAATGTGTCATGCAGAGTTGAACATAATACTCCAGATGCTCTGACTAAGTCATGGTTCAGCAGAAATATCACCTCCCTATTCCTGGACACTGTGCCTCTTACTACAATATAAAGTTGCAGTAACTTTCTAGAAAGACCACTTTTTTTGAATCACAGTGTTGACTCTTAGATGTTGAATTTGCAGCTTACTAAGAGTTCAGATATTTTTTTTCAGAAAAGTTGTATTCTGACCATTTCTTTCTCATCTTGTATTTGTGAAATAATCCTTCAATGTAAAAGTAACGTTACCTTTGTCCCTATTAATTTTTCCCAACTTTCTAGTCTTTCAAGTTCTTTTTGGACCTATGTCTGTTGCTCAGTACTCTAGCTCACTTCCAGTTTTGTATCATATCCAAATTGGATAAGCAAACTAGCTATGTCTTTGGCAAAAACAGTGCTAAATATGTGCACTAGCAGATAAACAAGATAACTTCCTGGGAGACAAATAAACACCTCCTTCCAACTTTACTACAAGCAATTAATGACTCTTCTTTACTTCCCCACTTTGAAGATGAAATTCTCTTCAATCTTTAGAAAACTAAGGGTGGAGCCAAGATCGTGGCAGGAGACCAGCCTTTCTTAGGAGCTCTCTCCAAAATATTTCAAAAACTTACAATTATGACTCTAAATTTTTGAGAGACAGAAACCACAGAAAGATCGAGTAAGCCAATTCTCTAGCCCAAGGTAACCTGGAAATTAGTGGGAAGGCACTGTTCCATGGAATCAGAGGGAGAAGTAGTGCACTTCAGCTTTCTGGGGGCAGCCCCAGGACACCTGGGTCCCTGGGAGCCCCAGCTCCCAGCAGCAGATGCAAGTTCCTGACACTCCAGGGAGCACCAAGCACAACTTGAAAGATCAGCAGAGAGACCTCTTCCAGAGTGAGCATGAAGCCTAAGCCAGATTGGCCCTCCTCAGCACAGCTGTGGCCCTTAGCACAGCCCAGATCCCACGAAATGGAAGCAGACCTATGGAGCTGCCTAGCAGGGAACCACCTGGCAGCTGCTCCTTGAGTGCTCAGCCCACCGAGATTAAGGGAATGGAGAGGTACTGTTGAGGTCTGTCCTTTGTCCCTGGGACAGGACTCTGGGACTTTGTCCATATTCAGACCCTGTTCTCAGTCTGGGGCCCCCATAGAACAGGGACCCTCCTCACAGCCCCAGGGCAGAGGGGTGAGTTTGTGGTCATTCAACAGACCAAGGGAATAGTTAGAGCTTCCCATAAGACTTTGAATGAACTGAGGTCCTTGCAGGGTATCCCAATAATACTAAAAAAGTAAACAGGAAAAAAAAAAAGCAATCTGACCATAGACAATTACTTTGGTGCCATGGAAGACCAAAACACACACTCTGAAGATGAGAAAGTCCAAGCTTCTGCATCTAAAGACTCAAGAAGTATAGAATTTGGGCTTAGGCTATGACAGAGCTCCAAAAAGATTTTGAAAATCAAGTAAGGGAGGTAGAGGAAAAATTGGGAAGAGAAATGGGAGAGATGCAGGAAAAACATGAAAACCAAGTCAGCAGCTTAGTCAAACAGATCTGAAAAATGTTGAAGGAAACATCATGCTAAAAAGCACTTTAGGTCAAATGGATAAAACTTTAAAAAGTTAATGAGGAGAAGAATGCTTTAAAAAGCCGAATTGGCCAGATGGAAAAGGAGATAAGAAAGCTCTTTGACGAAAACAAATTATTGACTTGTAGAATTGGAGCTAAAGGAAGCTGATGATTTTTGCAAGAAATCAAGACACAGTAATTCAACACCAAAAATAAAAACGAGAAGAACATGTGAAATATCTCATAAGAAAAAAAAACAACTGATCTGAAAAACAGGTTCAGAAAAGTTAATTCAAAAATTACTGAGCTACTTGAAAGTCATGATCAGGAAGAGAACCTGGACCTCATTTTTAAAGAATTTTTACAGAAAATTGTCAGATATAATACATTTTCTTTTTTACTTTTTGCAAGGTGCTGGGATTGTGTGATTGCTGGATCTCTGGGATGGGACATAGACTTGGGGCCTCTTGGCCCCAGGGCCAGTGCTCTGTACACTGTGCCACTCTGCTACTCCACAGCATATTTTAGAAGAGGGACAGAGTGAAAGGCGAGATAAAATATAATAGATGTTAGTGGGGAGGAATTGATGGAGGGAATTAAAATCAGCAACAGCAACTGTGGAAAAATATGGAAGTAACTTCTATGATGGACTTATGATAAAGAATATAATCTATCCAAGAGCTGATGGTATCAGAACACAGACTGAAATACATTTTTTCTCTTTCTTTCAATTTATTTCTTATAACATTTTATATTTTTGTGGGGGAAAGGAGGTATTATACTTACTCTTACAAAAAGAATATTTTAGTAATGTGTAAATAAATTAAAGGAAATTTTAAAAAGAAAAATAAATAAATAAATAAATTGGAAAAAATCTTTAGAAAACTGGGATTTTTTTTCTTATACTCTGTAGTTTTTTTCCTTTTCTAAAGTATCAGTCACAATATCTTGGCTATCATGTCTCAGTTCTTCAATATGCAAGAATATAGGGTGGCTAGGTGGTGCAGTGGATAGGGTTCCCATTTGGGTCAGGTAACAAATTCAAAAGTAGATAAAGTTAACTTATTATCTCCTTACTTATATTAGATAACAGGTTACTAAGAATAGTTGATATGCCTTTTCAAGTCCAAAAGTCATTCTCTTGGGTAGTGAAATCAAATGACTTGAGCACCCTGTCTTCTCTGAAGTCTTAATTTTTTTCTTTTATTTCATTTATCCTAAGCAATGATCTGATGACTTTTTAAAAACTCCGTTCTCAAGGCGGCTAGGTGGCACAGTGAATAGAACACTGGCCCTAGAGTCAGGAGTACCTGAGTTCAAATCCAGCCTCAGACACTTAATGATTACCTAGCTGTGTGGCCTTGGGCAAGCCACTTAACCCCATTTCTCTTGCAAAAAAAAAAAAAAAACTTTAAAAAAGCTCCTTTCTCTTGAAATATAGTAAAAGAAGCAATCTCCTAAAAATTATACCCTCATAATTTTTTAATCCTAAATTCACTTCTGTGACAACTCTTTTGCAATTTAGTATTCTGACATCTTAAAGAACCATGCCATACTTTTTGTATTCTTTCTCTATTGCCTGTCCTTTCTTCCCTCTTCTTTCCATATCTTTTAACAAAAGAAGTTGATTCATGAACTCACTCTGTGTATCTAAATTGGAAGCTGCTACCCCCCACCCTGCTCCTTTAGATTGTTTTGCTTTGTTTATTCAAAATTTTATTTTTAAGAGGAGTCTTTTCTCTTTGAATATTCCCCTGATTTCTAGAAATATAGTTCATGGTGTTCTACTTTCTTCTAAACAATTTGAAATCTGCCATTTCTGTATATAGAATGTATGTCAACCATTCAACTTTATTCTCCACATCTATAATAAGTAAGAAGGTGGAATGGTCACTTCCCTCCCATGTTCCCATTATTTGCAGTTCATCAGTCTATTCTTCCTGGCTGGTGAGAATCAGATTCTTAATTCAATTTCTCCTTATTGGTTCATTCATCCAGCTTTTGAAGAGTTAAATTAACATTGTAGAAAAGAAATAAAATATTGACTTCTCAGTTTTTGATAAATGCAAGTTTCCAGTGGATTTTAGAACAATTTAAATCTCTCTTCCATCCCTATCGGTATTTTAAAAAGTCTCTGTGTGGGGATTGGGATTGATATGTTTCCTAAGTCCATCATCTATTTCTTTTTTTCTGTCCAGGAGATCTGCAGTATATTTTCAATGCAGTATTGTTTCCATGCCTACTTACATTGAATTATTTTTTATTCTAGTGCTATATACCTTAGTATGTTGACAAAGAATACTAATTGTTCCCTTCCACCAATTCTTTTTTTAATCTCTCCTGATTTTATCTTGCCCCTCCTTTCATATCCATTTCTCAGTGACAGGTGTAATTTTCAGGGATATCTATAATTTTCTATTTTTTTTTGCTTTTTTTTTTTTAGGGTTTTTTTGCAAGGCAAATGGGGTTAAGTGGCTTGCCCAAGGCCACACAGCTAGGTAATTACTAAGTGTCTGAGACCAGATTTGAACCCAGGTACTCCTGATTCCAGGGCCAGTACTTTATCCACTGTGCTACCTAGCCTCCCCAATATCTGTAATTTTCAATTGACTACCATTTATTATTATCAACAATTCTTCTTCCTTTCTCACCATTCTTTTTGCTTTATTTATAGACATCTGAAGTTATGCATCTTAGTACTCTTTCCCAATTCTCTGTGCTCTGAACCTCTTGGTGCCTCAGTTGTGATTCTTCTTAAAGGATTTTAGCTAAGCTAGTATGTGGATATTAGTGAACATTCACATTAATGAATATACTTAGGCAGTTTTCTGTCTTACAGTTTTAAAGAAAGTTCATGTATTCCCTTGTGCTATGGAAAAGATGATGAAAATTAGCCTGTGGTTGCCTGAAAAAACACTGGAAATAAATTTAAGACTAGGTAAGTGCTTGGGGAGACAGATCTGCTTTTGTCACAGTCATTGATGACATAAAAGTACAATGATTATGTGGGAGGTGGTAGGGAAACTTCTCCAATGTCAAAGATTTATTTCCTTACTATACTCTTACTGTAAAATAAGTGGGCAATGGTTATAATTTTAAACTTCAAGTATTCAATTTTAATCAGAATAGATATCTCTATTTTATTGGCCTTAAAGATCTTTCTTTTGTAACCTTTCCTTCCTTCCTTCCTTCCTTCCTTCCTTCCTTCCTTCCTTCCTTCCTTCCTTCCTTCCTTCCTTCCTTCCTTCCTTCCTTCCTTTGTTGCTTTCTTTTTGGTGTACATGAAACTTTGAATATGAATTCAAAAGAAATAAATTCCTTATGATAGAAAATCAAAAATTAGAATTTTCATGTAGTAAGTGCTGAGAAATTTTGTGTTTGGAGTAGTGGTTATTATTTATTTTATTAAACTAAATACAGAGGCTTTATATTGTGATGGAAAGAATGGTCATTTTTGGAGTCTGAGGTCCTTGTTTAGAATTTTGGATTCACTTTATATTATGTGATTTTGAAAAAGTTATCCCATCTCTTTGGTACTTTTCATATCTATGAAATGAAGAGTTCTTAATATCCTCTCAGGTCACTTCCATGTCTAAATTCCATGATCCTCTAAATGTCCATTCTCTGTACAACAGGGAAAACCATCTTCTGAGCAAGTCAAGATGCCATATTTAAACTTACTGTATGAGATGGTGTGACCATATCCCTCTTAACTATAGGATACAATGTCTCCATATTGACAGCATGTATGATTTTTTCAAAATATTAAAAATTATGAGATATATTTACTATACACATATATTCATCTGACCTGGTGTTTCTCCTCACAATGTGCTGGCATATTCCTAAAGAGGGGCTGTCCTATAGTCCAAATAGAGATCTTTCTCTTCATAGAACGACATCTAGAAAAGTGTCCAACCTTTGTAGCCCTTCTGAGCCTTATCGCCCACCAAAAACTTTTCAGGGGTCACATATAGAATTTAATATTTATTTGAATCAAAAATGGGCATAGGACAGTTGACTAGATGCAAGATTTGGCAACTTCCTTGTTCATCCAGCTGGGAACTTGTTTTTAACCTTCCTCATTGTAAGTGAAGTAAATAGGGTAGATTTCACCTTGTAATAAGGGAAAAAAAATCTTTTCAAAGAGAATTGTCCAAAAAACTGAATCAATAGCTCCTGTAGGAAATATGATGTCATTTTAGAGGAGAATAGATGACTACTTGTCAAGGATATCAAAGAAAGAATTCTTTTTGGACCAGATAGATACCCTGAATCTCTGATATTTCACATTTTTTTTTATGTATTTTTGCAAGGCAATGGGGTTAAGTAGCTTGCCCAAGGCCACATGGCTAGGTAATTATTAAGTGTCTGAGACCAGATTTGAACTCAGGTACTCCTGACTCCAGGGCTCGTGCTCTATCCACTGCGCCACCTAGCTGTCCCAATATTTCACATTTTTAAGAAATGAAAAACAATCAAAGACTGTGATTTATATTAATTGACTTAGTGGTTAAAATGGTAGATTTGGTGTCAGATAATCCTGCCTCAAACTCTTACTAGCTGTGGGACCATGTTCAAGTTCCTTATTTTCCCAATCTCAGTTTCTTTGTCTGTAAAATGGAGATAATATCTACTTTACAATGTTGTTTTGGGGATGAAATCAAATAATATATACATATGCTTTGTAAAGTTTAAAATAATATATACATATATATATATATAAAACCTACATTATATATATTAAATATATAATCATATTGATCATTACTTGGCACTGTACTCAGTAAGCTAATTAAAATTTAAAATAATGTTCTTGATTTTTTAATTACTTGCTTTGGATGAATAATTTATTGTTAGAGGTAGAAAATCTATTTCCTAGAAAGGTTCCTCTTTTAATCAAGAGTAGTGAAAATTTTTACTCATATAGACCTTGATCTTCCCAGTGAATAATTTATTCCCTGGCAGTAAATTGCCTGCCTTTGGGTGGTGAATTTTCTGTTTTTAGGGCAGTAGGGTATCATTACTATAAACTAAGGCTACTTCAGCCTAGCTCCCTGAGAACACCAATTCAACTTTTAAAAGTGGGTAATTTACTCCCAGGAACTAGTTTACTCAATTGGAGCATCAGACATATAGTAAACATTTATAAGCCAAACAGCTATTAAGTGCTGGGGAGAATTTTGTTCAGAAAGCCCACCTTTGGAAGTGTCTTTTTTTGTTCTGATTTTAAATTCACCAGGGAGTTGATACTGTCAATACTTAAAGGCACTTTCTTCTCCCACTACTTGAAAGACTGTCAAATGGAAGAAGGGATTAGATTCAAGCTGCTTGTCCTCAGAGCAGAGAACTAGGAATAATGACTGAAGTGACAAATTTAAACTGGGATGTACAGACAACCTTTCTAGGAGTTAGAGATCTCTAGAAGTAGAATAGGTTGCTTTGGAAGACAGCGAGATCCTCCTCACTGAAGTAAAGGTTAGGAGATGGTAGGTATATTGTAATGGAATTTCTTTTTCACAGACAGGTAGAACTGGATGAATGTAGAGGTCCCTTCTGACACTGATATTCTGTGATTATCCATTATCTACAATTCAAAACCCTTTGACATTTTTCTTGTACTGTCTTTTCCCTTTCTATGCCCTGTGTTCTGAGAAAGAGGGAACTAGTGTAGCTATTCTGTCACGTTAGGTTCAACCATTACATCTCCCCTGAGTTCTATTTGGAACCATCTACTACTTAATACTGGGCATGACCAATTACATGCCCTATAAGGTAACTTCACCATTCTTCAAGTAACCAAAGTTAATTGCAACACAGACATCCTCTTCACCTTTTGCCTTTCTTAATATACCTCCTGCTAATAAGATACCTGACTTTGTCAGACCTGATTTCACATATTTTGATTCCATTCCATTCTATCCATTCCCATGACTACCACCATGTCCATGCTTCTATAACCTTTCTCCTGGACTCAGAACAATTCCAATTGTTTTCCAATGGATCTTCCAATATATTCCAATGGATCTTCCATTATGAGATAGTTTTCCAATAAGGAATTTCTAATCTCTCACATCAATCCATCCTCTGCACAGTTGCCAAAATTATTTCCCTGAAGTATCTGCTCACCTCCTGAATCAAAACACCCCCCAAAACTCCTTATTTTTTCAGTTCAGTCCCTTCAGATTTTGACTTACTTTGTGGCCTTATTTCACATTTTATCTTACATATTTTCTTTTCCAATCAAACTGGATGAATTGCCGTTTTGTGAATTTGGAGTTATATATCTCATCTCTTTACTCTTGTTCAGATGGTCTTCCCCTTCCCTTCATGCATGAAATGCAGTGCTTCTTCACCTCCTTTTACTAAGGAAAAGAAAACAAGGCATAGTGGATATAGCATTGATTTGAGGAGTCAAGAAGAACTAAAATTCCTCTTCCCAAGTTCTTATCTAGTCTCAGATACTTACTATTTGACCCTGGGCAAGTCACTTATAGATGATTTCATCAATACAATGAGCTAGAGATGGAAATAGAAACTACTCCAGAATATCTGTTAATAAAACCTCAAATGGAGTCACAAAAAATTTACCTAACCATTGTTTGTACAAAGAACAAAAAAGTTAAACAATTCCTCCCCCAAATAGTTTATATACACTTCCCAAGGAGAGCAAACAAGATCTAAACTGATAAATAAATAAAATATCACCTGAGACAATAAACATAGGTATTTCCTTAGTTGAACCTTGAAGGATTTCAAGAATAATCATCATAATAGCAAACATTTACATGGCACTTTATGGTTTGCAAAGCTCTTTACATATTTTTTTCATATTATCCTCACAATAACTCCATGAAGTAAGCATTATTTTGCCCATTTTACAGATGTAAAAGCAGACTAAAATTAGTTTAATTGTCTTTCATGGGATCACACGCTTAAAAAGTATTTGAGGCAGGATTCATATTTAGTTCTTCTTGGCTAGTCTCATACTGAGCACTGTTTAAATGTCACAGGATCAGGGCTCTTTAGTGCATTGATATAAAAGAAAAAATATTCTATGTCAGCCATATCCTTCATCACAAAGAACATCAAAGTGATTGTAGCTCATTGTGCAATTTATTCCAGAGATAATTGAAGCCTATATGTGTGATTGTTTTCTCAAAAACTATAAAATTCTAAGCTTACAGCTACTGGTGTCAATTAATGATTTCACAATTATTTATTAGGGCAAATTCAAGTTCACAGAAAGTTTTCAAAGAAGAGAAATATGTTTGCTAAACTGTCATCTCAAAAACAATAGAAACCAAGGCATAAAGGAAATATTTCAGCCATCTTCATTAAGAGGTTTATTGAGCTGCTCATTTCAACAGCAGGATATAAACAGAGAAAACAGCCTTTAGAAAATAAATATTACAAGCTCATCTTCATAGACTTATAGGAGAGAGACCCTAAAACTAACAACCTTTGATATAGTTTACTAGACTATCCCACAGCTGGAAATGTACCAAAGAAAACCTTTCCAAGAACAGACATCCTTTGCCCAGAAAGAAAAGGGGATTTTCGAAAAACCTATTAAAACACTCAGTGTGAAATAATAGAAAAAAAATTAAAGGATGCATCATAAAATAATACAGTCTAAGAAATCAGCAGGTTATAACAGAAAAAAGGAAAAATATCACTGCAGCCATGTTAATAAAATGAGAAATGAAATTAAACACCATAAATATGATTTTTAAAAGCCCTTAAAAAGAGAAATGGTTTAAAGGAAAGGTGGGTTTTTTAAGATTCTTAACTATTTCTATTAATTTTGTTTTAAAATTTAAAAAGTTCACATTCACAAAGTTTTATCATTAATCATTTACTTGAAGGAAGTAGAATTCAAGGTTAGAACAGAAAGAATTAATTTGGTCCATTGCATTATTTCTAAATAGGAATTCAAAAAAGGTATCCAAAAATGATTTTGAAATGGGAAATTCCATGATTTTTTTAATAAACAGTGTCTTACATTACATAGTCAATGGTTTCTACCTAAATTTACCAAAAACAAGTTGCTTTGATTAACAACCTACAGTTAGAAATTTAAAAACCATGAGGACAAACTCAACCAACATTTAGTTCTAAAACTGTTTATTCATGTTCTATAGAATTCCCAATAGGCAAAGAAACTACTTTAAAGCACTCTTTTGCTGGAATTTTTTCCTTTTATTACTTTGTCAAAATTGCTGTGGAATCATAGAATCTAGAGTTGTGAGTGATCACAGGGACCACAATTTCCCAAGGAATATTACTTTACTTTGTTCAGGTCTAATTGTGGCAATGTTTACCTTTTCTCAACTAAATCAATGAATCTATATGAACTCCCAAACCATTGCATTGCCAACATGAACCACCATATTCTAGGCCAAGCAAGGAATCATACAAATAGTTGCTACTCTGGAAGATATTTCTTCTCTTGCAAATCTTTCCTCTGATAAATGAGTTTTACCCAGAGACTGAATCTTCATGAAATTTCCAGGTCAGCCATGCCCATTCCTTCAATTCACTGAGTTCTGTGCTTGAATCTTCTGATGTTTTACATTGTTCTGATGGATACATCTCCCTCTACTTTTTAGCAAACTTTTGTGTGTTGTCTTCCCCATTGAGGGGAAGGAACTATTGTTTGTGTTAGTAGTTAGCATAATGGTTGGCACCTTAATAATTGCTTGTTAACTTGTGTGATATGGGTATGTGAGATCAAAATTGACAGAATAATCAGAAGTCTGGGACCAGAGAACAAGGAGTTCATTTACTCTTCAAGAAGAGGGTACAACCTCCATAACATGAGTTACATCTTTAGGAGGAGTGCAAAACATGGAGGTGTGAAAGTTCCCTTTTGTCCTCATCCCTAATACAGTTCCATCCCCCTAGCCTGCTACCTATTGGCTAGATAGCTGGGTTCACAATCTTTCCAAGAGTATCTAGCTAATGGTCACAAAGCATTTAAAGCATTGTATAATTATTCAGATCCAGTTTTTACCCAATTAGAGAGACAATTTTGTATCTTTCTATATAGGGCATCAATCAGCACAGTTCTGTATAATCTTTGTTACCACCTGACCTTGAGGAAGAGGAAAGTAATTCCTGCTGACATGGCCTTGAGGAAAAGGGAGGAACATCAAAACTATAAAGGAGTTTTCACTTGGTTATAATCCCATGCACCAGTCCCACCCTCAAGGAATTTACATTCTAAGGAACACAGTACCTAAAGGGAGACTAAATGGAAGAGAGTAGAAGGGTATCCTCCTAAAAGGAATGTGGAAGGCAAAGAGAGGGAAAATTTGGATAAACCATGAGGGAGGCTTCACTTAATTATAGTCCCACTTATGGGTAATGCCTATAATCATATGCATTGCAATTTATGTTTTTCTGCCCATCCTATAAGATACTAGTCCATGTTCTCTTTTAAGTCTACAAAAAGTAATCAACTCAATACCTGTGAGTTTTCTTTATGTTCTCTACATCTTGAGGATTCCATTAGAGTTCATGGATTATCCAAAGCTATCTATTCTCTCCAAGTGAAGAGCCTACCTACTCTTTTGAGGCCATATGTCCCTGTTGACATTCTTTATTCAAATTCTTCTTCAAAATTCATCATTTATTAGGAATTATTTCCTACTGACACCTAGCATAAGCTTCTCCATTACTTCTTTTGTTTCTCCCCCCCCCTCCTTTGGAGGTTGTAAGCAGTCCATGACTTGTAATCATATAATAATAGTGTTAGAATATTAAAATAGTTCATTGTTTCTGGGATCAGATATAGGGTCATTAAAAGAATTTTGTAATTTCCCCAAGGAAATCTAACCTACTCACTTCTACTTTTTATTTTTAAATCTGGAACCAGTTAGTAATTCATTGTACATTCTAAGATACTTACATTATATACACACAAAGTGTTAAGCAACTTAAGTGGTACAAAGTAAAGTAATTAAATTACATAGTAAACCTTTTAACTTTTTTCATCTTTAAAAACTTCCATATGGAATAGATCTTTTTTTTTGCTATAATCATGCATTTTATAAAATTTGACATTGTGTTCATAAGATTTGGACACATTTTTTAAATTTTTTCATGATGAAATAACATTTTTTTATCATATTGGATATTAAATGCATCTTTGACAAACAGCCTTATTTTTAAATTCATATTTATAGCTATTTGCTTGTCAATGTGGTGAGCACCCCAGAAAATGAAACTTGATTATCCCTATTTCTTGGGGAAATTTCTAAACCTTTATGGACCTGTGGAAAATCCATATTAATATATTTTATTTCAATTTGGGAATCTAAAACTATTCTAGAACAATTGCTTTTAGAAAATCAATATATCAGTTGGATTTTTATCATCTCTTCAAAGAGAACAAGCTTTCCAGGATCATTCAAAGTAAAAAAAAAAAATCCCTAAAACTTTTTGGAGTTATATATTTTACAATCTGATGAAGATGCCCAGATTGTATATTTTCATCTGGTTTTCATCTAGAAAGAGTTTTGGCATAGGCTTAGATGAAAAAAAAAGAGTTTTTAAATAAAAACTAGTTTTTTGGAATTTTTGACTCTTTAGTTTTGGTATTGAATTAATCATGAAAAATACATATACACATTTGAATTTCCATTTTTCCTTTTTATTGCAACAGATATCAACTTAAAAAAACAAACTAGTCTTCTCAATCTTCTTTTAACTATAAAAAGCCTACACAACAATGGAGAGAAATTATAACAATCACTTCAGTTGCTAATTCTCTTTTAAGGTCTTTTATTGTTCTCTGGGGATTACTTAGATTGTTTCACAACAGTAGTTCATCAGTTATTAGCAATTTTCTTCTCTGCTTTCCTGAACTTTCCATGAGATTTCATTGTAACTGATGCTATTTCATTGTGGCTTTGAATGGTTCTTAAAGTGTTT
This sequence comes from Macrotis lagotis, assembly GCF_037893015.1. Classification (NCBI taxonomy): domain Eukaryota; kingdom Metazoa; phylum Chordata; class Mammalia; order Peramelemorphia; family Peramelidae; genus Macrotis; species Macrotis lagotis. The sequence continues at coordinate 174,535,402 of NC_133663.1, read as the reverse complement.
GATTTCTCCATAACAACTACTCTTGCAGTATTTCTAACAGTGATTGAAATGTACTCTTTAAGAATTATAGTTTGGGGGCCGCTAGGTGGTGCATTGGATAGAGCACTGGCCCTGGAGTCAGGAGTACCTGAGTTCAAATCAGACCTCAGATACTTAATAATTACCTAGTTGTGTGGCCTTGGGCAAGCTACCTAACCCCATTGCCTTGCAAAAACCTGAAAAAAAAAGAATTATAGTTTGAAGAATCATATTTCCTTGGTGGAATACATATTTTTAAGAAAGAAATACAAATAAAAACACAGAAGAGGTCATACACATTTCTACAATTAGATTATATACTTTTTAAGGGCATTTTAAAAATTTTATACATTTTACTGTAAAGACAGGGTAGAGTCAGAGTGAGTACTAGAAGCCATATGACTGTGTGAAGACTAGAGCTCTGTGAAATACTATCTAGGTCAACATATATATATATATATATATATATATATATATATATATATATACACACACACATATATATATATACAAATACATATATATAAATATCCATGTATATGTAACCATATATTATACATATCATGATCTGGAAAAGAAATTATTTATCCATTTGTTTTTAGCAATGTGAATGGTTAGACCAAATGCTTTAAAAATTTAAATTCACTTTTTTATATCACTTTCATTTTCATAATCTTTTGATTTGTTAGTTCAAAAGGTAAAATAATGGGTATAGAGTCAGAAGGCTGGAGTTCAAGTATGACTTCAGACACTAGCTGTGTAACCCTAGGTGAGTCACTTAAACACCGTTTGCCCCAGTTTACTCATCTGGAAAATGGGGATAATAACAAAGACCAAAAGAAATGATATTTGTGAAGTATTTACACAGGACCTTACACATATGTATAAATGTTGTTCCTTTCCCTTCCTTCTTGGGTTCTCCACATATAAAGAGCTATCCTTTCTAGTTTTTTTTTTGCAAGTTTTAGGGATTTTTTTTTTTTTTGGGCAAGCCACAGTGCTCTATCTACTGCACCACCTAGCTGCCCCAGAGCTATCCTTTCTAAAGAAGAGCTAAGCAGATACAGAGTCATTCAGTACAGCTAACAAAATCCAACGGGTGTGGGGGGGGGGGGGGGGAGACTATGTTCCATACATATATAGAACCACTTTTACTCCCTGCAAAAAAGTGTGTTTTTTTTTTAACACAAAACCATATACGATCTGTGCATCTTATGTCAAAATCTTTTAGGTAACTATAGACTTTTCCCAAGATGATTGATTCAATTGGTGTAGAATAATCAAGTGAAGAGGAAAATCTAGAGCAATTCACCTTAACATTCGGAGGAAATATTCACCTTGGACTCAACACAAAACTCTTCCATGAGTCATAACCATTTTTTGGTGAGCATATGTTTTTGCTTTGGAAAGTATGATAGATTTTTATATCTGAAGAGGTAGAAAAAGTTTAAAAGTGGCAAGGTCCAAGCAGAGATGAAAGTATAGGAGATTATTATCAGAAAGTGGAATTTCAGAGTTCTAGACCATATAGAAATATTTTTGGTGTTGATTAGATAAAGGGTATGGTCAATTGTGAATGTGACTAAGGTATGAGGAATGAAGGTATGTAACACTAGGATAGAAGAAATTTATAAACTGAAAAATGATGATATTTGAGGGAGCAGGAACGTGTAAACTGAAACCTCCAAGTATAAGTTCAGGGGCTGAGGTGGAGAGAGTGTATTGTAAAACAGGTAATGAACTTAAAAAAGAAGAATGTCTTAAAAACTGAAAGAAAACAGTTACCAGGATTAGATCAGTATGATATACTAGATGGAATGAATCTCGAGGAAGGAGATATTGCTAAGTAGAATAGGTGAGGCAAATATCTAGAAGAGTTAGCCAGAAATAAAGGGCCCATCAGCTACTCCCCCTTGCCCAATGTGACAGGTTTGGTCATGGGAGTTATATAGCATAAGAGAAGGTATATCCAGCAATAGAGACTGGGGTCAAGGATACAGTTTTTTTCTAAGGGAGGCATGTATCCATGACTGCAGGAAGATAAAAGGTATTTGAGGGGAAATAGTTTAATAAGATTGCTTACTTGAATGACAAAATTGGAATATATTGGATACAATTGAACAGAAAGGCAGAGCAATAATAAGATATTAGATGGGTAGGATTGACATAGATGGATATGAGAAACAGGGGCACTGGAACAGTGGAAAATAGTTTTTACCTTGACAGCTTATAGGTATTCTGAGAACTGAAATTTGTTAGTTATAGGATGCAACATTGTCAAATCTCTTTTAGGAGTGATGGTAGAGACTAATGTTGTTCTAGGCCTCACTTCAACATTGATATGATTATCATCTTTTGAGAGAATTTTGAAAAAGTGGTGGTAGTGAAACGCTACTCTAGATGGAGCAGAACCTACATTCAAGTCCAGACAGCAGGAAGCTCAAATCTGTACTCTCAAGAGGATTGAAACATTAATTTATTTACCCTTCATTTATCAAAAAGGGCAAATATGTGCCAGGGCATAGATCTGATTTGTAAATCCTTATCTCTTATAGGAAGTTTCTTCCTTAAATTTATCTCTATGCAACTTCCAACTATTTCTTATGCAATATCTTTGCCTTCTGGTTAAAAGCATAACAATTCTATTTCATCTTCCATGTGACAGCCCTTCAATTTTTTGAAAATACAGGTAGGATGTCTGCTGTGAAATCATGTCTGACTCCCATTTGGGGTTTTCTTGGCAATGATACTGGAATGGTTCACCATTTCCTTCTCCAACTGATTTTATTTTTTTAATGAAAGATTTTATTTATTTTGAGTTTTACAATTTTTCCCTTAATCTTGCTTCCCTCCCCCCACCCCCCACAAAATTTTGGCAGGCTGTTAGTCTTTATATTGTTTCCATGGTATACATTGATCTAAGTTGAATGTGATGAGAGAGAAATCACATCCTTAAGAAAGAAAAATAAAGTATAAGAGGTAGCAAAATTACATAATAGGATAAGTTTTTTTTTTTTTTTAATTAAAGGTAATAGTCTTTGGTCTTTGTTCAAACTCCACAATTCTTTCTCTGGATACAGATGGTATTCTCTATTGCAGATATCCCAAAATTGCACTGATGGAACAAGCAAGTCCATTAAGGTTGATCATCACCTGGATGATAAATATTTGAAAAAGACCTGTCCTCAAGGAGCTTACTGCCTGGTAAGGAAAAACAGGCATAAACACAAATAACTATCATGAAAACTAGAATCATTCTGGGTATTTTTGTTATTGATATGTTCAAGTATGATAAAGGTCTCATTTCCAAAATGTATAGAGCAATGCATCAAATTTATAAGGTTACAAGTCATTACTTAATTGATAAATGATCAAAGGATATGAATAGACAGAAATTAAAGATATATATATATATATATATATATATATATATATATATATATACACATAATCATGTGAAAAAATGCTCCAAATTATTACTATTTGGAGAAATGGAAATTAAAAAAACTATGAGATATAACATGATACCTATCAGAGTGGCTAAGATGAGAAAAAGGGGAAATGATCAATATTGGAGAGATTGTGGGATGATCGGAACATTACTACATTGTTGGTGGAGTTGTGAATGAATCCAACCATTGTAGAGAGCAATATGCAACTGTGCTCAAAGATCAAACCCTTTTGCCCAGAAATTCCAATACTAGGACTATATCCAGAAGAAATCATAAAAATGTAAAATCTTCCAAAATATTCATAGCAGCTCTTTTTGTAATGGCAAGGAATTGGAAATTGAGGGGATGTCCATTAATTGAGGAATGACTGAACAAGAGATCACATATAAATGGTATGAAATACTATTATTCTATAAGAAACCTTGAATGGACTCTAGAGAAGCATGGAATGAATTACAGGAACTGATGCTGAGCAAAGGGAGCAGAACCAAAACTCTAGTCCCACCTTCTAAATAAAAATCTTTCATGATGTCCTCATTTACTACTGTCAAATTACTTTGCATTCATTTTGTACAGAGTTTCCATCCCTCCATCCATCATTTATATATCTATCTATCATCTATCCATCCATTCATCCATCTAGCTATCTATCCATCTAGCTAACTCTGCCTCCCCAGTTTGAGGGCAGAGATTGTTTATTTTTTTTTTCTTTGACTCCTCAGTGACTAGCACATGGAAGACACAAATGATTTTTTTTTCCTGCAGTCAATTGGGGGAATAGTGAGGACAGTGGGAAAGATATAGAAAATCAGATGCAGCTGGGTCTTATAAAAATATCACAAGAAATAACCTACAATAGTAAAAAGTCTAGAAAAGGTTAATTTATCCTGGACTCCTTCCTGTTCCCTACTCCTATCTTTGTCTAGTCTTTTTTCTTGTTTATGCTTTTATAAAATTCTTGTCTCCTTCCCCCCTCCTTCATTTCCTGTCTTAAGCTCTTAGATCAGTGTAACTGGCAGTCAGAGCCAGGCAAGCTAAGTAACCACAGGTGGCTCTTGCTTGTAAGGCAGTACTTTGTGGTGTTTTCATTGTTTACATGAAAGTAATTGGATAGATCAGTAAATAATTAGCTGCAAAACTCTCATCCGCTAGGAAATAGCTGACAGGTTCTCTCAGCACTTTAATCCTCTGCTCAAGGGTCTTTGGTGGCTCCCCATTGCCTACTGAAAGAAACAGAGGCTTCTTATCTTGCCATCAGGGCCCCCCACCTCCAAATACCCCGTTAAGTGTTGTCTTAGATTGCATTTTCAGTACTCTCTAAACCAGCCAAACTGGATTCCTTTTTGTTCAGGATTCTTCACTGGCCGTCTCCTACATCTTCAACTCATACCCTCTTCTGTGTTTTTCACAAATTTCTACCCTTTACAGTGGCCCCAACATCTCTTCCTGGTGAAGATCTTTTGCCTCCTTTCAAACCAAAGTCAGGTGCCTCCTCCTGAAATTTTCCCTGCACTTATTGACAGTTGATAATGATCTCTCACTGCTCAATCATCAATGTCCTTTTCACTTTTGGGTCTAAGGTTTGCAGTTGGAATTTTCCCCTTTTGGATCTCATTGTTGTTCAGGTGTCTCAATCATGTTCAACTCATTTTGACCCCATTTGGAGATTTCTTAGCAAAGATACAGGAGTGGTTTGCTATATCTTTCTGTAGTTCATTTAATAGATAAGGAAACAGAGACAAAGAAGTTCAAATAACTTGCCCAGGATCAGATAGATAGCAAATGACTAAGACCAGATTTGAATTCAAGATGAGTTTTCCCAACTATAGGACAGGCACTCTATCTACCAAACCACCCAACTGTCACCTTGATCTCATATTCTTAAGTTAAAATCAAATAGAGTTTTGACTCACCTGAACCAATATACATAACAATGATGTCCTCTTCTAAAATACTCCTTACAAGGAAGAGGAAGATTTAGTCAAAAGTCACTTTCTTTTTCTTTCCATCTGAAGGTTCTTCCTTATGGAAGAGAAATGCCATCATTATGTTTGAGGCAAATTTCAGTATGTCCCACTGTGTCTTATCAGACTGATGTGAACTCAGAATGCTCTATCATTGCTTGGTCACAAATAGTCCATGTTAAAGAGGACATTATGCTTTGAGTAGTTCTCACTGTCTGAGGCAACAATTCTTACTAACAGTCCTTGTCAGTAGCTAAGCCTACAGCATTCTCACATTTTGTTTTGTTTTGTTTTTTAGGTTTTTGCAAGGCAAACAGGGTTAAGTGGCTTGCCCAAGTTCACACAGCTAGGTAATTATTAAGTGTCTGAGACTGGATTTGAACCCAGGTACTCCTGACTCCACTATGCCACCTAGCTGCCCCGCATTCTCACATTTTGAGTAACCATGTTTCTCCAAGACTTTTCTTCTGTTGTCAATCTGGAACAAACCTTCACATTTATTATGCCATATCTAATTTGCAGAGCACATCATTTGTCAGTAAATAAAAACCAAAGTTCTAAAACCAAACCAAAATCAAAACCAAAAATCAAATTCCAAAAATACTTGTCCAAGTTCCCCTCACTAAATCCAGTGATCTTTCCATTATATAATGAGAACCTTCTATCACACTCTCTCTTATTTGGTATTGATTAAATTCTTTATCTTTTAAAATAAATATTAACTTAGCAATCATCAGCAGCCACAAAGGTTTCAATTTGAGGAGAACAGAGAAGAGAATGTGACTTTCTTTTACATACAGCAAGGTGGCTAAAGTGGATAGTCTTAGATCTGTGGCTAGGAAGATAGTAGTTCAAATCAAGGTTTAGACATATACCCTAAGCAAATAACTTTCCTCTTTTTCTATCAATTTCCTTATCTATAAAAAGGAAATAATTATAGCACCTGTCTTCCAGAGTTGTGGGGATAAAATGAGATGATATGAGTAAAGTACTTTTATAGATCTTAAAGTATTATAGAGATGCTCACTATTATAAAAATTATAAATTAAAGTGGATGTTATGTGTCCCAATTTGTATTTATTTTTATTTTGTGCATATTTTTAGTATTTTATTGGTCAGAATTATTTTCCTTAAATTAAAAAAATTCTAATTTGTCCATGAGTGAGATTTTTTTCTAATAAATAAGGATAACTAATCAGAATATATAAAAAAAATTGGATACATATGAAAAGATATGACTTCTTTACATTTTGTTCATCACCTTTCTGATAAAATATCACGGACACATATCACCACTAGTTTTCTTAAGTCATTAGTGCTTACACTTTTGATCCAAAACTCCTAGCAAACTCCATTTATTAGTTTATTAGGTCCTTGAAGTCATAAAATGTTTTGTATACATAACTCCCAGAATCTATTTTGTACATTATAATCACTTAACATTTGACTGAATTTGAATTTGCCCGAAATATAAAGTTTGATGATAGCTTTATTTTTTTATTTGCTAAGAGTTAGACCCCATAACAAAAATACATTGATCTACTCCTCTTAAAAGTTTAAGAAATTTGCAACATATATTTAATGTAGTTAACATTATAATTACAGCTATTCTTAAAAGAGAAACATTGAAAGGGATGACTGGGAAAAGAGGAACCTTGATGTTGTAATAGGTATGACTAGACTAGGCCCTAGACTACACTGTTGTGCAATATGGAATATTAAAGACCTGGAAAGACTTCCCAGTTACTTCTAAAATTTATTTTTATGCATAAGGATGTTTTAGAAAGTAGGATTTTCCCTTCTGCCCAGTATTAGCTAAGCTGCCTTCAGCCATTTTTGATATTTCTAGAACAATTTTCTTATTCCTTCCTTTCAGAATCAGATACTATATAAATGTTAAGAATGATCTGATTTCCATTTAGCTCAATAAATAACTTTGGCCCAAATGTATTAACCCTTGTCATTCACAAGCCAGTCTTCTTCACCTGATGTGAAATAGTTGATCTCAAGAGGATTAGATCCAATTTTATCAGTGTAGTAACAATAACAGCTAACACTAGTACAGCAATTGAAGGGTTAAATATTATTGTGCATATACAAGGTGTTCTAAATGGTATTATTTCTATTTTAAGCTTCCATAACTAATTCATGAAAACTCTTGAGTCAACTTGCATTCTCTCATATATCCTCACCACATCACTGAAATGATGATGATCATCCCCATTATATAACTGAAGCAAACTGAAAGACACTGAAGCAAAAAACAATTAAATGACTTACTCAGGGTCACACTGCTATGAAGTAAATAAAACTCAATTCTTCCTGATTGCAAATCCATCACACTATGTACTACTATGGAGTATTCTCTACACAGTTAACATAAGAATCTTTTGCCTATGTTTCCTCATGGTATGGAAGAAATGCTGAATTTTCATAATCTGTGGTAAAGGAACCTAAATTCTGGAAGGTTGTTCCAACTTTTGGGGAAAATAAACTTTGAGCTGACTGTGTCTGATGTTTGAGAACAAGCATGAGGAAGCTTATCAAAAGAAAGTGTCTAAATGAAGGGTTTCTTAGCCAGAGTGACCTCCAAGACAGACAAAAATACAAAACAAAATAAATCCTTATGCTTTCATATTGATCCAATGAACTGGATAATTTCCTGATGTTTGTGTAATCCCAAAATCTTTGTCTCTACTTCCATTAAGGACATGATTCATCTATAGGTCTCTGACCTTCTTCTGGATACAATTAACTCTGGTTGACCTAGGGTTACCTATATTTAGCATGAAGTATTTTTCTTTAAATAGCAGGGAGAAAAATAGCTTCTGCCATGAAATCTCTATAATTTTAGTCTCTTAAATTCTTACCCTTAACACATCTAGATCCTCATCCTGTGATAGCTGACTTCCTGGACTTGAGTTTCATTTTCATCTATGAGACCTCTTAGGAAGACAACATTTAGGTACTTTCCTAAGGATTTGAACTCCTAGAAGTGAAGTTCTTTTCCGTTACTAAATAAGAAATAGCTTGAAATTTTGGTGAACCTACTTGTCTAGGCAGGGTACATTCCTATGTAGATTCTTAAGAAAGTAGATGATTGGGGATTGCCTCTTTTACTACTCCTAATTATTTTTTTTTAACCTTTCTGAGAAGATTTCAATACACACAGAGTATGATTTAGGAATTTGTGGGATTGTATAGGACCTTAGGAAAGAATGGAATTCCTAGAATAAGGAGAATTATATTGATTGCTGAATGCCTTGATATTTTCACCAAATGTTATGGGGTAAAATAAAAATTATCCTCTACCTGTTATAATTGCAAGAGATCTGGGAACTTCATTACCCCATTCTATAGTATAGAGCATCGAAGCATATGAGATACATCCCTAGATTCCTAACTACATGCTGGGAATCAATTTCAATCCAATGATTTGGGTTGAATATTGTACCTTCTCTGTACAAGCTCAAAACCTGGGCACACTGGGGACCATGGGTCTCATTTGTATGATTGATGATGTTCTTAATTGTTAAAGATTTAATTTGGGGGAAGCTAGGTGGCACAGTGGATAAAGCACCGGCCTTGGAGTCAGGAGTACCTGGGTTCAAATCCCATCTCAGACACTTAATAATTACCTAGCTGTGTGGCCTTGGGCAAGCCACTTAACCCCATTTGCCCTTCAAAAACCCTAAAAAAATATTTGATTTGATGATTCAGAGATGTTTCCCAAATATAGGATTTTTCAATTTCATGTAGACTTGTAGAATTTTATTGTAGAAAATAGGATTAAGAATTTTTAAATGTCAAATTCCTAAATAAAATCCTTAACTTTTAGCCCAAGACTTGACATAAAATTCCCTACATTCTTCCCTGTTCTTTTCTTCCAGGTTCCTCTATCAAGTACCACATAAAAATAAATATTCTACCCTTCCCTGCACCCAAAGAGGAGGCTGATAAAGACTAATGAATTAGGTATGCCTTCCTCTAGTAATATCCTATGCTCCAAACCCATTCTCCTCATAAGCTAAAGGTATTTGTTCTGTATTCCATTCCCACCCATCTCTGAGTTAATTGTCAATGAAGGATGATTAGGATAAGTAAATTTATAAAGTCACAAATTTGCAGAGTTGGAAAGCTAATCATAAATTGTGAAGTTCAGCTGTGTATGAACAAGATTGCCTTCTATAACATACCTTACAAGTGGTTGTTCAACCTTTAGTTGAAGATTTCTGGTGAGGAGAAAGCCATTCTCTCTCAAAGTAGCCCATTGATTGTTTTAGATAGCTATGAAGATAGGAAAGGTTCCCACCCCCCTTACATTACCTCTAAATTTTCCTTTTTGTAACTTCTATTCGTGGTAAGTAAAGTGTTAATGCCTACACATATCATCAAGGAGTTAATACAGATCTAGTTCATTCTTCTTCCTATCTCAAAAAGTTCAGTTGCCAGATTTTGGTTCATGCTCTCCATTTCAATTCTTGCCTTACTACAGGAAGGCTTCAATATACATGTTGATGTTTCCAAAAACATCTTGACTTGCACAGATGTGCATAGCACATGAGCCAGATATTCCAGCATACTTATGCCATGTTTTATATACATCTAAATTTCATTCTTATTTCATCAACATTCTCAACTCCCATGAACAAAATTTTCTTTTTTTAAAAATGTATTAATTATTTATTTTCCAATTGGAAAAAATCTAGTTTTCAACATTTATCCTTTTGCAAGCTTTAAAGGTCCCATATTTTTCTACAACCCCTTTTTTTTCTTACCCCATCCATGTGGCATCAAACAATTTAATATAGGTCACACATGTACAATCATTTTAACTTATTTCCATATTAGTCATGTTAGGAAGAATTAGAACTAAGGAGAAAAAAATCTTGAGGAGAAAAGAAAACATAAAAGAAGTTTTAAAAAGTGAACTAAGTATGTTTTGCTTTGCATACAGAATCCATATTTCTTCTCTGGATGAGGATGGCATTTTCCTTCAATAGGGCTCTCAGGATTGTCCTTGATGATTGAACTGCTGAGAAAAGTTGCTTCCATTGTAGTTGATCATCTTACAACATTGCTGTTAATATGTACAATGATCTTCTGGTTCTGCTCATTTCATCTAACATCAGTTCATGCAAATCTTTCCAGTCTTTTCTGTTGTCAGCCTACTCATAATTTCTTAGAGAACGATAGTATTCATGACATTCATATACCATAGCTTTTTCAATTGTTCTTCCAATTGATGGATATTATAAGGAGTGTTGCACAAAATTTTGCCAATACATCTAATAGTTAGCCTTAGCTTTATGATTTCTTTCTCCTTCTTCTTCCTTTTTAATTAGATCTATTTTTGCTTTTGCTTTGTCTGAGATCAGGATTGCTACCCCTACTTTTTAATTTATTTATTTTCTTACTTCATCTGAAGTGTAATATATTCTGTTCCAGTCTTTTACTTTGCCTTGTGGGTATCTCTCTATTTCAGCAACATATTGTAGGATTATGGTTTTTAATCCATTCTGCTATCTGCCTCTGTTTTATAGGAGAGTTCATCCCATTCACATTCACAGTATTTCCTTTCATCCTATCTTCACCCTCTTTATACTTTTTTTCTCTCCTTTTCCCCTCATCTTTCCTCACCAATATTTTGCTTCTAAATGCATTTCTCAATATGTCCTTCCTTCTAGCAGCCCTCTTACCGTTTCTTCCCCCTTTCCCCTTCTATTTTACTTTTTTCTTTAACTTTACCTTTATTTTTATTTTCCATTTGTCTATTTATCACTTTCTCCTTTCTATTTCCCATTTGAGAATCTATATTATTCTTTCTTTGAGACAAATGTGTTGAGAGTAAGATTTAGTCAGTGCTCACACCCTCCCTTCTTTACCTTTAATATAAAATTCTTTCTACTCTTATAATCCTCTTTATTTATGTCTTAATTGCTTTATATTGGATCTTGTCTCATCTACTTTTATCTGTCCTGATAGAAATATAATTCTCAAGAGTTGATTGATTTATAAGATTTATAAGCTTTATCACTTCATAATCATTTCATACCTACACCCTTTCTGTCCAAGGACCCTCCCTCAATCATCCTATTAGAAATACAATTCGCCCTCTAATGGCTCCTCCTTCTTATCCCAGCATAATTCTTTTTTTTCCCCCAAGTCCTTATTTTATAGCTATCTTGTGTCTACTCCCTTTATCAAAGTATACTCCTTTCAACTGTCCAGATAGGAGCACAGTTCTCAAGAGCCATAAACATCTTTACAGGATAATCAATTTAAACTCACATGTCTTTTCAAGAACAATGCCTCCAACTGACCCAATATAAATACAACCCTCAAGAGTTAAGAGTTTGATAACATCAGTCAATTTATACCCACACCCTCTTTCTATTATGTTTCTTTCAATTGTTCTAAGAGAAATACAATTCTCCAGAGTTAACTAACATTCTCCACTCCTTTCCAGTTACTTTTTTAATGCAACTTCAAATACCAGATTTTCTGTTCAGTTTTGGCCTTTTCATCAGGTAAGTTTAAAAGTCCTCTATTTCATTGAAAAAAATACATGTTTTCCCCTGAAAGAAAAATGCTGAATTTTGTAAAATAATTGATTCTTGATTGTAATCCAACCTTGTTTGCCCTCCAGATTATCATATTCCAGGCCCTTTAATCCTTTGATGTTGAAACTGATCTAATCCTGCAAAACCTCACCTGTGGTTCCTTGGTATTTAAATTTCTTCTTTTAGACTGCTTGAGTATTTTCTCCTTTAGCTTAAAATTCTGAAATTTGGCTATTATATTCCTTGGAATTTTTATCTTGGGATCTTTTTTAGGGGTGATTGATGTCTTTTTTTTTTTTTAGGTTTTTGTAAGGCAAACAGGGTTAAGTGGCTTGCCCAAGGCCACACAACTAGGTAATTATTAAGTGTCTGAGACCGGATTTGAACCCAGGTATTCCTGACTCCATGGCCAGTGCTTTATCCACTACGCCACCTAGCTGCCCTGATGTAGTCTTTCAAGGATTATTTTATCTTCTTGTTCTAGGATATTAGGGCAGTTTTCCATGCTAATTTCCTGCATGATTTTGTCCAGTCTCTTTTTCTGATTATGACTTTCAGCTAGACCAGTAATTCATAAATGATCTCTTCTGGATCTATTTTCCAGGTCAGTTATTTTCCCTAAGATATACTTTACATTTACTTCTTTTTTTTTCCAGTCTTTCGGTTTTGTGTGGTAGAATCTAGGTCTCTCTGTATCATCCATTTCCATTTCTCCACTTCTAGTTTTTAAGGTTTTATTTTCTTCAGTTAGTTTTTTTGTTTCCTTTTCCAGTTGATTAATTTTATTTTTTCTGGCCAATTTTACTTTTAAAATTATTGATTTCTCAGTTAATTTTTCATAGTTCTCCTAGATGACTCTCATTTTCATTTTTCTTCTTCTCTTCTTTGATTTATAAAATCATTTCCCACTTATCCAGGAGGTCTTTTTGAAATTGAGATCAGTTCATCAACCCCTTAAGGACTTACATGTAGGTATTTTGTCACTGCTTTCTTTTTGAGATGGCATCTTTACCATCCCTATCAGAAATGCAGCTGTCAGTGATTGGCGGTTTGGGAAATTCTGTCAGTTGAACTCTGTTCATCTGGTATGGGATGCATAGTCAGAAGCTTTTTTGTTTTTATTTGCTGGGGTAGGGTTGCAGGCTTTCGGTTCTGGAGTTTCCAGTGTTCCTGATTTGCTAATTATGCTCCCCAAACCATACCAACTTGCTTCTAACAGCTGGCAGAGCTGCCCCAGGACCTTTACTATGCTGTGGCTAAAAGCCTCTCCATGGCTTCCCAGTTTTCCCATCTACACTGAGTTATACTTCCCCTTCATCCTTGAAAAAGATCTTTTCCTGAAGTTTCATCAAGATATCTCTCTGAAAAGTTATTTTACTGATTTTTTTGGTGGGTTTGTCATTGCAGATCTGTTTAGAGGCTTCATTCAAAATAGTTTTGGGAAAGGTTATAGGACTCTCCTATCTTTGCACAACTATCTTGGCTCCACTGATCCTGGATTTCAACAAATATTTTCCATACACTTCAGTCAATCCAGGGAAGAAATTTCATTCAGTCAAACTATAAACACTTATTAAGAGCTCACTATGTGCTATATACTGTCTTAGACTCTTGTGTTCCATAAATATAAGTAGAAAGAAGCAAATAACCCCTACTCTCTTGGATCTTACATTTTAGAGAGAGAGAGAGAGAGAGAGAGAGAGAGAGAGAGAGAGAGAGAATATAAACTATGTTATATACATATATACAAAAGAAATGCAAACTAAATTTTATGGGCAGGAACTATCAGGTGGCTTGTGTATATGGTGAGGGGAAGGATCAGGAACGGTCTTATTTAGGAAGATAAATTTAATCTAAGTTTCAACAGAAATGTATTCTAATAAGGCAGAAATCAAGTATAGTCTAAGCATGAAGGACATTTCATGCAAAAACATGCATATGGGAGAGGATTGTTGTGAGTTAGAAACATTGTAACATCACCCACAAGTGTTCTATTTCTAGTGTGAAAACTGCAATTCTTCTATATGAATTTTGCCTTCTTTCATTCTATATTTTTCTATGTCCCATTCTTCCTAAATTTATTCTTATTCACTGTGATCATCCTTCAACACTCTTCTAGCTTATCACCCCTACTATATTTTCATTGTTAATTCCTTTCTAATATGGACTCGAGTTAGACAGTCCAATTTATACTCTCCTAAACTTTAGAATCTCTTGCACCCTCATCTCATTGTGGTGCTTTACTAAACTATGATTGTCCTCACTTTTTGATTCTCTGCTCCTACTCACATGCTATAGAAAGATGCTAGAAGAAGTCATCAAATAACACCAACTTGGTCTTCAATTGAACCCTTGCTGCCAAAAAGCAAATCCTTTACTCCTCCCTATTGAGTATCTCTGACATTCCCCAGGATGGGTATTCCAAGTCTTCTCTTTTTTTGTACAAGACTCCCATAGTATTCTATCCTGTTTCCCAAGGTCATCCCCAGCCATTCTGATCTATATTTGGCCACTGGACTCAGATGGTTGTGGAGGAGAAAGTGAGGTTGATAACTTAGGACAACACACCCTTCATTTGCATGTCATGACATCATCTTCCTGATATCTTCAACTTCTTCAAGAATGAAGGAGAAATATCCTCCTCCTCCTCCTCCTCCTCCTCCTCCTCATCCTCATCATCAATCATCATCATGCTTCCCTCTTGGTAGAGGACTTCATCTCATATATTACTGAGAAAAGGGAGTGTTCAAAGAATTCTTTCTTCTTCCTTATTCAAAGCATCAAAATCTTTTTATATTTTTTCCATTCTCTTTTCCTTTACTCCAGTCTCTGATAAAAAGATAATCTTTCTGTTCATCAATATTGATACTTCTATTTTTAATTTTTTTAATTTCATTTTTTCCATCTTTTATGGCTAATTGCTGTGTAATCACTATCCCTCTTCCCAACTTTAATCTTTTCTTGTCTATCTCTTTATAATAAATTCTTTGTTTTTTCTTTGTATCTCTAGTACCTAAGATAGTAACTATCACATAGTAAATGATTATTAAATTATTGCTGATTGATTACACTCTAATCAAACTTCTGAAAATCATCATTACATTAAACCAAAAAATGAATCTTAATGCAAAACTTCAGACTTTATAGCTGTCCAGATTAGGAATTTCCAGAAAACCTCCCTACAAAGGAAGTATTCCCCAATTCCTTTTAATTCCAGTATCTTCCCTCTGTTAATTATATTCTATTTATCGTATCATATTTGTATATATTACTTTCTACCACATTAGATTTCAAACTTCTCAAGGACAGGGATTGTCTTTGTTCTTTTTTGTATTTCTGTCCCTTAGTCCAGGGCCTAGAACCAAAAAAGTGCTCAATAAATGTTTTTGGTTGATTGATTAGAAAAACAAAATGTACTAATTAAGTCCCCACCTACTCAGTCTATATTTAAATTAAGCCATTCTTATAAGCACAATGTAATTTCCTAAAATGTGGCTATTTTATACTCACACATAAACCAAAGCAATCAAAAACAATATTGAACACACTGCTTTTAAAATTGATTGCTTTTATTTTTGGATATTTCAAGATGGTTACTTTTTCTATTTCTATCTTATAATGGCAATAATACTTGCTTTGTATAGGAGAAAAAAAAGTGAAACTTTAAAATATTCTAATCAAACCATTAGTTGCCGATCTTGAATAATTGATCCAGGTCTCTCTGGCTTTCAGCTTTTCCAAAGTTTACAAAGTAGCAAATGTTATGCCCAAAATCATAATATTTTGGGGCAGCTAGGTGGTGCAGTAGATAGAGAACACTGGGCTAGGGATCAGGAAGGAACATCCTCATGAGTTCACATTTAGTTTCAGACTCAGAGTAGCTTTGTGACCCTGGGCAAGTCACTTAACCCTATTTGCCTCAATTTCTCTTCAGTAAAATGAGTAGGAGAAAGAAATGGCAAACCACTCCAGTATTTTTGCCTATAAAACCCCAAACAGGGTCGCACAGAGACAGACAGAACTGACTCAATATCAACTCAACAGAGTCTAGTAAAAGGAAATTAGATGTTTTTATAATCTCATCAAACATATTTAATTCTTTGTCATAGATTTTTTTTAACCAAATTTATATATGCAATAAGTGTAATAATATTAGCTTTAACAATCAGCTGTGAATTGGGGAGTCTATCTTAGTTCATAAGGAGGAGAGGCAGTTTTCAAAAAAATATTGTTTTATATGAGTGAGAAATATATATATATATACATATATGCATATATATATATATACACATGAAGACATGTAATTTATAGCATTAACTTAGTTTATTAAATTCACTTTGCAGAAGAAGCAAAAGTATTTCATTTTGAGGAAACAAATAAAGATTTAGTTTTATTATAGCAAACCACAATCCCTTAATTCGTTTATCTTTGTATTTTTAACATTATAATTGCTTTCCTATTAAAGAGGATATCACATACATGGCTAAGTAATTTTTTATACATAATTAGGTTAATATGAGAATGAACATTTATAGAGAAATTATATTACAGTATTTTATTTTCCTATAAATACGCCTTTTATTCAGTCTGAAGTTAAAAATTCAACCTATTTCTTCCTAATGCAAAAACATAAACGATAATGGAGAAATCATTACCTGTGCTGATTGTGAATCTATGTCTTCACTCAAACTTCCAAGCCTAAATTTAGGTCAGGGGTATGCTAGAGCCAGTTTCTACTGGAAAAATAGAAAATGTTGCAAATCAAGACTATTGTTTTCCTGATTTTTTTTAAAACTTAAAAAAGTGATAGAGAAAACAAACTATTAATAATACAGATTAAATATATGAACACAGTTTTCAGTAATTATATCCCATGAATTCTTCACCCAAGTGATGACTTCTTGCAGGTTTCACTTCACAAAGTTTTCTTGCAAAAGAAGTGGCAGCATTAAATCGACCGACTTCTTTGCAACTGCTTGTGTACATCAGGCTTTTTTGGTTTCAAAAACAAAAATGCCTGAAATATGTTCAATCTTATCTTTCTTGCCCTGATTGATGATTTGAGTTGGGGCTTTCTTTCCATCTAGACATTATCACATGCACATATTATTCCTGCAATGTGTGGGTATCCTGATTGGACAACAAGTTTTGAGTTCATTTGCTTCCACAGGGGTTTACCTTCTGTCCAAAGAAGCCCACTTGGATATTTACAAATACTTAATTATAATTTATATTATCATTTATTTTTTAAAGTATTAATGTCAATAACATTATTTACTTATATTTAATTCTATATTAATACTATTATTTTATAATTCGATGCATCCATCATGTGTCGCATGTATGTCTGGCTGATGATGTTAACTGGGGCATATTTTTGGGATAGGGCTTATATTACAAGCATCCTGAAAAAAAATCATGCTAGTGCGTATATTGGGGAAAATACAGGACCTTTGTTACTTAGTAGTTGGATGATTGTGAATAAGATATTCTCTGTACCTCTGAATTTTATTTGTTGAAAATGGCAAAATAATACTTCTAATATCTATCTTACAGGTCATTATGGATTCAGAAAAAATAATATATACAGAATGTCTTGAAAACCTTCTGGAGCTTTTAAAATATTGATTGTTACCATCACTTCAATCTCAATGTGTTTAAAAATGATCAAATCAATTTTATCACCTTCTTCACACTTCCCCCCAAAATTTAAAAAATTAAAACTCTCTTTCAACTTTCTCCTATCTTTTATTGATGCTTATTCTCTTTTAGACTTCATTATGGTCTTGCCTATTTCCTGGCAATAAATAAAAAACAAAACATGCATTCTATCAACTAGCTCTTAAAAATATTTCTCTAGTTTAAGCTTTCCTTTCCATTTCCAGCAGTCACCTCTTTAATAATCACTTGATATGTCTATAATTGCCATTAACTAATAGTTGGGCTCACGATTTCTACCAGTGTGCCTTTCAGATTATTAGATTAATGATCCTGGTACAATATTTTCATCATGTTTCAATATTCAGAAACATGCAACACTGTCAATTAATTTTTGCACCAAGTCTAAACCTTTCTGCTTAATTTTAAAGGATTTTATTTCAAATCTTATCTTATTCATTATATATTATTTCCTACTAATGCCTCCCATCCACCTCAACAGTTCCAAATCTCTTTGGGTGTGCTTAAATTTTATTTATTTGTTTTTAACATTCATTTAAATTTTTTTTTTGAGTCCAAATTTTCTCCTTCCCTATGGCCCCTCCTTCACCCACCAAGAAGGCAAGTTCAATGATATACATTACATGAAGTCATGCAAAATATATTTCCATTTTAGACATGCTATGAAAAAAAATAGAGAAAGTGGGAAAACTTTCAATCTGTACTTAGAATTCCTTGGTTCTTTCTGAAGTGCACAGCTCTTTATAATAGAATCAAAGAGTTGGAAGAGATTTAAGAAGACCTCTTATCTAAGTGATGCTTCTCACAAACCTAATCATTCTCTTCTAGAAAGGTTCTAGTTTATTTATATCCTTTCAAAAATGTTTTATTAAGTATGAACATAATACTCTAGGAAAGAAGGAATCAAATGACCATTCTTAAGTGCCTACTATGTGCCAGATACTTAGCTAAGTGCTTTATAAATATTTTATATCATTTTATTTTCACAATAACTCTGGGAATTATAAACTATTTTTGTTCCATTTTATAATTGATGAAACCAAGAAAAACAGTAAAGTGATATAAAAAGAATAACAAACTCCACCACCACCACCATTCTCATCAAGATCACTAATATTGATAGGATACCTATTATGTATAAGGAACTCTGTTCAGGTACTTAATAATCATTATTTCATTTTATCCTCACAAGAATCCTTCAAGCTATGTGTTATTATATGTCCACTTTATAGTTGAGGAAACAGACAAAAATGGGCTAAGTGATTTATCCAATGTCTCACATATAGTGTGTATTTGAGTCCAGATTTTTAACCCAGACCTTTAGGACTCTAGGTCAAATACTCTATTGACTCTACAACTCTAGGGAGGCACTTTCCAAAAGAAAATCAAAGCTATAAAGGACTTCAAAATTCCATCTAGTCAAGACTACAGTTAAAAATTCCCAACCAACATGGAGACTACATGAACAAAATTACAAAATACTTTTCATTCAAATAAAGTAAGATTTAAAAAACTGAACAAATGTCAATTGCTCATGGGTAGGTCAAGTTGATATAAAAATGATGTCTATGTAATTTAACTTACTGGCTCATTGCCATTGCCAAACTACTAAAATATTTTACAAAGATAGAAAAATGATAGCAAAATTCATCTGGAAGAACAAAAGGTCAAGAATATCAAGGGAAGACCTAACTGTACCAGATCTATAACTATATTATAAAGTGGCAGTCATTAAAACTGCCTGGCACTGTCTAAGAAATAAAGACATGTATCAGTAGAATAGATTAGGTATAGAAGAAACAGTAATAAATGAAAATAGTAAGCTACTGTTTGATAAACCCAAACACTCTAGCCTCTGGAATAAGGACTCACTATTTGACAAAAACTGCTGGAAAAACTGGTAAATAGTATGGTAAGAAAAAAACTAGGGATAGACCAACATCTTATACCTTTAGACATAAAGGGTGATTCCATAAGACAATTAGGAGAACAAGGAATAGTCTTATTTGTCAGATCAAACTAGAGATAGAGAACATAATAAATTGCAAAATGGATTATTTCAGTTACATTGATTTAAAAAGGTTTTGTACAAATAAAACTGATGCATCCAAGAGTAGAAAAAATGCAGAATGATTGGAAATAATTTTCACGGCTAGTGTTTCTGATTAAGGATATATTTCTAAAATATTCAGAGAACTGAGTCAAATTTATTCATCATTCTCATATTGATAACTGATAAAAAGGTACAAACAGGCAGTTTTCAGAGGAAGAAGTTATAGCTGTCCATAGTTAGATGAAAAAAAAAAATCCTCCAAATCATTATTGCTTAGCGAAATGCAAATTAAAAGCCCTCTGAGGTACCACCTCACACCTATTATCAGATTGCTAAAATGACAAAAAAGGAAACTAATAAATATTGGAGAAGCTGTGGGAAACAGGGATACTAATGCATTATTGTTAATGGAGTTGTGAATTGATCCAACCATTCTGGAAAGTAATTTGGAACTTTGTCAAAAGAGCAATAAAACTATACATACCCTTTGATTCAGCTATATTAAGTTTCTATTCCAAAGAAAGCATAAAAAAGACTTGCATATACAAAAATATTTATAGCAGCTCTTTTTGTTATGGCAAAGATTCAGAAATTGATGGTAGGCCTATCAATTGGGGAATGGCTGAACAAGTTATGGTATATGATATATGACTGATATGTGAACTCCAGAAACCTTAGTTTCATGGGAAAGAATAAAAAAGTCACAGAAACTGTGGTTTCTACCAACAAGGCCAGAAAGAAAAATTGGTTATTGTAGAGTTAATGGATGGGTGGACAAGCATAAAGACCCTCACTACAGACTGTTAAGGAAGTGTATGAAAAAACATTACCTACACAAAAAATATAAAAAAACTTTCCATTAAAAGAATTGCTTAATTAATAACTCTAAATGAATTAACAATTATACAATGTAATAATAAATATGGTAACAGACAAGTTAAGGTCATCATGGTCTGAGTAGAGATAAGAAATTAATTAACTATATGATTATTACTTAAACTTTTAATCACATGATTAAAACTTATAACCATATGAACTATAAGATTGATGATGAAAATTGTACACTTTTGTAACCAAGGAAATGATCTTAGCTTGTTTGCTTGAAACATACATGATTCTGAAACTATAAAAATAAATCCAAGCAGCTGACAGTCAGTCAACCTGCTCCTGCCTTTACCCACTTGTTGACTCAACTCATTTCGCCGACTCTATCCCTCCTGTCAGGTTCCAAGAACCCCGCGGAGGCTGGAACCCCGCAAGGAACCAATGAGATAGTGTATATTCAGTACTCTGTAAACTTTAAAACAAAATTTAAATGTTAATTATCATTATTAAATATCATTAGAACATGGCATCAGAGAACAGATTTGGATTTTGTATCATGAAAACTAAGGAAAAAAGTTTCATGGCCAAAGACAGAATATACTTGATGAGGACTAATAATCTTAATAATGACAGCAATAACAAAGAATATTTAAATATATACATGAACAAATATCTACATATGTGAGCTTATGTGCATGTAAAGATTTATGCACAATTTATGCATGCAAGCATATATTTGTATATGCATATTAACATAAATATACAAATTCATATATAGGCATATAATCATATAATGCTAGAATTACTAGTATAATCACTAATACCAGTGTTATAGAGGCAGGTAGGTGACACTGTGGGTGGGATGCCAAACCTGAATTCAATTTTCTTGAGTTCAAATCTGGCTTTAGATGTTTACTAGAATGTTACCATAGGTAAGTCAATTAATCTTTGTCTGCCTCAGTTTCTTCATTGGCAAAATGGTAATAACAATGATACTTTTCTCCCAGAATGCTGTGAGGAGAAAATGAGATAATATTTATAAAGTTCTTTGAAACTTTAAAGTGATTTGTATTAATAATAATATCTAGCATCATCATCATCATCATCATCTTTTATTCTGTTCCTGGCCTCTTTTCCTGTATTTCTGTGAAACAAAAATTCAAATATCATTCTCTGATACCATCTCTCAAATAACTATATATGCAATTATCATATTTATCTTTCTTTTTTAAGGCCATTACTTTATTCAGAAGCAATGATCAACTTCTTTAATTTTTCATCCAAAACTTCATGATTCCATGTAAAACTTGATGGATATATCATTTCCCCTACCAATCTCCCAGAGTCTCTCCATTTTGTTTCACCCTGCCAGAAAGTGAATCTCTGCAAGTAGACTGGAGTCTTTAGCTTTGAGAAGTCTCTTATGTCCCTGATATATCCACTGTTAGGACAAACTGATCTTTGCTAATATCACTTCAACAAAGACTCACTTTTGCATCCTTCTGTATGAACTCACTGACCACCAGTCCTTCTTTCTAGTAACCTCTAATCCCTATGAGATGACCTCTTTCTTGAAGTCATTTATAAATTTGTATCAAATTCCTTGCCAAGGAAGAAGCTTTTTTCTTCATCAGAGAGCTCAAATCACTTCTTTTGGAAACAGTCTCATATTTATTGCTTAGGTCAAAACATTTATTGATTGTTCCTCACTTCCTCTTCTTTGTCTTATTCATATACTGCCAATATACAGATCAGGTTCCCTTTTGTCTTTTTGGATCTTTTTTTCTTTATCATATGCCATCCCCATTCCCCCACCCTCAACCCCTTCTGGAACATTTTTTTTCCTTGAAATGTTAGAGGCTTTCTTTTAGTAGTCTAGGAAAGGAACCAACACACACCACACCACACACAGACACGCATACTCACACACACACACACACACACACACACACACACACACACACACACACACACTTCACTCTAAGATTTGTAAAATGTTTAAATTGCATTATCTCATTTGATTCTAATACCAATTCTTTGTGCTAGGGTGCTTTATTATTATTATTCCCATTTATAAATGAGGAAACTGAGCAAGATCAATTTAGAAGATCTATAAGTCTACAGAGCTATTAAAAATGCCTGAGGTGGTTTCGAACCCATGTATTCCTGTGTTCAAACCAGGACTCCATCTAGTACATCATACTGTCTCTCAGACACTGCTACTAGAATCTGTCCATTCTATTTTTCTCATCTGTTTTAAAACTCTGTTCTTTTGCAACCTGTTCCATGAAGGCTTGAATGTGTTTCCAATTTCAATCCTTTGAAATTCTTATAGCACTATTTTGCATTTTTTGACCTATCCTTTTTCTATACTCTATTAAAATGAATAATAACAACTTATAATGACAAAATGTGAAGGTGATGATGATCATGATCATGATAGTGATAATAATGATAGTAATGGTGCCAGATAGATAGATAGTGTTTAGCGTTCTATAGAAGGCTGGTCCCAAAATAAAGAAAATTTGAATTCAAATTCATCCCTATCAACTTACTACCTAGCTAATGGTGATCCTGTGCAAGCCACTCACCCTGCCCCCTCCCCATCTGCCTCAGTTTTCTCATTTGTACAATTCATATAATAATAGCACCATGGTAGAGGATCGTATGAGAAAATATTTATCTTACATACTTCAAAGTACTATATAAATGATAGCTATTACAATCTGTTATTTTAATAGACATTTATGTAGTCATTAAAATTTCATAAAGTTCAGTGTTAGGTATGTGTCTAATATTTCCTACTACTTGAGAACAAGTCTGTAAGTCTTACCTTTATGTTTCTTATAGTATCTGGCATAATGTCTCCCACATAGTAGGCAGGCATTCAATAAATATTTACTGAACAACTATAAAAATCTAAAATTAATATGACATTTAAAGTTATATTAAACTAAGCACTAAATGTGTTCCATTCAGTGAATACTTGTTCAATGCTCAATTTTATTTTATCATTAGAAGCAGCAACAAAATATTATGTACTCAACACTGGTAGCAACTTTCCATGTAATGTCTTTCCCTCACTGGTAAATGTTCAGAATCTATTAGTAGGTGCTGGAATTTCTTTAGCTTAGGTATAAAATGAATTCTTAAAGCATAATATTGTTTTCAGTGACAGATATTAAGGACTTAAAAGGGTAACTCTAAATATATTCTGCATTGCATGCTGCTTTTATAAATATTTCATGCAACTTAGGACAACACAGTTTACACAGTAACTTGTTATTTGTATTTATGTTTCTGAACCATGAAACTCACAGCTGACAGCAGGAGAACCAGAATACCTGTATACTAGGGCTGGGGTGGGGGGGAGTGGAGAGATCCTGAAAAAAAACTGCTAAATAATCTTTAATGAAATAGAATTTGGATAAGGTTTCTAAAATGCTTTACCAGAAATTCTGAAAAGGGAGAAATGTCAATTTTATTTAAATATGTTAAATTACAGTTACTTTATTTTCAATTTTAAAGTAAAATTTTTAAAGTCAATTCATGTTTATTCAGCTATTACTAAATGAAACCCTCATTATGCTTAGTCATCAGCTTTAAGTCACCATCCAAAGATATTCCATGAAACTATGGTTTCTATAATTCAGTTTAAGGTGTTCTCTCCTGCTTCATTTTTCTATGAGAAAGAAATGAATATGTGAATCTATCATTTCAAATTTTGCTAATCTAATGTAAAATACCTAGAACTACAGGCAAATATGTGCTATTTGTTGATGTGAAGCAATAGGTTTTTTTTTTTTTATTTCTTCTCACCATTTTCGATTCGAGTTCATAGAAGTTTCCTTTTTTCTTTTAGTTTCTGATGTCATGTGATGGTGATATGCACTGAGCTGAATTACTCTTAGAAAGTCATTCCTCTCTGAAATTCAAAGAGAGTTGATATCATGAGAAGCAGGTATTACTGTAAGGCATTGTGAAGCACAAGAGAAAAAAGCTGCTCATTATGTCAATTACATTTATGGGAAGCTGGGGAACCCACTTTCCCATCCCTCCTGTGAATTCTTTCAGTAAATTAAATTATAGGTATGCAGACTTGGTTAATTAATGGAGTGTATGGCAACTCGGAATTGTTCAGACTATGCACAGAAAAATCATCATATTAAAGTCTCACAGGTGTTTTCTTCTCTACTTTTAATTCATGTATTCCTGTGCATATCCTTGAAAGGTGACCTTAAAGGATGAATGCAATGACCTGTAGAATAACAAGCAAATATGGTGAGTGGGTGTATGGCTATCTTTTGTTTTTTCTTTTTTTTGTGTTGTGTGATGTTTGGTATAAATTTGTGTGATGATCAATTATGAATAACTTAGCTCTTCTCAATTATACAATGATCCAAGGCAAATCCAAAGGACTCATGATGGAAAATGCTATACATATCTAGAGAAGAACTGAAGGAGACTGATTCTAAACAAAGGCATGTTACTTTCACTTTCTTTATCTTTTTGGTGTTCCCCCCCTTTGATCTATTTCTTCTTTCACAATATGGCTAATATGGAAAAAGTTTTGCATTTTTACCATATAAAATTTTTACTGTTTTAGGGCAGCAAGAGAGAAAAAAAGGAAGAAGAAAGATTTGGGACTCAATAATTTAAAAAAATTAATGTTAAAATTTTCTTTACATGTAATTTGAAAAATAAAATACTATTAAAATATTTGTGAATAGACTAAAATCTGATTTTATTTGTATGTGGAGTTTATGAAGAATACCTCTTCTGTCAATTCAGATTACTACTATCTCTGAACCAAGAGTCTTAGAATTACTTAAGGACGCAAAGCAGTTAAGGGACATATAGTCAATCTCTGACCAAGGAAGGACTTGAATATCGATCTTCCTGACATTGAAGCCAATTCTTTTATTTTATGGATTATGGCACACAAATACACATTTACAGAGAGCCAAGCTGTCCCACATGTTGTTCGCTATACATAATATTTGTCCCTTTCTACAGACTTCCTTCTATAACTTAAATACACTCCTTCCTTTCATCTCATCATAGAATCCTTATCCTTTATGACAAAAAGAAATCCTGAGAGACAGTTTCTGGGTAATTAATGATCAATTTATTGATTAAGCAAGCTAATATTAAAAAAAAAATATATGATGGTCAGTTGCTTCCCTGGGCAACCAAAGACAACTAATGGAAATACTGAATTTTGTAATATACTTTTAGAAAAGGGGATACCCCTGCAGGTGAAAATCAATCCTAAATAATGAATAGTTAATGAGGGGGTGGGCATAGTAGTGAGAAGGTGAGCTAAAAGTCTTCAGATCCTACTGCAAAGAATGCTTTGAACATTAGACTCTCCAGCAATCTGGACAAAAGCAATCCTTCTGCTCTACTGGTTTTGTCCTTCATGAGTTGAGTTACCCTAGACTTTAGTGGAGGAATGCAAGGACAAGATCTTAATGCTTCGGGGCCCGAATTCATCTACATCAGATTCTGTTTAGACTCTATCAAGATCTCTCAAGTTACTTAGAGTCCTTCACATGATCCAGGAGTATGTCCCCTAAGGATTTGGCCAATCTTCTCTATCAGCCTTATTTTTCAGAAATTGGTTGACTGACCTAAAGGGGGTTGGTTTCTAAATGAGGAAATAAAGAATAAAAAAAGTCTTAATCTTAATCTAATAATTGGTTAATAATATAATAGAAAAATAATTTCCGTCACTATCAAGAATCAGTTCACAAATTTTATCACTTCTATGAGGCCGATCCTCATCCTCAGCATCCTCTCCCATCACAGGACTTATTTTACATTTTGTGTTTGCTTATTTGTGTTGATGTTGATTTACACCCATTGAGAAAAAGTTCTTTAAGGATAAATGCTATTTCATTTTTGTCTTTCTAACTCTATTGTCTTATATACAGTAGGCAATGAAAGAATGCTTGGTTCATGAATAGATGAGTCCAATCCATACAGATTGCATCTGACAGAAATGTTTTTAGATTTCTTTCTTCCAGTAGCAGTAAAGTTTATTAACAACTTCATTTATGGAACTCTCTAGGATAGAGGCAAGGACTAGGGGCTAGCATAGTGAGTAGAACAAGATAAAGAAATTCAACTCTTTTACTTGTTTCATAGCTCCAGAATGAACCCCATGACCATGATAGGAACAGGGAAGGAATAAAGAAAAGATTCTAGGATAGTTTGCTAGTGTGATCTCCTTCACTATGAATTAGCTATAAATTCTTTTTTCCCCCATTTTCTAAGCTTCTGGTAACTCATGAGGATGGAAGATGCTTTTTCTTGAGTCTACTCTTTCCTTCAGGACAGCAGTCAAGAGGTATAAATAAGTCACTGACATAGTGTTAAACAGGACAAATTACTTTGTGAATTACAGCATATTTTTTTAAAAAGCACATTAAAAAAAACCAACTTCTTAGTTGATCTACAAATGGAATCCAGAGGTGAGCGTGCCCTACTGAGGACATTTCCCAGAAAACCTGTCTATTTAAGCTATCATAGGAAAATTTGGCCATATGGTGACCTTATGCATAATTAAATCATGTTTGAAAAAGGATGCTAAAAATATATATTTTAGGTCTATCCAAATGGAGATCTCACCACTACAGAAATAAATTTCATCTAAATTATTAGTTCCATTGATGTTTATGCAGTTATTTTCATTTTTTCTTGCCATTTTACTTAACTATTTTCCTCTAATAAGAAGAATCTTAGTGTTATATATTCAGGCATAAAACAAAACCTTACCCCATTCCTAGGTTTCTCAATTTCTACCTTGTGATCATGAAACACCATATGAAAATTTAACAGGAATTAATTAAAGTATGCATTTCATTGTTAATGCCAGTAGTGTGCATGATAGCTAATAAAAATTAGATTAAGGGTTAAGGGTAGTGTGAAAGAGTGGATAGAGATCTGATATTGAAGTCTATAAGACCTGGGTTCAAGTTATATATCTGATATTCCTGGATATCTATCTATCTATCTATCTATCTATCTATCTATCTATCTATCTATCTATCTATCTGTGTGTGTGTGTGTATTGTGATGAGCAATTAACCTTTCTGTGCTCTAGACAACTTTCTAAGACTAACTGGCAGAGAAAGTCTTTTTCTGCATCAATAGAGGGAGCTTCCTCATCTGGAAGTTTCCTATGCCAATGAACTAATAGGACTGGGTCTTTATGGATTCATGCATTCTTATTTTATATATTTGCACAAGTATAAATTTAATTCAATAAAACAGTACAAGGGCTTATTAAGTTCAGAGCACTATGCTCGATACTGGGGATGGGAAGAGGGAATCTGTAAAGATAAATAAACCTGGCTCTTGTTGTCATGGAGAGTATAATCTGGTAGGGTGGTGCTTCATATATAAGTCATTGTAAAACAAAATAGAATCGTGCCATATCCTAAGGAAAGTACAGTGTGCTTTATAAAGTTAAAAGGGAAAAAAGAGTAATTTCTGACTTGGGGAGGGGTATCTAAGCACAGGCTTTAAGGTATAGTAACAATTGAACTAAAACTAATAATTCAATGATTCACTCATCAAAAGTTCACTAAGGGCTTATTTTGTGTAAAGCATTGTATAAAGGTGATGAGGATAAAAAGCAAAAAAAAAAAATGAAACATTTTCCAGAATATAGGTAAAGAAATAACTGGAATAAAAGTAATGAAGTGCAAAAATATGCAAAGAAAAATGCAAGTAGTTTCTGAAGTGAAGGTCACAGAACTAGTCTTAATAACTAGGAACAGCATGGAGGCACTTCAGTTGCCAAAGGAATCTGAGGCAAGGAACATTCCAGATATAGAGGGAGGCTTGGGAGGGAAAGGGAAATCTTTTTAAAGTTGAGTCAATGAGCACATTGGAAAAACAAATATCTATTTTCTAATGAGGAAGAAGACGTGCAAATAACTATGCCTATATAAGGTATTTACAGTTTAAATGAAAGATAACCTTAGAGGGAAGACAATGGGGAGTGAGAGTGGAGTATAAAGGCCTCTCATAGAAGGTAGGATTTGATCTGAGTCTTGAAAGAGACCTGGTAAATCAAAAGGTACATGCAAAGGCACAGAAATCAAAGATGGAATATCATGTGTGACAAGTAGGTCAGATTGATTGAAACACAGAGGACATAAAAGGGAGAAGAGAACAATAAACTTGTAAAGGTAAGCTAGAGTCAGCTTTTGAAGGGTTTAAATGCCAAACAGAGGAGTTTGTACTTTATCATAGTGGCATGTAAGAGACAATGGAAAATCTTAAGCAGGGCTTCAACATGCTCAGACCTATACTTTTAGGAACATCAATTGGGCAGCTGTGTCAAGAGTGGAATGGAGGGGGCAGAGACTGGATCCAGAGAGAGACCAATGAAGAGACCAAATAGTTGGAATGGGATTGAAGTAGAAAGATGAAGAATGATGTTCAAGATATTTTGGGGTAAATTTAATAAGACTTGGCAACTAATTGACTTTGCAGATTGAGGGAAAGGATAATTTTCTGGTTGCAAATATAGGTCAGAGGAAAGATGGTGGAACCATTAACAGAAATAGGGAAGACAGGATTAACTTGCATTTGTGATCTTAGTTATAGAAATAGACCGTATGCTAGCATGAATATTAGGTATTTATGTTACATATTTCTACTAATGAGATTTCAGGAAAAGAAAGGAAAAGAAAACTAGGAAAGGAAAAGCTGAGTTTTCCAGCATATGATTCAGGAAAAATCAAAATAGTCCCTAAATATGATTTACTCAATCACAGTGATTCCTTACCTTAATTTTGTGACAATATATGACCATCTTAAAATATAGAAAAACTAATTTTAAGATATAATTTTGAAAATATCATATTTTTGGTGGATAGAGTTTCAGGGAATCAAGTGAATTTCAATATAGTAAAATCTTAGGGAAATAAAACTTTTGAAGAAAGGTATATCAGGAAAATGTGCTATTTTTCCTGGCAATGGTATGCAATAATGGTTTGAGCACTGGCCTTAGCATTGGGTGGCTTATAGGCAAAGTCTGTCTCAGACAATAGCTATATCATTATAGGCATGTCAACAGAGGCTCAGCATCCTTATCTATTAAATGGAGGTAATATTACATATAGACAGGAGGCTTAGTTAAAAATTTCAAAGTGCTACACTATTAGTCATCTGTTCTCTCTTTTATATATGGTAAGGAAAGATTTAGAACTAATTAGGTATCAAGATATGTTTGATTGGTCTTTTGTTGGGGGAGGGTAGGAGGAGTTGATTGGAACAGCACTCATATATTGATTTGTTCCCTATTCCCAAATACTAATGAAAGTAAAGGGAAAGTTATAGTTTTAAATTAGATTGTAAGGCGTTTAATGTAAAAAACTAATGATTATATACATTTTTTTTTTTAGTGTGGAAGAGTTCTTCAGTAAACTTGATGGAATTAGGTAGTGGCTGGCTATCCAGTGGTTAATTGATCAAGAGAGTTAATATATACATATACGTATATATTTAAGAGAGTTAATAGAACCAGGAGACAAGCTAGTGGAGGAATGTGATTTCTTAGGAATCCAACTGTGAAAATTAATCTTACATTAAAGGGGTAATCATTTAACCCTCTCAAAAGTTTGGTAACAGGAGAAAAGATTTCTCTCTTCTCAGTCAATCTGCCATGAAATTTTAAAGTGAAATTACTTGTCTTGAACCCAGAAGTGAGAGATCAGAGTGAATCTAGAGGTGACTCCAAGGAAGGAGACCTCTGACAGAAAAACAAAAAAAGTCAATCATTTGAGCTGTGAATACTAACAGTCCCAAGGAGCCTGGCTTAATGAACTACCATTCTGGACTTAGAGTAAATGTCATGAAGACCTTTTGAGAAGAGAAGGGTTATCAGGTCCCTATAATTCTGCCAGTTGTGAATTCCTTTGCCTTCACATGAGGTTCTCAAATACATAACTCAATATAGGTGCCTAGTATCCTCACTTGTATAGTTGCAGAATAGTTTCTAGTCATGCAAAGAATATCTTTTTCTGTTATTTTTTTATAATACTGTCTCAATAAATTCATTTGCTAAAAATAATAGCTAACATTTAATTAAAACTTTGATGGTTGCCAAATGCTTTACTTATGACACCTAATTTGATCATCACAAAGCCCTATGTGAGGTAAATTAAGCCATTAATTTCTCCATTTTAGACTTAAGAAAATTGAATCTAAGAGAGATTAAGTGAATTGCTCAGAATCACAAAGGTCAAAATTGTCTAAAATATTAAATGAATCCACATCATGACTTCAAATCCAACGCTATCTATTGCATGACTTTTCTGGTTTTGATTTTAGCTAATTGTGCCTACCAGCTGACTGTATGGATAGGCAATTGTGAGTTGTAGTGTTAGGAGTCTTGACCCACTAAAGACTTGGAATGTTTTTGGGTGGGGGGCAGAGAATCTATGAGTGTAAGATGACCCAAGGGTAACTTAGTTATGGCCTTTAACTCAAACCTAAATCTTTTTTTTTTTTTTTTTACCAACTCACAAATGTAACATGTAGTTTCCAACGGCTTAAAGACTAAGAGATTAATGGAAGCCAAGAATGGATTATTTCAGAACATTTGCTTGATTTGGAAAAAAGCTAAGAAATCACAAACAAACAAAAAAAAAATAAAAGGATGGAGGTAGGGAGGACAGATATGTGGCCCAGCAAGACAGACTGTCAGTCATGAAATTGGAGATTCATCATTCTGATTTCAAATCTGGTCTCAGATTCTTTTTAGCTGTGTGACTCTGGGCAAGACATTTAACCTGACCCTATTTGCCTCAGTTTTATCTTCTGTAAAATGATCTGAGGAAGGAAATGAAAAACCATTCCAATATCTTTGCCAAGAAAACTGCAGATGGGATCACAAAGAATTGTACATGCCTGAAAATAACTGAATAACAACAATAACAATGTGGGGTAGGGATGGTGAGGGAAGAACATTTGGCAAAGTGCTAGTAATGAAATAAAATAATAAACCCATAAGTATTTTAATAAAAAGTTTTCTAAATTCCTGCTTCTTTGCTAAGTAATGGGAGTCCAAAGACAAAAATGAAACAGTTCTTGCCCTTTAGGAGTTTATATATTCTAATAAAATACATAAAGAACATTATACACACACATACCTATATGTATGTATGTATATGTATATACATATATCTGAAAGGGTTTTGGGAAGAAGAAGGAGACCAGATGACTCTGCATGAAAATGTAACACTTAGGCTGAATGCTGAAGGAAATCAGGGCTTCCCCAAAGGTAAAGATGATGGTGGAGCAATTTACAGCCAATGTATTACACAAATATTGGAAATGATTGTCATGTTGACTTGAGTGAAGATTTTGGATAAGGTCAATTTGGTTGAATCATAAAGTGCTAAGAAGGGAATAAAATACAGAAAACCTGAAAAAAGTAAGAAGGGACTATGATTATTGTCAAGAGCTTTGACTATCACATAGGGGATTATATTTGATTCTTGAGGCAATTAAGGCATTATCAGAGTTAGACATATCTTTTAGCAAAAACAGTCTTGTGGTTATGAAGGATGAATTGGAGCAAGAAGAGAAACATATATTAGAACAAATATATGTAAGAAGTTTGTGGAAATAGAAAACAAAAGCAAGATTTGAAGGTTGAATATATGAAGGAGCTAAGAATGAGTCAAGTATGTATTCTATGACCATATTTTCCTTTTCTCTGTAACCTCAGCACTGTGATATAAATATGGTCTTTGCCATCAAAAAACTCATAACCTAGTGGGGAGATAATATGTAAACAACTGTATACAAACAAGTTATATTTATGGTTAGTAGGAAATACTCAATAGAAGAAAGACTCAAATTATGAATTATTGGGAAAGGCTTCTTGTGGGAAGTTGCATTTAGTTGGGACTGAAAAGGGTTTCATTGGACAGGTTGTGAATGTCCCACAAACCCAGAGTTGGGAGAATAGCAACAAAGAGTAGTAAACAGGTTTAATTTCTACAGAGAGATATCTGAGAAAGAAAAATTCATTTGAGAATAGGTCATTAAATCTGATGATTAAGAGACCACCATCATTTTTAAGGCAATAGTCTCAGCTAAGTTGGAGTTGCATCCCAACTGTAGGGGATGAAAAAAAGATTGAGAAGAAAGAAAATAGAGTAATCCAGTATGGATAGCTTTGTTAAGTGATTTAGCTAAGAGAGATAAATAGAAGACTTTGGATAAAAGTTGCTGGTTCTGCTAGCATAGAGAGAGAGAGAGAGAGAGAGAGAGAGAGAGAGAGAGACAGAGAGACAGAGAGAGAGAGAGAGAGAGAGAGAGACAGAGACAGAGAGACAGAGACATAGAGTCAGAGAGACACAGAGAGAAACAAAAACAGAGACAAAGAGAGACAGAGAGAGCCAGAGACAGAGCAAGTGTTGATAATGGTGGAACTTGGACAGAACAGAGTGTGTGATGAAATGGAAAGAATAATGAATTTGACATCACTGGACCTAAGTTCAAATCCTTGCTCTTCCTCTTTCTACTTGGGTAGAAATCATTTAGAGAAGTCATTTAAGCCCTCTATGCCTCAGGTTCATTACAGAATTGTAAGATATAAGCTCCCAATGTGGCATGAAGAAGGACTAATCAATGAAGTCCTAACCCTTAGTGCATGTGTCATGTGTCCTGCCTGGTATGAACCTAGTGCTATTTTGGTGAACCTGATTCTGATTTATATTGAAGGGGCTTGATATACCTATTCCCTTCAGAATAGGTTTTCCTATTTCTGCTGACTTGCATTGTGATAGGAAAAATCTTTTAATTGTGTGTTGAACTGCAATTGAGTGTGCACATAAAAAAACTCAGACATACTCTCATTCCTTACTGTTAACAATGGAAATAAGAATTGCTTTGGACCTCCAGTTTGGGGAAATCTGGCCCTTTCTCCCACCTGGATGCCGTGTGTCCATGATTGTATGGGGCCCCTGTTTGTTTGTTTTTGTTATTGTTGTTGTTTCTTACTTTTTCTTGCCTAATCTTAGATGAATGAGTTTTGGAGATGTAATAAAACAAGTTATGACCTTGTGAGCTTCCAGAGTTTGAAAGAGTTATCAGATATACAGTAATATATAATGGATTCTGTTGGTAATTGAAGCAACTGAATCCAATGAAGCAGCCCATCAAGGAGCCAGTCCAGTTAAAACAAAGGAGTACATCATCCATTGCCTATATCACATGAATAACTTAACTTTGTAGGAACTCTTCAAAGGGTGAAAAAGACTCTTCATCCAAGAAACATCATTTAGATTTAGTGGATAGTATTATTTTTATAGAAAACACTTAATTTTTTTGTTAAGTGCGTATCTAGAGAGGAGAGTACTCCCTATATATTTTTGGGGGGTGGTATTATTATTATCTTTTTGGTCTCTCTATACTTTCTGAACAATATCCATTGGTAAAAGCTAATTGATTTTAATTGACTATGTGATAATTAGGGGCTTTAACTGGTCATTTGATTTAGGGGAAAGCATACCAGATGAGGGCTGCTAAATATTATTATTATTACTAGGAATACTTACTCCAGTCTTTAAGGTTTACCTCTTAAATCTTTGTGGAGCAGTAAACAATTATCCTCTGGGAACCAAACCAGTCAGCGTGAGCAGTGGTTGGGAAAATGAACTCAGAGCTACACTAATATTACTTGTTTGGCATAAGTTTAAAGCTTTAATAAATCTCTCCTCCATACTATTACTCTCACTGATGTTCTTGCTTCTGTGATCCTATCATATTTGAGCTGAGTCTTTCCATTCCTTTGATCTCTGTCTGATTCTCAAATCTCTCTCCATCATGGTCACAGGAACCTGGAACTCAGATGTTATTCCTCGAACACTTCTCCCAGAGACGGGATGCTACACCTTTCTTTGATTTTGGATATTTTGCTTTTAACTTAACATTCTATGAGGTGATAATCCATTTTGACAAAGCATATATCAGTTTCTTCTAGCTACTTCTCCCTCTCTCTACTCTTTACTTAACATTTCATTTTCATATTTTTCTAAAGGGATAATTTTTTTTCATTTTTCAGTCTATTCAATTTATCACAAGTTACTTCCATTTTAAAAATCCACTTCACAACTCTGTGCATGCAGAATCACCTGTCTATATTACATATCCCAAATAACTAACCACTTTTAACAGGGATCACTATATCATCCTTAAGTCATACCCTATAGATAAACAATTAACATAAAAGAGGAACTCTCATTTGATCCATCTTCTGTTATTGTAGCTCTATCCCTTTCTATTTAGTCTGTCCACTACCAATTCTAGCAGGGCTTTCTAAGACTTAGTTTTCACTACTCCAAGTCTTCTTCTTGTTATTTTTTTTTTCCTGTGTGGATTGGCTTGCAGTTCATTGCTGTCAGGGAATTATTGCATGGAACCATTTGATCAATAAGACAAGTACATGCTAAGGTATGTGTTTGCTTTCTCAGTTTCATAAAAGGCCATGTACACAATCAAGATGGAATGTCAGGAAAATATGTCCCAGGATAAATAACACAGCCTCAGCCTCCATTCTCCCTTTATTTCGCCAGTTCTCATTACTGCATAATCCAACTGTTTTTAAAGTCCTTTCACATATCTTTTCTCTGTTCTGTAGTGATGTTTTAGATTGGGTATAATAATAATAATAATAATAATAATAATAATAATAATAATAACCATAATAAATACATATATAATAGAATATATTATATAAAATTATATATATGCACATATAGATTATTTGGTATGTATAAATTTATATCACTTTAAGATTTGCAAAGCTCTTTACTGATCCTCAAAACAATCCTGGTAGGTAAGTGTTACTACGATCATCAGCTTGCAGATAAAGAAATTGAGGCAAGCAGTGGTTAAGCGACTTGCCCATATCTAGTAAGTTTGAGACCAGATTTCAATTTAGGTCTCCTGATCCTAGATCTAGCACTCTATTCACTGTATCAACTGACAATAAATCAGTATTCCAATGTGAGTGAAGAGTGGCTCATCACCTATTCTCTTATCTCTTAAGTGCTTGGAAAGAAAGTGTAGACATGGGCGTAGGTTGCCAAGTCCCATTAGCACTTTGTGGCAAAGTTCTAATGGCCTCTACTAAAATATAGTTTTATTTATTGATCTTTCACAATATTGCTACTTCTGTGTTCTGAATAATGCAAATTTCATACTCCACCAATGTAAAAGTTTTAAGATAAGGTTTTTGACTCAAGCTACTTATGGTTAATAACTTATCTATATGAAAATATTATATAAGTATAATTAAATATTAAATTATGTGATACTGACTACAATATCATCTCAACATTAAAAGAATAATTTTTATATCTATAGTACTTTAAGTTTGCAAAGAAAAACCAAACCAAAAAACCCTCAATTTTCTCACAATGCTTTATAACTTAGTATCAGTTCCAGCAGGGTGCAAATTAAACCCTACAATCTCTTTATTTTCAGTGCATTCATCCATTTTCAACCCTCTAATACTGAATCTTGTTCTCTTCTACTTCTATACATTTTCTCCCTTCATGATATATAGTCCCCTTAGATTCTAATACAAAAATAAATTTTAATACATAAAGATGGTAAAGATCATCTGTACTTTGCAGCTGACTCAATCAAGCAATGCAATTAATGTAAAAAACAAGGTAGAATAGAAGTGGGAACATCTTTACTAAAGATCCATCATTCAATCAAAAATAATACAATCCATCATTCAATCAAAAGCATTAAACTAAGTGTAAATAACATAGTTGATCATGTTGGGAAGGAGTAGAATTCTTTTAGTTACTATATGAAATAAAATGTTTAGTTCACCAGAAACATTGGAATAAGGTTGACAAGACTCATTCTTAATCTATAAACCATAGATGAGTGACCAAAGCAACTTGGAGCCCAATATTCTGCTTGTGAACCAGATGGGAACTGAAAGTGCTTTTGCCATACACTTGAGAAGAAATCACTTTGGAGCAACTTGGGAGGGTGGAGGTGAGCAGTCTCTTTCTCCTTTTTTCTTTTAACCACAGAATGACCTTATCATAAGAAGTAAGCAAAACTGACCATCAGTGTCTGCTGTCCCTGTGGCTAACATCAGTATTTCTATCATTAGTCAAGGACAAATTAGATAAACTAATATATAACAGGTTCAGCCTCTACAGGGACCTTTGCAAAAAAGCTACACTGTTCATATACAGACCTCTAAGTGGATTACAAGTAGGGTAGAAAAAGATTTAGTCTAGAACCAGGGGCCAGGACTAAAGCCTTTGACACACGTACTCTTAAGTTTTATTTCAATTTCCCTTGGGCTCTTGATGTACTAGTAGTTGGAGACTATCTTCAGTTTGAGAGGAATGTTTGTATCATCTAATATTTATTTATAAATCTAATTCAGTCTCAATGACTAAATTAACATCAATTGATAATGAGAGAACACATCAGCGTGAGTTCAGGGGGTATAGCACTGGAGATCAGCCCAAATCCCACAGTGAAACCACCTAGAACCTTAAGAAAAGAAATAGTTAGCTGCCTCTGGTGACCTGGTCTGTCAAAGTGAGCTTTATTTGCAATAGTAACCCCATGGCCTACTTTATATGCATATCTGCCAATCAATCATCCCAATTAATCAAGCAAACATTTATTAAGGGCCTTCTATTTGTTAGACAGAGCATGGATGGTGGACTAATCATTAAGAGTCAGGACAGGGCAGTTATGTGGCGCAGTGGATAAAGCACCTGCCCTGGAGTCAGGAGTACCTGGGTTCAAATCTGGTCTCAGACACTTAATAATTACCTAGCCATGTGGCCTTGGGCAAGCCATTTAACCCCATTTGCCTTGCAAAAAACCTAAAATAAATAAATTTTTTAAAAAAAGAGTCAGGACACCCTGAATAATCTAACTACTGATTTCAGCACACACTGATTTTGTGACTTTGGTCAAGTTATAATATATCTCTCAGTGGTCCGAGACAACTCTTGACTACTATAAATATATATTGCAAAACAGCTGCTGATCTTCCTGGATAGAATTCCCTACACCATTAAATTTTGTCTGACACTTCCTCCCATTAAGGTAGACATTGGAAAACAAATGCAAAAGTGATATGATCCTTACCCTCAAAGATATATATTCTACTGGGGAGATAAAATATATACACAGATAAAATAATTCAAGCTATCTACAAAAAAATGAAGTAAATGGGGAGTGGTACAAACAATGGAAAGAAGCAGGAGAGGCTTCTAGAAGGGAGGTGAAGGAAGTTAAGGGCTCTATAAATGGACTGTGAAGCCAAATATTCTAGGCACTGGAGAAAACCTATGCAAAGACATAATAGGAAATAGAAGATGTTATAGACAAGAATGTTACCTGGGTAAATGAGATATTCACAGGTCATTGAATGATTAGCAAAAAGAGGTTTTCTTAGCTCTAAAAAAGAAAGGATATGAAGCTTATTTAGTATCTATAGCCAATTCTTACATCTAAATATTTAGCCAGAGTTTGACAACCTAATGTCTTGTGACGTTCAATAAGTCTGAAAGGCATAGACTGCATGTGGGTGGACCATTGATTCAGGTAAGTAATCAGACAACAGTCAATTAGGAAATTGCAATAAAAGGACTTACAATTCCAGCCTTATCCTCCCATAGGGACCAGCTAAATCTTGGAGTTATTGTCCAATCTATAGTGGGGACAAGGGGAAAATGGAAGAACCTTTGAATTGGCCCTTACATAGTTTGAGCTTCATGTATAAGGAATAGCAAATAGACCATTTTGACAAGACTATGGAGTGCTGTGAGTGTGAATAATTGATATTTTGATTGGATATATAAACTGGAGCCAAATTATGAACTTTAAATGCTAAAAAAATGTTTCTTAATTTAGAGAGTTTAAGAAATTACTAGAGCTTCTTGAATAAAGTCAACCCTATGCTTTGAGAATATCAATTTGGCAGTTATGTGGAGGATTTATTGCTTAGAGGAAAGGTTAGATTCAGAGAGACCAATTTAGAAGCCAAAGAGTTAGGCAAGGAAGAACTGAACTAGGGTAAAGACATGCAAGTAGACAGAGGAGTACAGATGCCAGAAATAGTGGAGATAGAATCAACGAAATAGGCAATTGATCACATATGCAGAGATGCATAAGCAAAAGTGTATAAACAGGTTAATTTCTATGTTTCAGAATTGAATGCTTGGAAAAATATTAGTGTTCTCAACAGAAATTGGGTACTTTAAAAGGGCAAATGAGTTTTGATGGAAAGATAATAAATTCATTTTTGGACATAATTAAGTATGAGATGCTAGTGCAACATCCACACAGAGTTGCCCCAAAGGTTACTGAAGTAGTAGAACTGAATTTTTAAGACAGGGATGAAGGCTAAATATAAATTTAGCTTTCTCAATAAAGCTGATAGTGAAATCTGTGGAAATGGATGAGATCATCAAGAGATAAATATATATTTTAGGAGAAGGGAAGAGGAATTGGGATAAAAGTCCCTGTATTTAGAAGATAGGACAGCATCTTCTCTTCATTCAAATGACCACTAGTTTAGTTCAGGTGCCCATCACTTTTGACCTGAATTATTACTATAGCCTTAATCTACATTTCACATAGCTGTCAAGGTAATCTTCTTAAGGAATTTCTCATCCATTCGCTCTCCTGTCACACAACTGTCAGTGGTTCTCTCTTCTGCCTTTGTCAGAAACAACAAGATTATCTTTTGGGCATTTAATCATCTTCAAAAGTTAGGTGCTGTTTCCCCCTCCCCCCCCCCCCTTTTCTGCTTTTTCTCTTCTTCATAGGCAGAGACTGATCCTTGGCTAAACCAAACTGTTCTTGGTTCTTTTTCCTCTTCCTAGGAGTTTAGGCGAGTCCTAGCCAAAAAGCCAGCTAGGTGACACAATGGATAAAGTACTGACCCTGGAGATAGGAGGATAGGAGTTCAAATTCAGCTTCAAACAGTTGACACTTACTAGCTGTGTGAGCTTGGAGAAGTTACTTAACCCTGATTGTCTCCCATCCAGGGCCATCTCCAGCTGTCCTGATCTATATGTAGCTACTGGACTCAGTTGACTCTGAAAGAGGAGAAAGTGAGGGGTGACTTTGGATTGCTTCCCCTCATTCAAATTCAAGTCATGTGCTTGTCATGTTAGCACCTTGCTGATGTCATGATCTTCTTCAAGAAAGACAGACAAAACAAAAACAACCACTGTGACTGGAACATTTATTTCATGCAGTTATTTAGGTTGAATTGATTTGTCTTTTTTTTTTTTAAGAGGACAGAGTGACTACTTTATAGATTGTTTGGTCCAGGAGATCAAGGCTTGAATAATGATGTTGCCATACTTACCCTTTGAGGCATAAAAGTCCCAGCCAATAGAGTAGGAAATGATGCTCTGAATACTTCAGGAGCTCCTACTACCCTGGGAAGATTTTTTTTCCTTACTTAATGTTGCATGTTACCATAGAGATTGTAAAATGAACATCTAGGGGATCACATTTTTATTTGAACTAGTATACTTTAAAGCCTTAGACATTTCACTTAAAAAAAAATTGCTTGAACTTCCAGTGCCAAGATGTGGATCCTTTCAAATTTCCCTCCAAATAACTAGAAAACTGCCTTGGAATTGGTTTAGGAGCATGAAATAGATTACTAGCTGAAACGGGAAGGTCTTTCTCACTAGGATCAGAGGGAAACAAGGTCCA
Organism: Macrotis lagotis; assembly: GCF_037893015.1. NCBI lineage: Eukaryota > Metazoa > Chordata > Mammalia > Peramelemorphia > Peramelidae > Macrotis > Macrotis lagotis. The sequence goes on along the minus strand of NC_133663.1, from coordinate 174,495,087 downwards.
AGAGCAGCAGGAGCAGGAGCAGCAGCAGCAACGGCAGCAGCAAGACCAGCAGCAGCAGCCAACTGAGGGCAATCCATTAGGGAGGCCCAGCCCTTCTGCATACCAGGAGCTTCTTAGTCAAGTAAGCAGACTGTGCAGCACAGCAAGGTCCCACTCCAGCCCCAACCTTAGCACAAACCATCAGCTAGACCTTGATGCTATTGTTGGCCACTAGTGAAGCTCCATCCCAGGGTCTACCTGCAGAGAAACCCTACTTCTGTAGCAATCTGGCAGCAAAGCCCTACACCTGGGGCAGATCAGAAATAAGATCTCACCTTCAGGATCAGCCATCAGAAACAACCAGTAAGAAGGCCTTTTCACTGGAGTAGGATGCAGCTAAACCTCACACCCATGGAAGGTCAAAAGGGAGAGTAGAAGGGAAGCCTACCTTCCAGAGAAAGCAAACAGCTAAGCCCTGAAGCTCATTGAAAGTCATAAGAGCCAGAGTCCAAACCCAAAAAAGATTGGAGTAGTATAGGACTGGAGTCCAACTCTAACCTAAAAACACCAAATCATAAAAAAGGTAGAAAAAATGAGCAATAAAAATCAACAACAAAAAAGAGTTTAACTATAGAAACTTACTAGGGTAATAGGGATGATCAAGATGTAACTTTAGAAGACAATAGTGTCCAAATAGCTACATGTGAAGTCTCAAAGAAAAATCTAATTTGATCTCAGGCCCAAAAGAAATTCTTGGAAAAATTTAAAAGGATTTAAAAAGCAAATTAGAGTAATAGAAGAAAAACTGGGGAAAGGAATGAAAGTAATGCAAGACAGTCATGGAAAAAAGAATCAATAGCATGGGAAAACACGTAAAAAATTTATCAAGGAAAATAAACTCTCCCAAAATTAGAATTGGCCAAAGGGAAAAGGGAGTACAAAAGTTCACTGCAGAAAATATTTTCCTAAAAATTAGAATAAAGCAAGAGGAATCTATTGACTCTGTGGACTTCAATATATTATAAAACAAAATGATCAAATGTATAATTAAAAAAGTTAACAAAAGAAGAAAATGTGAAATTTCTCATTAGAAAAACAAATGACATAGAAAATCACAGAAAATGGACCTAGATTATTGGACTACTACAAAGTCATGATTTTTTTAAAAAGCTAGAAAGCATCTTTTAAGAAATTACCAAAGAAAACAAATTAACACAAGACAGCAAAATAGAAATTGAAAAATTACACCAAACACCACTTGAAAGAAATCACAAAATAAAAACTCTCAGTAACATCATAGCCAAAAATTCAAATGACAAACAAGAAGCATTCCTGCAAGCAGTCTAAAAAAAAACCAATTCAAATATCATAGAACCACAATCAGCATTAAATAAGATTGACAGAGGATTGGGAATAAGTGTACCAGAAGAAAAAAAATTAAGATTACAACCAAGAATCACCCCTGCCACAAGCAAAATTGAATGGGATTCTTTCCTGGGGAAAAAGGTTATTCAATGAACTAGAGGTCTTTCAAGCATTTCTAATTACAAGATCAAAGTTGAATAAAACATATGACCTCCAAATATAAGACTCAAAAAAAATATAAAAAAGGTAAAAAAAAACAGAAAAAAGAAAGAGAAAAAATATTTATATTTCCATATGGTAACATAATATTTGCAACAACAACCTTATTACTCTAAGAGCAATTAGAAGGAATATGTATACAGAGGGTTATAAATATAAGATGACTTTAATGAGATGGTATCCCAAAAAACTAAATAAAGGAATAAGAAAATTGCATTGGAAGGAGGGAGGAGATTGAATGGGGTAAATTAATCCACATAAAAAGAGACATGAGAAAGCTATTATAATGAAGTGAAGATTGGGTATAGGGGAGCCAGGCAAAGCTTAAATCATAAATTGACCCAAAGAGACTAACATTCACATTCAATTGGATATAAAAATCTAACTCTATAAGGAAGTTAAAAAAAGGGATGGGATATTACAAGGTGAGGTGGGACTGATAAAAGTCTGGGTGGGGAGGCAGATTGGGAAGGTAGCGATAAAAAGTAAATATTTGTGAGGAGTAAAAGGGAAAAAGGGGAAAAGAAAGATAGGGATAAACAAGTTTAAAAAAAGGCACGGAGCAAAGTAGTTACTTATAACCATGAATGTGAATGGAATGAACTCACCCATAAAATGCAAAGCAAATAGCAGAATGGATTAGAAACCAGAATCCTACAATATGTTGTTTACAAGAAACACAGAAGAGAGATATGATAGATTAAAGGAACAGGCTGGAAGGGATTATTTTATGGTTCAGCTGAAGCAAAGAAAGCAAGGAGAGCAATCAGGGTCTCAGACAAAGCAAAAACAAAAATAGATTTAATTAAAAGAGATGAAGAAAACTCTTAGGAACATTATACCTTGCTGAAAGGTACATAGGCAATAAAGTCATGTCAATACTAAACATATATATATATATATATAGATATATATAGATATATATAGATATATATATATATATATACAGACAGACAGACAAACAAAATGGTACAGCATATAAATTTTTTGAGTAAGCCACACACACACACACACACACACACACACACACACACACAAACTGGTGATAAAACTACACTAATGAGGAACCTTCAATTTCCCCTCTTAGCAGTAAATATATCTAACCAAAAAATATAATTCTGACAAAGGTAAATATAATAGTTTTTCCTGGAGAAAAAGGAATGGGGATAGAATGAAAATACCTTTTTCTCAGAAGTATATTATGTCTACACAAGAACTTACCATTTATTAGGATATAAAAACCTCACAATCAAATACAGAAAAACAGAAATAGTAAATAGCTACTTTTCAGATCATAATGCAATAAATATCACAGTCAATAAAGGATAATGAGATTAAAAATTTATTGGAAATTAAATAATCTAATCTCAAAAAACAAGTAGTCAAAGGAAACTATCATAGAAATAATTGATAATTTCATGAACGAATATCATAAAAATAAGAAAAGAGAATATTTCTAAAATGAAATCAAACAGTATATAAGGAGAAATTAATTTCTCTAGTTGCTTGCAAAAATAAAATAGAGAATAGGGAGGTCAATGAATCTGGCATTCAATTTAAAATCTAGAAAAAGAGCAAATTAAAATCCCCAATTAAATAAAAAATTAGAAATCTTGAAAATTAAAGGAAGATTAATAAAATGAAAAGAGAACCATTGAAGTAAATAAAACTAGAAGCTAGAATTATATTTAAAAACAATAAAATATATAAACCTATGGTTTATTTTAAAATCAAAAGAAGATAAGAATATAACTAATATGAAAAATAAATGGGATGAATTAATCATCAATGCCAATTGTTAGGACCTATTTTAATTGTATGTGAATAAATTTGATGATCTAAATGAAATGGAGAATAACTTCAAAAATATAAATTATCCAGATTTACAGAAGAAGAAGAAAAATAAACCAGTCTTAGAAAAAGAAACTGAACAAACCAACAATGAACTTTCTAAAAAATGTCCCTAGATGTATTTACAAGCAAATTCTAGCAAATATTTAAGGAACAATGAATCACAATTCTATACAAAAAATTTTGGAACAATAAATGAAGTTCTACGAAATTCCTTTTGTGACACAAATATGGTGCTGATCAGTGGCATAGATTAGGTACAAATTACATTATATAAATGACTATAGTTTTCTATTATATGATAAACACAAAGATCCAAGTTTTGGTAACATTTCTCAATATTAGACAAAAACTTCTAGGAAAGCTAGAAAACTAGGGCAGAAACTTGTTATAGATCAGCATCTCATTAACATAATTGACCATAATCAATAACAAAACCAACAGAAATCATTAGATTATCTCTATAGATACAGAAAAAGCCTCTGACAAAAATACAGCACCCATTCCTATTAAAAACACTTAAGAGCATATGAATAATGGAACTTACCTTAAAATGATAAATAATATTTATGTAAACCATCAGCATTCATCTACAAAAAGAATAAGCTAGAAGCCTTCCCTTTGCAATCAGAGTGTAAGCAAGAATGACCAATATCATCTCTTCATTTAATATTATACTAGAAATAATAACTATAGCAAGAAGAGAAGAAAAATAAAGGAATTAAAATAATTATTATACTTAGATAATCATAGAGAATCAGCCTAAAACAACTTAAAATTATTGATAACTTTAACATAGTTGCCAGTTACAAAATAAACACACATAAATCATTATTTATATATATTACCAACAAAGTCCAGCAGCAAGAGATAGAAAGTGAAATTCCATTTAAAATAAATGTAGACAATATTAAGTCCTTGGAAGACCACTTGCTGAGACAAACCCAGGAACTTTATAAACCCAACTAACAAACACTTCAAACAAATAAAGTTAGATTTAATAATTGGAAAAATACTAATTGCTCATGGGTAGGCTGAGTCAATATATAAAAATGATAATTATACCTAATTCATTCAGTGCCATACCAATCAAACTATCAAAATTATTTTATGGAACTAGAACAAAAACAATAGCAAAATTCATCTGGAAAAATAAAGTTTCAAGAATATCAAGGGAATCATTGAAAAAATGGATTACAAAGTGATAATTATCAAAACAAAATCTGGTATTGGCAAAGAAATATAGTAGTAGATCCGTGGAATAGATTAGGTTCAAAGTACAATATATAAATGACTAGAGTATTCTATTATATGAATAACCCAAAGATCCAAGTTTTTGAAATATTTCTCATTATTAGACAAAAACTGCTAGGAAAGCTGGGAAACTATGGCAGAAACTATGTAAGCATACAAACAGGCAATTTTCAGAAAGAAATCAAAATTATCTATAGCATGGAAAAAGGTTTAAATTATAATTAATTAGAGGAATTCAAATTAAAACAACTCTGAGGTGCCACCTTACATGTATGAATTGCTAATTTGTCAAAAAAGGAATATGTTGGAGGGGTTGTGGAAGAACTGAGACACCAATGCACTTTTGGTGGAGTTGTGAACTAATCCAACCATTCTATAGAGTAATTTGGAACTATGCCCAATGGACTATAAATCTATGATCCAGAAATACTACTGCTAGGTCTATATCTCAAGACATCCAAAAAAAGGGAAAATGACTTCTTTGCATAAAAATATAGTAACTTTTTTGTAGTGGCAAAGAATTGGAAATCGAAGGACTGAGGAATGACTAAACAATCTGTGCTTTATGATTGTAATAGAATATCATTGCTCCTATAATATATGACATGATGAAGCAGGATGATTTCAAAAGAACCTGGAAAAAATTATAGGAACTGATGCATAGTGAAGTGAACAAAACTAAGAGAATGTTGGATAGAGTAACAGCAATATTGTTTGATGAATTGTGAATGACTTGGTTATTCAATGATCCAATGATCCAATACAATTCCAAAGTACTATTGCTGAGGCATATAATCCACCTACAAGGAAAGAAATGATCTATTCTGATTACAGACTGACACATTTTTTCAGTTTTTTCAAATTTTTTTTGTTCTTCAATTCCTCTTGTACAAAATAACTAATATGAAAATGTTACATATAATTGCACGTGTATAACTTATATGTAATTTATTACCATCCCAAGAAGGATGTGGAGAATAGAGGGAGCAATAGAATTTGATACTCAGAACTTTAAATAAAAATGTCAATATTTCTTCAAATTGTTCTTTGCAAGACATAGAGAGCTGGAAAACTGAAATTCCCATTATTTAGTGATTTATCTCCATTTCCAGGAAACTACTCTGAGTCCAGTTTGAACACATTGTTACAATTTGAGTTTTGTAAATTCTTTTTTTATTGCATATTATGATTCATGTATGTTTCATTGCATCCTCATCTGAACCTGAATTACTGGATGCAGGACTGGACCAGATTTAGGGTGCCTATCCCAACCCTAGTTTGAACTAGTATTAAAATAAATCTGTGGGCTTCTGTGATGCTTTCTGGGGAAATATTCTGCAGTCTTTTCTTTGTGCATTCTCATTACCTCCTTCTTGGACTATTAGAAAAGCCTTGGTTGCAGTTGTATTACTATCATTTTTTTCTTAATGCACTATATCATCAACCTTTCTAACAATAAGACCATGCTTCTTCTTTATGTAACAATAGAGACAGAGATGAAGTGAGAGAGACAGAGGGTCAAGAGAGACAGAGGCAAAGAGACAAAGACACAGAGAGACAGACAGTTAGGTGGATAGCTAGATACAGAGACAGAGGGAAATAAGCTTCTTAATGCCATGATGTTTTTTTAATGAATGAAGTTCACAATTTTTATGCACATCATTCATGGCCCTCCACAATTTTCTACCACCATACTTTTCTAATTCTGCTTCATATTACTGCTCTTCACAGACTCTATTCAAACTGAGCTCCTTGCCATTCCCTATTGTCCCATGTGTCCTATATGTTTCCATCTGGGCTTTTGCTAACATTTGTGTGACATTCTTAACTGTTCTTTTACTCATATTTGTTGACTTCCTATCATTGACCCCTCAAAATCGAAATCAAATGTTATCTTCATAAAATAGCTTTATTTGCCCCCCACACCAATTAATAATGACCTTTGTTTCTCCAGATTTCAAATTTATTTTATTTTCATCTCTCCATTGCACTTTTAGGAGGTATTACAGTCATTCTTATTTGCTTCACATAACTACTGGACAATCTTGATGGGTACAGGATCCATTTCTTTTCTAAACTTTGTGTTTCTATCCTCATACCCACAAACTGCTGTCACAGCACAATGTAGATAGGTCTCTCCATCCTTAGACATACCCTCATTTGTCAAAGTAATAGGACATCTGAAATAGTACATCAGATGTGAACTGAGCAACTCTAAATGAAGTGTCATCCTTGATGATATTAACAATTTCTAGAAAACAACTCTCATATTCAGTTTTAGGTTGACTCAAACTGCTAGTCTTCTTCATGTTAACTATTATCAAAACAGATTTCTCAGCAATATACCAAATGAGCTGAATTTTTGAACCAAAGGTAGGTTTACTTCTTTTAAATTTCATCTTCATGGTTTCAGCCCATCTAGTTACTCTCATACAATATATTAGTCATTTTCCCAATCTTTGTCCCATTTGTTCTTCTATTCAATATACAATTTTCTTTCTCTTTAATAAAGTAAAAACATTAAAGATGTCAGTTCTAAGGTCCAGTAACTTTTGGAGATTCAGAAGGGTCTTAAAATAGTTTCTTGACAGTTTGGGCTCATATAGATGTAATGTTTTAATTTTTCAATGAAGTTCTTCTGAAACAGTGTATTAACTTATCCACAGAGGAAAAGGGGTTATTTGTATAGAAGGTAAGATTGAATGTGCCGACCCCAGAAACCCATTAACTCTGAAGGTAGAGAGGAGATGGTTTAATTTCACTATTACATTTTTATGTAGTTGTCTTTTAGACCATGAGGTATACATGTCTGCAAGTTCATTTTCTGCCCATTGGGACAAACAATATATTATTCTGACAATAATAAAATTTATCTTAATCTTTAACAAACAATATGGTCAATTTCTTCATTATACCTGAAGGATACCTAGGATGAATCTTGGAAGGGATAGAAGAGTGTCTTTAGGAAATGGGGCTGCAAGCAATAATAACATTATATTGAGGAATAGTTGAAAAATTCAAGTTTTAAGGTGGAATTGTATAAATTATATTGCCTTGTGACTTTTCTTTTAGGAGATAGAGGTGTCAAACCAATCATCTACTGTACAAATCTCACCTGGGGTCAGGTTTAAGCAGGATTTATTATTTGAAAAGGGAACATTTTGAAGTGTTTTTTAAAAAGACCATAATATCCTTTTTAAATTTCCACCAGTAATTTGACAGAAAGAATACATTCTTTTGGTAATTATATTTATATCTCTACCTTATCTAACTAGCATTTATTCTATTTTCTTATCCTGGAGTAAGCTTTTTTGGTTAGCAAAGAAAATCACACAATAGGTCAAAATCTAGGAACAATTGAAGAAAAATCACACGCTTCATAATTTCCTGGAATAAACAAACAAACAAAAAAACAAATAAAAAATGAATGAATGAATGAATGAATGAATGAATGAATGAATGAATTAAAACTGGATCCCCCACCTCAGTAAATGAGCAGGTTGGTGGAGTGGTTTGCAAGAGTTAATGATGAAAACTGCTAAAAAGATCGCAGTGTACTTAGAATATCACTTTAATCAAGTTGGAGGGGAAGGAGCAAATGGGGCCATTGTCTAAAGAGAATGGTGAGGTACAGATGAAATTACTCTGCTAAATCAGATATAAAAACATTATCAACAACAACTCTCATGAGATAGAATCAAGGGCAGGTATTGGAAATTATATACAAATTAAATAGTATGTTACTCTATGGATAAAATTTGGAGATCTGAAAACCTAGAAAATAATGAGACTTTCAAAGGACCCTGAGAACAACAAAAAGGATACCATTAGATTTATTTTGGTTCCATTTTTTCTCTTCCAATGAAAATGATCTTTGAAATTAAATTTTAACAAATTTTAAATTCAGGAGAAATCAAGATTTTGCAAGAGAAAATCTAATTGCTCGTAATGTGTCCAAGACTCCATACCTCAAAGAACTAAATTCAATGGACTGGAAGAACTGGCAGGTGTACTTATTAATCTACTTTTAGTGATTTTTGAAAAGTTTTGAAGAATTTATATTAAAAAAGACCATAGAATTAGGAAAGATCAAATGCCCCAATTTTTAAAAAAAGGGAAAAGAATAGGATTTGCATACTATAAATCTGTCATCTTGACTTCTAAGGCTATTAAAAAAAAATCTAGAACACCTCATTTATGGATAGCTTGTGAAGATTTAGATAGGCAATTAGTGTTGTTGTTCAGTTGTTTCATTCATGTCTGACTCTTGGCAAATATACTGGAGTAATTTGCAATTTCCAGCAGAATAGGATTAAGTGACAAACCCAGGGTCACATAACTAATAAATGTCTGAAACTGAATTTAGACTCAGGTCTTTCTGGCTCCAGACCTGGTCCTTTATCCATTGTGTCACCTAGCTACTCAAATAGGTAATTAGTGACCACTAACAGCTAGTTGTCAGATGAAAAAAGTGCAATCATTGATTGACTATCTTCATTACCCTTTTCTTACTTCCTAGCTGGATTGGTAGATATGGGACACATTATAAACCCAGACCACATATATTACAACAGAGAATTTGGAAGGAAAAACTCCTATTTTATCCTTGGGGCAGAGATAGAGAAATGAATATTATTATAGTACGAAATTAATTGTTATTTGGTTCTAGTTGGATGATTTAGACTAAAGGAACATTTTGAGGTCAACTTGGAGATGTGACTTCATAAGTTTAAGGTCAATTATAATCCAGAAAACTAGACCTGGTCTTGTGATAGTTATTTGAAATTTCTTGCCTACCAGTTAAGCAAGCATAAGAAGCTCCTGCCTTCAAGAACTAGGGCTTCAGGACTCAGCAACAGACCTTTCTCTTCTTTGATCTTTTTCCTCCTACAACATAGCTAAAGGCATACATTTTATTTTCCTTAGGATTCCTTGCAGGCCTCATTTATTTTCTAGGAGATTGTAGAAGGCATGCTTGTTAAATTTTCACTGCCACAACTCTAGAAAGAATAAATAATAGCTGAGATATATTATTGTTTGAAGAAATGGTCTTGAGATTCATAAATTAAAGGACTTGAATTTTTGCCCTAATATTGCTATTTGTAGTCTTGTGAACTTGATCAAGTGAACATAACATTTTTAATTCCCAGTTTCCCTATTTATGAAAGGCATAGGTTGGACTTAATAATTTTGAACTCTTTAAGCCTTTAGCATCAACTAGGTTGCATGGTGGATAGAACACTGGGTTTGGAGTCGGAAAACCAGAAAAACCAGAACCTAGATAGCTACGCCAGTCTGAATAAGTCACTTAAATTCTGTTTGCCTTAATCCAATGGAGAAGGAAATAACAAAACAGTTTCCTTGCCAAGAAGATTGCTTGGATGTTAAGATCCATGAAGTCATGAAGAGTCAGATATGATTGAATGACTGAACAACAAAAAAATAAATATTTGAGCTTAAGATATTGCAAGGTTTATGTTTACTTATTAAACTCATTGAAGATCTAAAAACCTAGAAAATAATGGGATTTTCAAAGGACACTGAGAACAACAAAAAGGACACCATTAGATTTATTTTGGTTCCAATTTTTCTCTTCCAATTAAAATGATCTTTGGAATTGAATGGCAAAGTAAAAATATATGGCAAAATATATGGCAAAAATGTCAAAAATAATCACAATGATCCTATGAAGATGGTGTTATTATCTATATTTTATAAATGAAACAAATTGCTAGGGTTATGGTCCTAGTAAGTATATAAGGAGGCAGTGGAACTCACCTCTTTTTTGTTCCAAGTCCAGTATTCTTGCTATATTTCCATGTGGCAGATTCCACATAATCCTATTGGGTTAGAACTCTGGGTAAAATAGAACAATATAAATTTGGATAAATGGCAAATATTGATTCCTATGTTCTAAATTTTTATTTTTGTTTATATTTTTAAAATAAATTACATAATAATATTAATAGTATCTCAAATGAGTTACTTGCAAATTACTTAGTACAATGCCTGTGTCATAGAAGGGTCTTAATAATGGCTTATTCCTTTATCTTCCTAAAATTTTAGGAAATCAGCCAGGCCTGAATCAGTTCAATCTAGTGGTTCAAGTTTGGGATTAGAATGAATTGAGAGGGGCGGCTAGGTGGCGCAGTGGATAAAGCAACCGCCCTGGAGTCAGGAGTACCTGGGTTCAAATCTGGTCTCAGACACTTAATAATTACCTAGCTGTGTGGCCTTGGGCAAGCCACTTAACCCCATTTGCCTCGCAAAAAAAAACCCTAAAAGAATGAAATGAGAAATGCCTATTCCATCTTACAGTTAACAAAAGGAAACTTAATAGCCATATCACGTAAGAGATATTCAGTATATTTAGATGATTTTTCATTTAAGTTTAGTTTCTTGTAGCCTCCTGTCCAGGTTAGAGGACTAATAAAGCCTACAAAAAGAACTTCTTATTTCAAGTGTGCTCATTTCTATACATAGGCCACCAGTTGGCTTGATTTTAAGTCCAAGATCAGATTCAAATCTTAGTCCCTTGAACTGAAAAAGCCTTGATAATGATTTAAATACTTTTTTAGTCAATTGGAATTACCTGCTTGGGGCACAGAGCAAGTAAATGTTTTAGATATATTTGAGCTCAGGTCCTCCTAACTCCAGAGTCAATACTCTATTTTTTATGCCACCTACCTGCTTCATTGAATAATTTTTAAGGAAAAACTAACCTATCCTAAATGGAATAGTAACTTCAGGTAAAAGTTATCTTATCCTACTTAGAAGGACATTAGTAGGTATTCCTCCTAATAAAATGTCTATGTCATATGCGTGAGAAAAATTTCTGGTACCCTTAGTGTACTGCAAATTTAATACAAGTCAAGAGTGTTCCATGAGAAGGAAAAATATTAATAGAATCCACCACTGCATTATAAGATATTTGTTTCTCAGAACAAAAGATGTGATTGCCCCACTCACTTTATTTCCTGCATGCTACATTTAGGGTATTGTGATCAGTTCTGGCACCTTTATTTTAGGAATGCAGTTAATAAATTGGAAAGTTTTTAGATTATAAAAAACCAGGATAATAAGAGATTAAAGAGCATGGCATACAAGGAATGGTTGAATAAAATATAAATGTCTTCTCTGAAAAGAAAAGACACTGGAGGGGAAAAAAATATCTCTTTTCAAATAGTTGAAGGAATGTCAGGTGGGAGAGTGATTAAGACTTGCCCCACTGACCCCAGAGGGAATAGCTAGGAGGAAAGCATATATATATATATAAATCCTAGAAAGGCAGATTTAGGTTTGTTGTAGTGGAAATACTTCCTTACAATTATAGCTGTCTAAAGATGGAATGGGATGCTTAGGAAGGTATTGAATTTCTTCTCACCTGAGGCTTTCAATCAGAGTCTAGAGCACCATTTGCCAGTTTTGTCTTTGAATGTGTCTTTGAACAGACAGGTTACACTAGTTGTTCATCACATTCCCATCTATTTTGAATCATTCTTCTATTTTTATAATAATTTAAAAAATAATCAATGAAATTCAAACAGTGTATTATTAAACTGCTCTATCTTAAGGTATATAGTTGATGGATATTATATGCTAATATAGATTTTTAGTGTATGCACACCCTAATCAGATTTTTATTTATGCTCAAATAATAGGTAGACATTGGTCCTCAATGGAGATATATAAACTAGAGGCCATATATTGTGACTCAATGAGGAAAAAAGAAGCAAAGAGATAACATTTAAAAATGTGACTTCCTTTCACTTTATTTCATTGATGATAGAGATGAATTAAAGACCACTAGAAAAATGAGATCTAGCTGAAAGCTGATAAAGGAGATGCCTTTTAACCCTATCAATATAAAGCTGAACAAGCAAATTCATGCTTTTCCCTTTCAATAATTCAAAATTATTCACCATCGATAAATTTAGAGAGAAGCTGCATACCATTTTCCTGGAACAGGATTTTGGCATGAGCTTATGATTCAGAGGGATTTAGTATCAGCTGCTATAGATTATGAATATCTTAGAAGGTCTGATTACAGTCTTCTTTTTTTTAATTTAAGGCAGCAAGTTTAAGTGACTTGCCCAAGGTCACACAGCTAGGCAATGTGTCTGAGGTAAGATTTGAACTCAGATCCTCCTGACCAGGGCTAGTGCTCTAGCCACTATGCCATCTAGCTGCTCCTGATTATAGTCAGCTAAAAGACATATAACTCTGAAATGAATTTTTAAAATTTAACTGCCATCACAGTTAAATATATATATATATATATATATACATATATATGTGAAACCTCTATATAATATTTAATAAATAATATAAGATTGAAAATGTGTGATTATAGATCTATCAAAATTAGTGAGGATTGTCCCTTAAATTATCATGGCAAAAACCTTCTTTCTTCTGTGTCCAACTGTGACTGGAACTATTTAACAGTCTCTCTGGGTATCATTTGGTCAAAGCTTTGTTATATCTAGGAAAGGATAAAGTCAAGTATTTCATGTTCAAGTTTTAATTTTATTTAGTTTACTATTTTTCTCAAAACTCAGTGATTTAAACAAAAGAAAATATTACTTTGGAGAGAATAGATCTGGTCAGTCGATTGGTACTGATTTGATGAAAATTGACTTGGATATTTATGCTAAAGGAGTGACAGTTTTTATTGGGATGGTCAGAATTAGCAGATACTGGTTTGACTAGGAGGAATTACATAGAGCTAATACTTATCTGCCTCAGTTTCTTCATCTGTAACAAGTGAGGGTTAATCTTAATTTCTAAGGTCCTTTCTAGTTCTAAATTTTATGATTCTATGTCATCAATAACCTTAGGATTATGTATTAATTATAAAATTTGGTCTTATTTTTAAAATATTTATTTTTAAGTTTAAAAATTGTTTTTGAGTTTCAAATATTCTCCCTCTCTTTTTTCCCATCCCCCAGCCACTGAGATGGCCAGCAGTATCATATCAGCTATACATATGAAATAATGAAAACCATATTCCCATATAAGCCTTGTCACAAATAAAGGCAAGAAAAATAAAGAAATATATTATATATATATATGATATTTAAAATATATATGTGCATATATATTTATTTCATTTTGTTCTCAGCCCTCATCAGTTTTTTTCTGGAGGTAGAGAGCATTTTTTTCTTATGAATCCTTTTTCAGTTGTATTATTGTACTGATCATAGTAGTTGTCTTTTACAGTTAATCATTGTTAAAAAGTTACTATCACTGTATATACAATAATCTACTTACTATTCACTTATTTTAATTTGCATTATTACTTTTTGGGCTTCTCAGTTATTTGGACTTGTTTATTTATTTATTTATTTTGAAAGCCACTAAGCTGGTCATTTCTGATAACACAATAGTGTTCAATCACAAACGTATTCTTCAACTTGTTCAGCCATTCCTTAAATGATGGACAACCTTTCAATATCCAATTCTTTGTTAATTAAAAAAAAACCACTATAAATATTTTGTACATATGGGTCTTTTTCCTTTTCCTTTGATCTCTTTGAGGTTAAGACCTAGAAGTGGCATTATTGGATCAAAAAATTATATACAATTTTCTAGCCTTTTGAGTATAATTTAGAATGGTTGGGCCAGTTCACAATTCCACCAACAATGCATTAGAGTTCCTTAAACTTCTTGCATCTCCACACCCTAGGTTTGTTAAGATAGGATTTTCACAGTAGAAAACAATTTCAAACATATACTAACTCTTTATGAACTGATACATAGTAAGGTGATTACAGATAGAAGGCTAATTTCAGCAATAACACCATCATTAAGAAAAACAGCTTCAGAAGATTTTAAAACTCCAATTATTACAATGATGAACCATGGGGCAGCTAGGTGGCACAGTGGATGCACTGGCCTTGGAGTCAGAAGGATGGGAGTTCAAGTCCGACTTCAGACACTTGACTTGTCCAAGGTTACACAGTAAGTAAGTCATTTAACTCTGTTTGCCTCATATCCAGAGTCATCTCCAGTCGTCCTGATTCATAGCTGAAAATTGGACCCAGGTGACTATGGGGAAGAAAGTGAGGCTAGTGACTTAGCACCCCCCTCAGTCAAATCCAATTCATGGCTTTGTCATAACATCAACTACCTGGTGTCATGGGTGTCTTTGAGAACAAAGGACAAACATCATCATGATAAACCATGAGTCTAAAAGAATGAAGATAAAGCTGCCACTTAACTACTGACAGAGAAGTGATGAACTTCAGATTCAGAAGGAGACATATTTTCAGACAGGATTAATGTGCAAGTAAATTTCTCTGAACTTTTAAGAGATACTGAAGAATAGCTACCTATTAAAGGGCTTTATATTCCCCTTCCCCTTAGGTAGAAGTATTGAAGAAGGGTTGATAAAGGAAAAAAAATACTTGTAAATTGAAAAAAATTTATATATGTTTATGCAAAATTTGTCATTTGTAAAATGTATGTAAAGCATGTAATTAATTGGTAAATCATGTGATTCATACACAGTGTTTTATGAGTAAAAGATCATTAAAGGAAACACTTCATATACATATATATATATATATATATATATATATATATATATATATATATATATATATATATATATGGCTTGAGTTGGACCTTAAATATAGGCAGGATTTGGGTAGGTGGAGGAAATAAGTAAAGGTAATACATATACATATACATATAATATATATATATATATATATATATATATATATATATATATATATATATATATATATATATATATATATATGGAGAGAGAGAGAGAGAGATTGGAGGATGGGTGGACATAAGCCACAGGATCATAGGCTTTCAAGTTGGATTAATTTTATATCGTTTGTTATCAGATAATAATTTTTAGAATGAAAAGACTTATTAGAAGCTGTCTATTCCAATCACTTCATTTACAGATGAGGGAAATGAAGCCCAAGGAAATAAAGTGAATTATCAAAGGTCACACAGTTAGTAAGGCATCAGATGTGGGATTTGAACCCAAGTCCTTTTATTTCACAATGCTTTCTTCTAATCTATTCCATGCTGCTTCCTCCTTCTACAGTGTTTACAACAGAGAAGTAAATTGCAGCACCAAGAGAAGGAAAGACTCAAAGAAAATAAATAGCACATTTTGGTTTACTCTCATGTCTCTCAACTCAAAATGTCATTGTAAATGGTGTCTATGAGACTGACCATCAATCTTCATAGTGCAGTGAAGGGACCAGCCTATTTAGAACTTAGGGCTAGTTTTAAATAAAGAGAAATAAGCTTGAATAAACAGAGGAAAAATTAAGGAGGGCTTTAAGAATCAAGTAGAACAGTGTCTACTTAAAGAAAATAGGAAATATACAAGGAAAATGTCACTAATATGTTGTTCTATATACTATAATATATACAGATAGTTTTTTAAAAAACTAATGAAATTAAATATTTCTTTTTCATTGTTTTATGTCTAGACAGATGAGAATTTATGACTGCATATTAGAAAACACATTATTTCTAGTGTAATAGGAGATAGAAAAATCTGACCGGATGTACATACATGCACACACACACAGAGTACATTTTAAAAGGAAAATATCTAATACTGTCTTATGCACTGATCTAAAACCTTTTGGAACCAGTATACTGCCTCTGATAATGTGGGGTTAGGAAAAAGTTGTAACATTGAACTTGGTTTTCAAGAAGTAGACAAGATTGGTTGCAATTATTTCCCTAGTCCATTAGGTTTGCCACTAATGTCACAATGATACTAAAGGATGCAGATCAGAACTTATTTTTAGCTAATGTTTACTTCTTGTGAGGTATCTATTATTCAGAATCTCTTAAGTATATACATGAGTGCCTGCACCAACACATTATTCACAGACAAACAATTATATTTCATTCATGAAGATAAAAACTGCCACATATAAGGGAAGTATTTTGAAAACCCTAATATATGTGACATATTATAGTGTGCCTAGAAACTAAAATAAATCAAGAAAATCCAATAAAATAAACAGGCAAAAGTTGTAATAAAAAAGTTAATGAAATCTACTTTTTTCTAGATCTATTTTCTATTTTATTTTTTATGGAAATGTGTATGCATATGATGTAGGCTAAGAATGGTTCTCATTTAATGGTAGATATTAGAGAAGTCATAATAATGATTATAATTTCTAAGATTTATGAGTGTTAGGATTTTCAAAGTACTTTATTTACAATAAGCTTTTGAAGCAGGTAGTCCAATGGTAAAACTAAAGTGACTTGCCCATAATTACAAGGAAAGTGTGAGGTCGATGTTAATGTCCTCTCTTCATATGAAATCCTTCCTCTCTGTAAAAAGTGATAATGAGGAAAAAAAAAGTGATAGAGATAAAGCTTAAGGGTAGGGGGGAAAACATGATAGATTCATAGAGTTCAAATTCAAGGGCATTTTGGAGATCTAATGGTTGGTAGGTATATTGCTCAACAAATGCTTGTCCAGGTTCTGCTTAAAGATCACCAGTGAGAGAGAAACCATTTCTCCTAACTCAACCCACAGCATTTTTAAATAGCTCAAGTATATATACATATATATAATATATATATATATATATATATATCTTTACAATTTCCACTCACAATTATGCCATCTAGAGTCAATGCAAAAAAGTATAATAATTCTTCCATGTGACTGAATTTCAAATATTTGAAGACAGATATTATGTACCCTTATTCATCTTTTATTCTCTAGGCTCACCTCCACCCCAATTTCCTTAAGCAATCCTGTTACAACATGATTTTTGACTTGTCATTCTGCTTGGATATAGGTCACCTTGTCTGTGTTTATAAAACTGAACAGGGAATTCTTTATGACATACTCAAGTCATAGTATAGAAGAACTGTTATTTCTTTCACTATGAGCAATATGCCTTTCTGTTCAAGATTGGATAACCTTTTTTGGTTTCCATTGACTCAGTGAATCTGTAATCACTAAAACCCTAGTAGCTTTTAAATAGGAACTGCTGCCTAGCCATTCACTATTTGTAGAGTTGACTTTTAGAAGCCAAGTGCAAAAATTTAAATTTGATACTATGAAATTCATCTAATTTGATTTCTTCAAATCTCCAAATGCTTCCTTTTTATCAGTCAAAAGTTTTTGAATATGAACTTCAATTATCTTACATGCTAGCTTGTTAGAGGGATCTCCAAGGTTCTTCCCCCCCACCAAGGTTGTTTTTATCTGAAAACTTTACAATCATGTAATATGTTTTAATTAACTTTATTTATAAATGTAATAATTGTATACTATATATGCACATACACAATGTAACCTCAGCACAATATACATGTGCACATGCATTTGCATATATAACATATATCTTTACATGCACATACATATATGTAAAGATATACCTGTCCTGGGACACTCACTAAAGATTTTTTTTCTATTCAAGATAACAATGATCCCTAAGAAACTCCTTTTTGGGGAAAACTATCCATCCAGCTCTGAATCTATCAAAATGTAACATACAGTCTGAACATGTCTATTCATAAATATATGGAATGATAAGCTTTGGTATATACAACTGAATTTACCTAGTCCATCAATCTATTAAGATGATTTTGATTTTCCTCTCTATATGCATATGCTTGATTATAGATATCATCAGTTTTCATAATTTCCAGTATCATATCTATTCATATGACTTTCAAATATAATACTGTAGTCCCAATCTGTCTCTTGAGGCATCTAAAACCAAACATATCCAAAATGCAACTCATTGTCTTCCATGATAAATTAACCATCTTACAACTTTCCTATTCTAGAATAAAGCAGCAAAATCCCTTCTGTAGTCCAGGAATATAATCTCAGTTTTCTCTGTCTCTTCCCTTTTTCTCCAATTAAGTGCTAAGTCTCATTGCCCCCTCTCTCTACTTATATGACCATCATTATAGTTTAGATCCTCATTATCACTTGCTTACATTATTGAAACAGGTTTCTAAAATTTATCCTTTCCACAGCTGCCAAAATATATCTTTTAAAGATGTAAGTAAAGTTACCTCATTCCATAATTCAAAAATCTTCGCTGACTTCCCATTAGTTATAGGGAAAAAAAATACACATTTCATAGCCTGGCAGTTAATACCCTCCATTACCTACTTTCCAAGACTTATTTTATACCACTTTCTTTAATGAACTCTGTATTCTAATAACTCAGACTACTAGCAACTGGTGCTACAGCAGATGGAGTTCTGAGAAGATCTGAGTTCAAATCCAGTTTCATACACTCACTAGCTATGTGAGCCTGGACAAGTCATTTAACCTTTGTCTGTCTTAACTCTAAAATAGTGAAAATAACTGTATCTAATTTTCTGGATTGATAGGAGAATTAAAAGAGTTAATATTTGTAAAACACTTATCATTGTTCCTGGTATATAGTAGGAATATCTTAAATGAGTAATTCTTTTCCTCCACCCAGTTTACCTCATATCTATAATTTATTCACATAAGTGATTCCTCATATATGTAATACATTCCGTCTGCTTTTCTTAGAATCCATGGCTTTTTGCTTGGCTTCATTTAGGTAATTTCTTCTTTTGTGAATCCTTTCCTGGGCCCTCGGTTGTTAAACATCTCAAACTTCAGAATTTTCTCTTTATTTAGAATAGAACAGAATAATGGAATTTATAGACTCTAAATTCCTTGAGGGTTAATACTATTAGAATTTTTTTCTGTTTTTCAAGTACCTAGCTCTAATGTTTCATATGACAGACTTTTGATTAACCTCTCAAAAGGGGCAATGATAATCCTAATATAAGATGTTATAGATAATTCTATGTCTCTTTTGCTTATCAATGCTTTTTTCCCCTACATGTTTACCAAACATCTCCTTAATATCACATTCTATTATATGTCCAATGCTATGTTGTCCAACTTCTTAATTTTGCTAATAAGGTGAGTGAGGCCAGGAGTTAAGTGACTTGTTCAAGACCACACAGACCACCAACAGTAAGGCTAATTATTATATAAATATTATATTCCAGGCCTTGTGACTTCCAATTCAGTAAATACTTCCTTAGACTACTCTGCCACCTAGTACACACAATATGATCTCATGCTGATTTTTTAACTAAATCAACCTTTATATGTTTAGTGTACCCTTGAAAATTTTGTGAAGAATATCTTTATTAAATAAAAATTTAAATCATGTCACCAAATAATATGCAACATCTTTTCAGTGGGATAGAATGTTTACATTATTTTGTGTTTCCAGAATAATAAGATTCCTTGAGTGTGACTAATACTTTTATAAAATCATATTTTCATTTGCTTTCACTTCTATATATCCATGACTCTAAGAAATCTTAAGTGAAAGAATGGAGCCCTGTTAGCATCAAGTATTAGTGACTGAATCAAGAATCTCTATCAGTTGCTTATGGTTTCTTTACTAAAATGTGTGTATCTCCTAAAGGTTATTTTTTCTAAGAGGTCATGTGAATCTATGTCTTTACAAGCTACCAGTCATGGTTTATTTTATATATGATCTGTCCTATAGGAAATAAAAATCCCTTGGAGCAATTGTCCAAATTCTCAGTAACTATATTATGCATATAGGAAGACCCTAAGAAAAGAAACCTATGAACTATAGCTAATGAATTATCTATGGGTTTAGGTTCAAGTTTCCTAGGTTGACTTAAGAAGATGGATGTATTCATAGATATAAATCAGTCCTATTTCTTAGAAGCTCATAGCAACATTATCAATAGGTTTTTATTTTATAAGATGTACACATTACTTTACCTATAGTGACTCAGAGAATATTAAGAGTAAAAATAAAAACTCCAGTTATGTATTTATATAATATATTGATGCTGTCATTCTTTATTTATTGTAGGGTGCTATAAAGTCTAGACAGAATAACAGTTCATTCTTTGTAGTCGCATGCATTTAAAAAATTGTTGAATTTGCTGTAATGTCAATCCCTGAGCCTTATTCATGAATTTTTTACAGCTGGTTTTGCATTCCAGCTATAAAGAGAAGTACTTAGCAACTCTTCTCAATTGAAGCTAGGATTTCTGACCTTGGTGTGAGCATGTAACCTTTCCATTGACATGAATAGTATTTCCTGATTATACTATTTTCTAAAATCTTTGGAAATTCAAATTTAGCATGTAAATGAGAGCAACCTACAATTTCCCCCTTCCAACATAGCTTCATATTGGTCCCGTTTGCTTTGTTCAACAAAATATCCATTGGCTAAACCTAATTCATTGCAGTTCATCATCTAGCTCCTGAATTTAATCAATACTTCCTGCCTTGTATGCACTTTCCCTCTGGCTCAAACTTGACCTGATTTTCTTACCTGAAGACCACAGCTTAGAAGACTGAGTGTAAGAGGAGGAAAAACAGAGCTGGCTTATGAAAAAAAATCCAAAAAGACCAACTGACAGGGTGTACGGAATCTATTAAATCTTCAAAGATCTCATTTTATGCAGACCTGATCGCTTTTGCTTAAGGCAACCCTAAATATTTAGCATCAATCATGCATTAGTTCCTTCTATCCTCAGTTTCCTCCTGAAATGTGGTATGACTTTTGTTACACTTCCCACTGGAACTGATTCAACACATACTACCATTTTTGCTGAAGTATCTGTGTTTGAAATGTGACTTCTCCAACACTTAAGCATGCATATTTTCCTTTTTTGCCTTTTTGTCTTTGTCCATAGGAAATTGATTTTCACCCAACAATTCACCAACTCTAAAAGTTACTTTATACACACTTCTATATCTTCTTCATGCAATGTCTGTCTGCTCAGATATTTTTCTGTGTGGTAAGCAAATGACTTATCTAATAACAACATAATCAATTCAAATAAACATAGTTTTATGATCTTAGGATGAACTAAAAAAATGTTAGTCACACTAACTTTTTCTAAAACATATATATTTTCATGTATCCATGCATATATTTTTGAAGTAAGACCATAAGTATAATGTGATATAGAAGGTGGAGACCCTTTTCATATGAAATCAAAACTAATTATTAGTCTTCTTAAAATTTGTTCACATATTTTTATTAATATGAGGCTGATTGCCTTTTCCTTCTAACAGACCTTTCTTTTTATATGAAATTGAATTGGTTTATGATTTATACCAAAATAAAATTTAAAGGGTGTAATTAATAATAATAATAATAATTAATAATAATGATAGTAAATTATTATTTTATATATTTGTTGAAGTCAGTTCATCCCCAATTAGAAGTATCAGTTGATAAATTTTTAATGTGATCATTTATACCTAGGAAATTGACACAAGCTACAAATAAAGGTATGGTTTCTTGTTTTGTTGATTGTCTAGAGAAATGAAAAAAGATAAGAAATGTTAATTATACTGATTAAACTTAAATATGTTATGCATACTTTTTTCTCTTCGTGAGTCATTTGTTAAATATTTAACAGAATAATCTGGAGTCAAATGTATTCATAAATAAATGTGACCAGGCATAAAAGTTCTACTATGGCCAGCATGTGGTATTTGATAAAGTATGAATGAGACAGCTTATTCTACATATTAAATTTTGATCAAAATCACATGAAAATAATTTCAGTTGTCAAGTAGTCAAATTCATAATTGAACAAGAATTCCTTTTATAATTGATAACTTCCAAGATCACCCATGAGGAAGATAGCCAATTCCATTTTTTTTGGCATAGCTTTAAAGATTATTAAGTTTTTAAATTATATATTCTCCTTTCTTCAACTTCCACCTCTTTCTTCTTGTTATGTCCACTGTAGCAAAGTAGAATACGTCAAATCCTTCTAATATTTCTTCTACATGAGGATTCTCCAAATATTCTAAATTAGCTATTTCTAACAGCATTTTAAAATCATGAAAATATAAAAGAAGTCTATATAGAATGGCTTCACACTCACACACACACACACACACACACACACACACACACACACAGACATGCATTTGCTTCTAATGGTAGTCATCTCTAGGATCAGGGGAGGGGAAAAAAAGAAAGTTCCATGGCAACATTATATATTTAAAAGGAATAGTTAATTGTATATAATTTACAGTTTCATATACAATCATCTTTTTTTGCTATTTTCTGTATGCTATGGAAATACTTGTTTTATTTCTTAAGTTCAGAATAAAATAAATAATATTTAAAAGATAAGATGCATTTTGATATAATTTCTATGTTTAGAATTTCTGTTTCATCTATTGACAAAAATATTTTGAGGTGGCATTATTATAAATTGATATATGTGTATATGAAAGAAACTATGTTAGGTAATAGTTACACTACATTTTAACAGGCACTAGTGAGGAAAAAGGGGTTAGGTTGAAAAAAGGAGAAAAGTCAACTTCAGTGACCAGTTAGATTTATTAAAAAGAAATCACCAATGCAGCTAGGTGGCGCAGTGGATAGAACACCAGCCCTAGAGTCAGGAGTACTTGAGTTCAAATCCATCCTCAGACACTTAATAATTACCTAGCTGTGTGGCCTTGGGCAAGCCACTTAACCCCATTTGCCTTGCAAAAAAACCTAAAAAAATTTTAAAAAGTAATCACCATAATTTGTAAATATTATGATTGGTTTGCATTTTACCCTACGAGAATGGATACAGATTATTACAACAAGTAATTAGGAATTCCAGAAAACATGACAGTTTTACTCATAGTAAGAGGATCAGAAGAAGAATATTCCTGACATTTTTGTTTTCTTAAAGACTGGAGGACAAATATCTTCTAGGTCAAGCAGAACTTTTACCTTTTTAAAGGGGAATATTATGCTCAAACAACTGCTCATGGATTGAAAATAATTCATCAAACTAGTAACTTGATGATGTGGGGAGCTATTTAGTGAGAATTTTTCACTTTTAGTAGGCATAATAGGAGATGGGCTTTTTTTTTTCTTTTTAATGCAAAAGAAAAATAAATCAAATAAATTATCTTGGGGGTTCCTTACTAAGAAACACAAAGAAACTACATGCTCTACCTTTACAAAAATACTCTACACAGAAAAAAGGAAGAAATATAAATTTCTCAAGATTGGACATGCTAATACAATTCAAATGATAATAGTGCATAAATTAATTTGCAAATTTAATGTCATAACCATTACACTATCCAAGGCACTTCAATAATCTTGGAATCAGAAACATCTGAATTCAAAACTGACCTTAAAGTTGTATTAGTTGTATAAACCTGGGCAAGTACCCTAACAGTTGTCTGAATCAGTTTCCTCAATTATAAGATGGGGTTAATAATAACTGACTGTTGTGGGTATTTCTTTAGGTTTTTGCAAGGCAAATGAGGTTAAGTGACTTGCCGAAGGCCACACAGCTAAGTAATTATTAAGTGTCTGAGACCACATTTGAACTCAGGTACTCCTGGCTCCAGAGCCGGTGCTCTATCCACTGAGCTGCCTGCCGCCCCTAAATGATAGACTATTGATAAAAGTTTTAGCACAGTTTGCTACAAGTTACTATTTAATATATATTCATTAACTTCCTTACCACTTTATAAACCAGAAAAAATAATAACAAATTCACTTTGTAAAAACAAAAGAAAAATAACCTAAAAAGAAACAATTTTTTTTAAAAGTGAAGAGGGTCCAGAAGTATTAAATTGCACTTCAAATCAAAGAATAAACAATTTGGATAAGGGAGAGTTCTTAATCATACAAGGCATAGAGGTGATCATAAATGAAAAATAATGGGGAATTTTTGATTTTTTAATTTAAAATATTTTACCTTAACAAAATCAATATCAACAAAATCAATAAAGTACTAGATGGAAAAAGAAGCTCTGAAGTTGGATAACTATTTTTTCCCATATGGGTGAAAACTGTCATCTATACTAATGTGTACAAACAAGCATCCTAATTGTTTTTAGTTCTTTTTCTTTGCAAAATATACTCATATCTCAATATTCTTTATTATTATTATGTCTAATACTAATCAAGTCCTCAATTTCAGTTATTTTATATCAATGTCATATTGGATCTTAGAATCACAGAAGAAGAGCTAGAAAATGGCCTAAGAGCTCATTTAATTTAGCCATTTATTTTACTAAAGAAACACAAGAGAAGTAAAATGACTTGATTAAAGTAGCAAAGACAGTGTAAGACAGGGTGCTCTACTCAAAATATACTATATTGCATTGTTTCCTTGATAACAAATCAAAGAAATTTTATTGGACAACTGACAAAATCATAACTCAACTTACTGACCTATACTTATCTTAAGGACTCATATTCATCACTTTCTAAGGTATGTAAATGAGAAAATTATTTTTTGCACCATTTTCACACACATTACTTTATTAGGGATCTTAATCCAGTGCTGCACTACTAATTTAAAGATTTTCTCCCTCAAGGTAAATGTGTGCTCTGGAAATATTGGGTTGCCTTTGGATGGATTTTGAAGTCTCAATATTTCAAACTAACAGCATTTACAGCACAAAATTATAATTGGCTATTTCTGTCAAACTGAAAAAAGACTCTGTCCCAGTCAGTAATTAATTTTAGATATATAGTGATTCAAAAAGTTTCATCTGTTAAATTAACTGCATATTAGCACATTTTGGTCAATGAGTTTATTTTTCTCTACATTCCAAAAGAGGCATTAAGTAAGAGCGAAACACATCCTAACAGATTTAATTAACAGTCAGAAATGATGTGATTTATTTGCCTGAATCATACACACAGCTGAAATTTCTCCTGTGCATTACCATGAATGAATTAAAAGTATTTTCTAAATGATGATGTTTTATAAACTAATCCCAGTAGCTCTGGAGAATATAACTATTAGATCTTCAGGTAGATGGCATGGTCTCTGTTCTTCAGGGAGTTCACCATTCTGCTGAACTTGTTGAAAACAAGCTGAATTTGTTGAAAAGGGGATAATGGTATATACCTATATACTTCTGCTTTAAATATTCATTCTCTAGTGAGAAATAATGAAGATTTAAAAAAAAAGTGAATGTGGTATGGGGCAGCTAGGTGGCGCAGTGGATAGAGCACTGGCCCAGGAGTCAGGAATACATGAGTTCAAATCTGGCCTCAGACACTTTTACCAAGCTGTGTGGCCTTGGGTAAGCCACTTAACTCCATTGCCTTGCAAAAACCTAAAAAAGAAAATGTGGTAGCTACCCACCTGCAGCTAGAGGGAGTATATATAGATTGCTTGAGTTGGCAAGTTCAGAATTACAGTACAACTAAAATATATGACTGTTCACAATACATGTGGTACCAAGATCCACTGGACTTTCCAAGGCTTGATGAACATACCCAGGTCAGAAAATAGAGAAGTTCAAAGTTTTTGTGCTGATTAGAGTTGAGGATCTGGTTATTGAGTAATTGCTGAAATTTCAGCCTTAGCAATATAGGGAGAAAGGAAGAAAGGAAGGAAAGAGAAGAGGAAGGGAGGAAGGGAGGAATGTAAGGGGGAGAAGAGATGGAGGAAGGGAATTAAAAAAAGAAGAAATTAAAGGAACTAAGGAAAGAAGAATGAAAGAAGGGAAGAAAAAGGAAGAACAAAGGGAAGAAAGGAGGGAAGAAGAGAAAGAAGGATGTAAAGTAGGGAGGGAGGGGGAGAAAGAAAAGGAGGAAAGGAAAGAAGAAAAGAAGGGAAAGATGGGAAGGAGCAAGAAATAGTGGAAGAAAAGAAGGAAGAAGAGGGTGGAAGAGAAGAAGAAAGGAAAGAAAGAAGGAAGGAGACACAAAAGAAGATGTAAGAAATGCCAATTATAAGAGATGAATGCTATCACTATATTTTAAATTTATATACTAAAGAGACATTGGAGGAAGAAAAATTATTTTTTCTCTTATTATAGTGTGGGTTAATGTTAACAAGACATGTTACAAATATTATATCATTTGACTCTCAGCAACAATTCCATAAGTAAGAATTACTATTTACTCCATATTGCAGATAGAGGACAGAGTCCCCCCCAAAGTTAACTAGCTTGCTTAAATTCTCTAGTCATTAAAAGTGAAGGATAAAATCTAAATTTAGGAGTTCCTGATTTTAAATTCTCTAATTCTGTTCACTTATACTAGACTTTCTAAGAATATTTGAGTTTTAGTGAGCAAAAAAGGGACTTTTTACTTCATTAAGATCATATCACACAGCTACCTAGAAGAAAGCAAACAAATTTTTCATTAATTTGATAAATAGGAAAGCTCTAATTAGCTAATAAAAATGTATCATCTTTTGATTATGAGTTTGATGATAGTAACAACAGAGTATAGAAACTCCCAGTTTGGGATAACCACTGGGTTTCCCAGTTCAGGAAATATTTGATTTTTTAGCATTTCCATCAAGGCTTTTAATTGAGATCCATTAATGATCTGAAAAACATGAGGTATGAATATGTCCTGCTGAAGTCATAGACTATATTCACATAGACATCAACCTAAATCTTCCCACCATGGGACAATAGTGACTAATCTCTTCTCTGTTGTCTCTATTATGTCTCTCTGCCTGTCTCTGGCTGTCTGTCTGTCTCTCACTTTTTTGTACTATATGTATTTTGTATCCATTGACCACCCCCTCCCAGTAGAATGTCAGATTCTTGAAGTCAAACAGAATTTGCTTTTTTCTCTACACATTTCTACCATAGAATAAAATATATGCATTTAAAAAGTAGCTCTTGAAATGTATTAAATTGCAGTCATTTCGTTATTCCCCTAAGGAAGGTGTATCATCTTATTTGCTATGGGCAGCTGAGGATGAGCCTGAAAGCATGACTGAAAGAGATAATATGATAGATGGAAACTTTGTAAATTTTGTTCCAAAAATGGAAGATATAAATGAGCTAATGGACTAATTATTTTGTTTTGTCTGTATTTGACTTCCTTAGGATGCAATTAAAAACCAAACAAAACAATAGTGGAAGTAGAATAATTTCCTTATTCTTCAAATTCTGACCCCAAATCTATCCCATTAATACAAAAACATTTGAAAGTAAATGAGAATAAATGTTTTTTTTTAAAATGTGTCTATTTAGTTTTCCATCTTATCAATGAAGAAAATAGTGACATTGTTTCTGAAAGTCAGGATCTTGCTAGACCAGGGTGACCAAGAAATTTCAGAAGTTAAAGTACACTAGGAAAATCATCTGCTATCTCTTGGCAAACTTGGAAATTTTGCAACACAATAATATATAATACATGCATATACATGTATAGTGAATCACTTTACATTACATCTCAAGGTTCTTAATGTGTTCCAGGATATTCTAATATTGATTCCAGGGTAAATTAAACTTTTAACCTCACCTTCTTTTTTCTTGTTAAACTTAAGTCCCTTTTAAAACAACCTAAATATGAATATGACTCAGACATCAAACATAATATCTGATGTCTGTGGTTAGTAACAGAGGCTTTTAAAAATAGATCTATATAAAAGTTTCTCTTGATTGTGCATGCAGTTTTCAGCATACCTATCAGATAAAATGGTAGTTCAAAGTTTTCAGAAGAACTCCCAAAACTGCCACAGGACATGGGAAACAATCATATTTGCTGTGCCCACCTTGTTCCAAGTATGTTTCTGTTTTTGTTGATTTTGTTGATTTGTTTTTAATAATGGGTCCCATCTTAGAGGAAAAGTAAAATGATTTTGTTTATTTATTATTATTAGCTTTGTCAACTGCTCTTTTGAGTTTAACTAGTTAATTCAATGAGTCATTAGAAAAGGGCTACCTTTTTTCAAGGCACTAGAAGAATTCTGTTCTTTTGATGATTGAGGCAGCACTAGATATTCATTAGCTTCATCCTATATATATCTCTTCAGCAAACCAAATTCCCATGGCATTGTACTAGAAAATGTCTGTTTTTTCCCAGTCATGCTCTCAGTTGGATAAATAGAGTATCATTGTCTTCATTCTAAATGGGTACCTCTGAAAATCCTAGCATATCAGAAAATTTTGAGAGTGGAATTAATTTCAGAGGTCATTAAACCAAACCTTATTGAAAGGGAGGAAAAACTGAGGTCTAGATTTATGAAGTGACTTGTTTGCAGAACTTAAAAGTTTTTTTTGCCAAATCAGAGTTTGTCCTTTTATATATAATCTTGATTCTAAGAAGATTGGAAGAATGGTTTAGCTTTAGTACTCTTTGATAATAATTTATCTGCATTTGATATTAATTTAGTAATAATTTACTGCATTTCTGTTTTCATTTTTCTTGCAGCCAAGATTTTTTATCAAGAAAAAAACTGAGGTCTATTACCATGAGTTTTCTCTTTTCCTCTCTCCTTAAATTCTTAATACTCAGATATCTTCTGTCACTTTCTCTTTTTTTTAGCTTGGTCTCATAAGATAAAATGGACTCACTCACTACAAAAACCTAAAGCCTCTGTTAAAGCTTTCCTATTCCATCCTGTCTGTTCCAATAGATTGATCTCTCTTTCATCCCCATTTTATCATTTATTTTCTATCTCTCCCTGTCTATTGGCTCATTCCATTCTGCCCACAGATATAATCCATTTGTCTATCTGGAACAAATTCTTTCTTTATCTTCATTCTTTAACTGTAATCCTATATATTTTTTCTGTCCTTTGCAGCTAAACTCTCCAGGTACCTCCACTTTCCTCTCATTCTCTTCTTAATCTTTTACAATTCATTTTCTGATCTTATCATTTCACCAAAATTTAACTGTCCAAAATTACTATGTTCTCATATGCTCTCTTCTCTTGGAGTTTTCAGGCCATCACTCTTTTCTTATTTTCATACTACCTAGCTAACCACTCCTCAATCTCCTTTGAAGTGTCTTCATTCTTATTATACCCTGTAACTTAGGTGTTCCTCAGGGTTGTACCCAAGGTCTTCTCCTCCTTTCCTTCTTCAGTATTATAGTGATCTTATCAGTCCACATAGATTTAATTATTATCACTATGTTAAAGATTCTCAAATTTCTCTTCCGTGCACCAATCTTTCTGTTGATCTCCAATCTTACATCTCCAGTTGTCTTTCAGATATCTCTAATTGTCTGAAAAATGACAGAATTTCCAAAATTTCCAAATTTCCAAAAATACAGAATTTAATCTTCTCCATACCCCTCCTTCTCCCTCAATTCATCACTACTGTACAGAGGAGCATAATCATTCCAGTTCCTCAGAGTTCACAACCTAGAAATAATGCTGAATTCCTCAATATCTCTCACTCCCTGTTCCCAAGTTGCTGCCAAGGCTTATTAATTTTACCTTTGCAGCATCTCTTGTATAAAAAACATTTATTTTTAAAATTT
This sequence comes from Macrotis lagotis, assembly GCF_037893015.1. Classification (NCBI taxonomy): domain Eukaryota; kingdom Metazoa; phylum Chordata; class Mammalia; order Peramelemorphia; family Peramelidae; genus Macrotis; species Macrotis lagotis. Next base: position 174,465,175 of record NC_133663.1, on the reverse strand, counting down.
GATTCAATTTTTAAAATAAAAGACATTAGTTTTTTCTTTTTGTTTTATAATTTAATTTTTCCAATTACATGCAAAGGTAGTTTTAACATTCATCCATTTGCAGGTTTATGAGTTTCACATATTTCTACCACTCTTCTTTACCTCCCTTTCCTCCTCCCTTCCCATAGTGGAGAACAATCTGGTAAAAGTTGTGCATGAACAATGGTGTTTACCATATTCCCATATCAGTCATGTGTTGAAGGAGAAAATAGAATTATGGGGGAGGAACATGATAAATAAAGAAAAAATATGAAAGAAATTTTAAAAAGTGAACATAGTATGCTCTGCTCTGCATTCTGAATCCATAGCTTTTCTCTGGATATGGCTGGCATTACTTTAACAGGCATCTCAGGATTGTCCTTGATTACTGAACTACTGAAATGACCTGCATCCATTATAGTTGATCATCTCACATTATTATTGTTAATATGTACAATAATCTCTTGGTTCTACTCATTTTACTCAGCATCAGTGTGGCCACTCATGATTTCTTGCAAAGCAAAAGTTCTCATAATAGTCATATGCCATAACTTGTTCAGTCATTCCCCAAATGATGGGCACCCCCTCAATCTCCTCAATTCTAATTCTTTACCACTACTAAAAGAACTGCTATAAATATTTTGGAAAATTTGAGACTTTTTCTGTTTTTTTTTTAATGATTTCCTTGAAACATAGATTTAGTAGTATTATTGCTGGATCAAAGGATAAGCACAGTTTTATTGTTCTTTGAGACAGTTTCAATTATGCTCTACAATGGTTGGGCCAGTTCATAACTTCACCAGCAAGGCATTTCTGTCTCAATTTTCCTAAATCCTCTCCAACAATGATCATTTTCTTTTTGTTGTCATATTGAGGCAGTACCTCAGAGTTGTTTGAATTTGCATTTTTCTAATCAATACTGATTTGGAGCATTTTTTCATATGAAAATAGATAGCTTTAATTTCTTCATCTGAAAACTGCCTGTACATTTCTTTTGACCATTTATCAATTGGAGAATGACTTGTGATCTTATAAATTTGATTTAATTATATTTATTTTAGAAATGTCCTTTATCAGAAACATTAGCTTTGAAAATTGTTTACCAACTTTCTGGGTTCCTTCTGATCTTGACAGCATTGGTTTTGTTTAAAGCAAAACTTTTTAAGTTTAATATAGTCAAAATAACTCATTTTTCAATTTATAAAGTTCTCTGTCTCTTGCTTAGATATAGATTTCTCCCTTCTCGACAGATCTGAAATATAAATTATTTCCAATTCTCTTAATTGGTCTATGGTATTACCCTTTATGTCTAGATCCTGTTCCCATTTCAAACAGTTTGCTTTAGGGTTTGAGATGTGGGTCTATGCTAGTTTTTCTCCCTTTTTTCTATCATGCTCCCTGTCTCCCATCCCCTTCCTTTTCTATTTTTCTGTAGAGTAAGCTAGATTTCTATACCCTATTGAGTGTGTATTTTACTCCCTCTCTGAGTTAATTTCAATGAGAATAAGGTTCACTCACTCCCTCCCTCTCAACACCGCCCCCCCCAAAGCTTTTTCTTCCCTGTTTTATGTGAAATAAGAACTCAATCTATCTCCTTCTTTCCCTTTCTCCCAGGTCATTCCCCTCTCATCTCTTAACTCCATCTTTTTTAATATATTATTCCTTCAAATCAAGTCCCACCTATGCCTTGTCTATAAAGCTCCTTCTAATTGCTCCATTGAATGAGAAAGTTCATATGAGTTATCAATATCATCTTCCTCTAAAGGAATAAACACAGCTATACATCATTAAGTCCCTCATGATTTACTTTTCCTATGTACCTTTTTTATGGTTTATAGATTAACTTTTCTGTTTAGCTCTTGTCTTTTCATCTGGAAATTTGAACGTTTCCTATTTCATTGAATATTCATCATTTCCCCTGAAAAAGTATACTCAGTTTTGCTGGGTAGTTGATTATTGGTTGTAATCCAAGCTATTTTGCCTTCTTAAATATCATATTACACGGCCTATGATCCTTTAATGTTGAGGCTGATGAATTTTGTGTTCTCCATGATAAATGAACTGTTTTTCTCTGGTTGCTTACAGTATTTTGGCCTTGACCTGGAACCCCTGAAATTTGGTTATTTGTTTATTCTTGGGAGTTTTCATTTTAGAATTTTTTTCAGGAGGTGATCAGTAGATTCTTATAAATTCTATTTTATTGTCTTATTCTAGAATATTTGGGCAGTTTTCCTTAATAATTTCTTGAAAGACGATGTCTGGGTTCCTTTTATAATCATGGTTTTCAGAGTCCAATAATTTTAAAGTTATGTCTCATGGATCTATTTTTCAGGTCAGTTGTTTTTCAATGAGATACTTCATATTGTCTTCTAGTTTTTCATTCCTTTTGGTTTTACTTTATTGTTTCCTTGATCTTTCACAAAGTCACCAGCATTTCTTTGCTCCATTTTGTATTTTAATGAATTATTTTCTTCACTGAGTTTTTGTACCTCCTATATTCCATTTGACCAGTCCTGTTTTTTAAGGCATTTTTCTCCTTATCGACTTTTTGCAGCTCTTTTTCCATTTGGCCCATCCTGACTTTTTACAAGTTATTTTCTTCAGGATTATTTTGGGGAGTGTCTCCTTCATCAAGCTAATGATTCATTTTTTTTTTTATCATTTTCCTACATTGCTGTCATTTCCCTTTCTAATTTTTCCTTTAACTCTCTTACTTGATTTTCAGAAACCTGCTTGAGTTCTTCCACAGCTAGAGACCAATTCATATTTTTCTTGGATTCTTTGTATTTAGGAGTTTTAACTTTGATTTCTTCTGAGTCTATGTTGTGATCTTCCTTATCACCTTCTTTAGTCTAAGACTTAATTTTAAAATTTTGATAATAAATGACTCTGCTTCCAGGTTGGAGGCTGCACTATCCCAAGTTTGGTAGCTATTTCTGGAGATACTTCTAGGAACCAGCAAGTTTTCAGTTCTTCCAAATTGTTATGCTCTAGGGAGAGGAGTTTATTACTCTCTTGACCTTGCTCCGGTCTGTGGGTGACCACAAACACTATTTTCTACCCTAGAACTATGAGGAGGGTCCCCACTCCCCTATGGCAGCAAGCCTTGTTATGCTACTGCTTGTCTTCTTCCTTGGACTATGATCCAGAATGTGGTCCAGATCTAAGTATGGGCAAAGCAACAGAGTACTACCTCAGGGATAGCAAAGAGTCATATGTAATCATCTTCTAATCCCCTTACCCTTTGTGGATTGAGAGCTCTGGAAACATTTGCTTCTATTCAGTGACTCCTAATGTCTTCTCCTGGTCCACTGGGGCCAGGTATGTGCTGCAGAGACCTGTGCTGGACAGTACTCTACTCTCACCCTGGTGAAACAGACTTTTCTTGTTATCTTTAAAGTTGTTTTTGGTAGTCTTTGGGCTGAAAGGTCTGAAAACTGCCATCACTAACCTGCACCACTGTGAGCTCCTCTCTCACCCTGGTGCAACAGACCTTTCCAAGTTGTCTTTGACTGGCACATTGTTTCACTGTCTTTTTTGTGAGTTCTAGAATTTGTTTAGAATCACTATTTAAAGGTATTTGGAGGGGGTTGGGTAAGAACTTGAAGAAGTCTCTGCCTTTACTCTGTCATCTTGACTCTGCCCCCTCAAAGTACATCCCTTTTAATATCTCTGACATTGCTACCTCTCTAGTTCAGAACCTCATCATTTCACATGTTGATTACTACAATAACCTGATGATAGTTCTGCCTGCCTCAAGTCTCTACCAACTTCAAATCTTTCTCCATTCGACAACTAAAGTGATTTTCCTGAAACACAAGTCAGATCATGTCACCACCACCACCCCTACTCAATAAACCACAGTGACTTCCTATTGCCTCCAGGAGCAAATATTCTATGTTCTGTTTGATGTGCAAAACCCTTCATAACCTAACCTCTTCCTACTTTTCCAATTTTTTTTAACACATTGCTCCCCAGTACATACTTGTTGACCCAGTGACTGTGGCCTCCTGGTTGTTTTATGAATAAGACCTTCCATTTCTCTGTTCTGGGCATTTTCTCTGGTTGTCCCCCTACCCAGAATACTTTCTCTCCTCCTTTCCAATTACCGACCTCCCTGGCTTCCTTTGAGGTCTAACAAAATTCCTTTCTTCTGCAAGAAGTCTTTCCTAATTTCTCTTAATCCCAGTGGAATTCCCTCTTTTAATTATATACTTACCTCATGGTATGTAACTTTGTTTATATTTGCTTGCATGTTGTCTCCCCAATAGACTGTAGGCTCCTTGAGAGCAGGGGCAATTTTATACTACTTTTTGTATTATTTGAACTTTGTACCTGGTACATATAAGGTGGTTAATAAGTGTTTATTGATTGATTAACTTTAGTAATTTGTTAATAATTTTAATAATCAACAATATTTTTAAAATACCAATAATTTTAATAATAGCAATGACAACAATGATTTAATAATTTTGTTAATTATTCAATTTATAGAAAATTATCAATAAGCTAAAAAATATCTAGAGGGTGGTAGCTTGAATTTTGATGACTCTTAAGTTCATAATATATGAGGATAGATGGAAAAAGTTAACATTATATATTATATTATATATACAGATATTAACATCAAAGCTGTCTTCAAGTATTTAATAGACTTTCATTTGGAAAAGACATTAGAATCACAAAATCAGATTCAGAACTTGCAATTACCTTGCAGATTATAAACTCAATCTTGCATTTTTAGAGTGAGGAAACTGCAGTACAGAAAAGTTAAATGATTTTTTCAGGGTCAAATACATAGTAAGTATTGAGCATGGCTAGAATTCAGTCCTGCTTCCCTCCAAATCCATCTCTCTATGTGTTATATCACCTAGTTGACTCATTATATTGATGCAGTTTGACCCAAGAGAAAAGTTGTGAGAACAATATTTAGAAATCACTAAAATACTATTTTAGATTTTATATAATAAAAAATTATTAATAATTAAGATAACTGAAAATGGAATAGATCCCATCCTGGTTTATCTGTTGAGAAAGGATTCTTGTTCACATTTAGGATCACAAGGCTTCTGAAGTCATTTCAATTGCTGTGATTCTTTTCAATTGCAGATTTATAATCCTATGTTTTGAGATATATATTTGAGAATTTGAGGAAGTAGATATTTAGTGGTATAGTGTTAATATTCTTGTAAAACATAGTCTTTATATTGCATGCTTTTGAGTATATTTTATACTTTTAAAATTTAAATTTTATTTTTTAATTTTACTGTCTATTTTTCTCAACCCCAGCTTCTCACTGAGAAAATAAGAAATACAGTAATTATTATAGAGATACAATCATATATTATATTTCTGCACTAGTCATGTTCTGAAAAAATAAACAAGAAAAATTAAGGAAAATGCTTCAATTTGCATTTTGAATTTATCAGGTCTCTATCTGCAGGTGGAAGTATTCTATATCATGATTTCTTGGGAACTGTGGTAAATCATTGAATTGATTAGAATAAGTTCACAGTGAATTTTCCTTACAAAATTATTTTACTGTGTAGATTATTCTAGTTCATTTCATTTCTCTTTGAATCAATTCACATAGGTTTCTGCTGATTATTTTGAAACTATTCACTTATTATTTTTAGCATGATAACATAAATTATTCAACTATTCTCCATTTTATGGGAATACCATCAGTTTCTAAATTCTTTGGCACCACAAACAAAGCTGCTATAAATATTTTGGTAAATATGGATTCTTTTTATTTAATCTCTTTCAGTTATAGTCCCAATAGTATTAATGTTGAGTCAAAGAGTGTCCATGGTTTTATAGCCATATTGCCAAATTTTGCTCCAGAATGATTGGATTAGTTCATAGCTATACCAATAGAGTATTAGCATACCTTTTGTCCCACATGCCTTCTAGCATTTGTCATTTTCATTTTCTGTCATCTTGGCCAATCCATTGGGTGTTAGGTTATACCTTAATATTCATTATTCTAATATTTAGTGATTTAGTGTATTTTAATATGACTTTATAGTTTTGACTTATTCCTCTAAAAGTACCTGTTGATATCCTCTGATCATTTATCTAATGAATAATGACTCCTTTTTTTCATAAATTTGGCTCAGTTCTTTATATATTTGAAATTGAAACCTTTATCAGAGAAACTTGTTATAGAATTTTTCTAAGGTTCCTACTCTGCACCCCCACCCTCTTCCTAATTTTTGGATGCATTTATTTGCTTAGGGGGGGGGAAAGTTTTTAATTTTCTGTAATCAAAATGATCCATTATACTTCTTGTGATCTATCTTTTACTTGGCTATTTACATTTCTCATAGCCTTAGGTGTGATTTTCCTTTATGATACTCTAATTGTTTATGATATCAATCTTTATGTCTAAATTATGTACTCATTTTGAGCTTATCTTGGTATATACTGTGAGATGTTGGATTAAGCCTAGATTCTGTCAGACTACTTTCTATTTTTCTACTAATCCCATGATTTCATTGTTAGAAGATTACTCAGAGGCCATTTATTAAAACAGTCATTTGAACAGAAATAATCTAGAGCTGAAGGGAACTCTGAAGTCCATTAATTTTCTCTCTCATTTTACTGATGAAGAAATTGAGGCCCAGCTAAGTTAATGACAGGTGTGGGAGGTAGGGTTTGAACTCAGGTCTTTTGACTCCACTATGTGTATTTTGAGTCTAATGGGAGGCCTTATAAAATAACCTTGATGAATTTATCTTCTGATTGCAAACCTCCAGTGTGAATTCATGATAGTTGTGCATTTCTGTTGACTAAACAGGTAAAAATAATGTTTTTATTTTAGTTCATGAAAATGTAGACTTTTGCTTACCACAAAAGGACATTTAAAAGGACACTATTTGAGGCATAACTTTTACCTAGAATAAAATGTAATACACCAGTAGCTTATACTGTTTTCTAGCTAGTTTCCTTACCCACTTTAAGCTGATCTCCCCTTCTCACCCCTTTCACCCAGCTGCAATGGTGCTCTGGACTTCATCTCACAACTTGGAGTGTATTTGTTTATGTCAAAGTACTCCTTGGTTTCACCCTAGGTCAATGGTTTGTTTACCTTTTTAGGTCAAGATTAAGACCACCATACACTTCTACACTCTTCTCACCCAGGGCTTTCTATCTCCAACCTCCAAATTCAGGATATATCAGAGTATCAGATAGGAATCAAAAGTTTCTATTGTGTAGACTCACCTAAAAATTCCAGGGGTGGGGGGGGGATTCATACACCTGCTATAAAATTATGGTCTCTCTTGAGATGTCAAAATTCCATCAACAGAGTTTATGTTTTGTCTATGTAAGCTTAAAGATCTGGAGATTTGGAAAAAATACATGTGGTTCATTTATCACTTTAGTATCAAGTGTTTTGGTATCATTCAGATGCAGTCTTTTATTTTGTACAAAATATACTTAAATCAAAACTCAAGTTGACATTTTCTGGCTTGAGGAAAAGAAGAAATATCAACAAAACATGGTTTATGAAGACAGCCATGTGAATGTTAGGACCTCAAAGCTATCTTGAAGGCCAAAGGGGCTGAATTATTCATTTTGCTGTCTATACACAAAGCAAATTAACCAGATAATTGACAAGCATCTACTTTGTGTTACATAGGCAGCTGATTCTCTTTGGAAGAAAAGTACCTAAAAATAACATTCAATTTAGGATTAAGTTAATAGAGAGAGAGAGAGTTCCATGTTCATTAGACTGTGTCAGTAAAATTTAATAAAGGCTTTACAAATTTGCCACTGTGTGAATTTAGCAAAGCTCTTTACCTAACAATAAATAGTTTAGGAAAGCATCTGATCAATGTATTTGATTTTTAGAGTGTTAATTCATTATCTACTAGAAAAGAATATTGCCTTTACTACTAAAGTAATAATCCACCAGCGTCTGTGAATAAATGCCACATTACTTGGATTGAATCATGCCTCCTAATACAACTATAAAGATCATTCTTTATTTTATGACAAAACATCATTTACATCTGTTGATCCATTAAATCATTGTTTGGTTCAATTGAAAAATTTTGTTCAAAAAACTTTGATGAAAGAGAATTTTCAAAGCTATAGTTCTACTTTCATTCCTACTTCTTCCACCAGTTCAACTGCTCCCCTTGTTATTTGTCTTTGTGTTAGTGTGATATTGAACTTAGATAACCTTTAGAGGAGCATCTTGCACAGGACTGGGCTGTGTGAATTCAAAGCTTTCCGACGAGTCTAAGTTATGCTAGAACTGATGCAGGGAATGAGGGTGATAGTATTTATTCTCTTCCCTCTCCCTTCTCCTTCTTGTATATGCAAACTGACATTAGCCAGATACAAGTAAGCACAGGCTTTAAAAAATTAATATATATTTTTGAGATTCCATTTTTATATAGAGTATAAGTGAAAAGAGCAATTTTATAAGAAATAGTCAATAATAAAAACCTTACAAAGTATATTATAGTTTAGATTCAGTTCAACCTCCTACATCTCTAGTCTTATGTAATGAAGATTGTTGTTCAAGATTATGAAATCCAGGAATTTCATAATCTTAAAATAAAGAAAAAAATATGTGTATTGTATTATCCTTGTTAAGGTATAAAAAAAAAAACAAAAAAGCAAGCTGGCATAGACACAATAGGCTCTGACCTAAGTTTGGATCTCAGTCCTAACCCTGATGACCCGTGTGACCTGGGGGCAAGTCATCTACACTTTCTGTCTCTTATTTTCCTTATTTCTAAAATGAATCAGGGAACTAGAAGACTTCTGAGGTCTTGTCCAACTCTAAATCCATGATTCTATCATAAAGTAAGAAAAATGACTACATGTAAACATTTATGAAAATAAAAAATTCTCAACTTAAAAATTTAACCAGGGTATTACTGGTTGATTATTTAAACATCCTTGTCATTTGAAGTTTTACTGTGTGTGGCACTTCATTTCTCAGTGAAATATGAATTTAAATGCAGTTGTAGTTGTCTTTCATAATCAAAGAGAAACATGTAATCATAAAAATGATTGCATGTAATGTTTATCATAGTGAGGGGAATGTTGTACAAAAGGCAAATAATAATAAATATAAATCAATAACAATGAGCTCAATTCTTTATTTTACTTGTAAGCATTCTTTATGACTTTGTAAATCTGATGTCGATTGGAGTGGGAAAGAAGTGTATGAAAGCAGAGAATATCTAACCTTTCCTTGTTCATATTCATTTGGATCCTCTGAGAAAGGAGAACAATAAGAAAGAAGTGGTCAAAGTATTCACATATCATACAAGTCCTTTTCATGAATTTTATTGCAGCCCTTCAAATATTCCTTTAAAAATATTTTTGCATATATATATATGTATATATATACATATATATATATGGATAGATCTTCCATTAGTAATCTGATTATGATTGTAAATAGAAAGCTCTTCTGGGACCCCAAATAGCATATGGAAGTAGCATTCCACATTATAGGAGGTAAGAATCAAATCTCATCTAGAAACTTTTGTATGAGAAGCAGCATGTTCTTTTTTACTTATCTTAATAAGTACACCTTTTCTATGTTGCAATTGATTGCACAAAGTGCATCAAATGGTTTAAAAGAGCACTTATTATTAAAATTAACTTGTCTTATCCCACAAGACCTCCTAAATTCCTAGAACTATCACAATCAATTCCTTTCCTCTAATCAGTACATTTTTAAGCTGTTAGAGTAAGAAGGGAAAACCCTTATTTCCATTATTGGTGAAAATTGTTGCTGCTGATTCATAAGTTTAAATTTTTAACCATACTTGGTTTGGTGAAGAGGTGATTTTTCCCCCATCTTTTTTACTGCTGACTTTTGTATTAGGCTATAAACAACAATTATCAGAACTCATTTTTTAAAATTAACTCTTGTAAATGTTCATTAGAACTATGGCATAGGAACATCAACTAAATTAAACACTACATCCTCTCTCTCAGTGTGCAATCATCAGGGTCATCCTCCTCACTACTACAGAATAGATGAGGGGAGGTTACAGCCTACACAATTTCATTGAGATGATAATAATAGTTTTCTCTTAATAGCTTTCTCATGCTTGGTTCCCTTTGTTTTTTATTCAAATATGCCAAGAAGCAGACATTAAGGTATTTTCAGACAGCATTGAAAGCTTTATTTTCTTTTTTTTTTGTTTTTAAACAAAGTATAAACTGTATCCAGAAAAAAAATCACTTGCAATAGCAAACTTCTAAGATTTTAAGGAAATCTCAAAATATTTCATTCAAAGAGGAGCAAAAATGAGCCATTATTATATGAGCAGCTACAATATTTTGTTTCAACATATGAAAGAATTTCCCCTTTCCACCTCAATCTGTCAGCTCATCAGAAAGGAAAAAAAGTTCAATTGAAAATGCCAATGATAATCCCTTGGCAGGCAGGCAAGCATTGCATTATTGGGTGTCTTTTTCAGAATAATCCCTGAAAATATTTTGCATTAAGAATCTATGACTTAAATTCATTAATCAGTATGGACACTTCTGAAGTCATATCCAAACCCACTAATAAATAGATGCATATTTGTCAACAACTTCATATTTTCAGATCATCAAATGTTTCCATATGTCCATGAGAAAGTAAGGAAAGCTATTGTGTATCTTTTTCAACTGATTATAGACTACTTGCGGACGTGCAAATTTAAAATAAAAAGATTTACCCAATGACATTTTCTTTGATGTTTTTTCTTCCTCAGAAGTGTCAATGAGTTAATTTTTTTCTTCTTTCTTTTTTGGCAAATACAGCCCTGATTTCATTGTTGCCAAACTCTTCGCAAAAAGAACTTGAGGACTATTCTGTCCTTTAATTTTCTCATTTATAATCCACATCCCAAGAGTCCTCAGTGATGCCCTAAAGTAAATTTCAGACATCTGTCATTATTCTTTTCCCTGTTGCCTTGAAAATAGAATAACCTTCCACATTGCCAATCTATCTGTCCAAAATGGGATACAGATTTGTGGCCTCATCTAAAGGGTAACAAAATACTTGAACAACTGTATATGAAAACATGAAGGCTTCAGGCACAACATTATCTGCATAATGAGAAACTATCTAAAGAAGAATATAAAGCACATTCTTGACATATAAGTAGTATTTTTTTTTAATGTAGGTATAAGTGCTGTTTTCCCTGACTGCCTGGAGGTGCAACTTCTTGAATATCAGCCAGGGTTCTGGTTCAATGTCCCATTTGGAATAAATAATGGGAAGCAAGGAGGAAGACCCAGCAAACTATGCAGTGCTATAACAAATGTACCAGTGGTGAATTCATGATTTTACCTTAGTAACAAAACTGAAGCACTACCCATTAGAATTATCATATTGAAGAAAATAGTATAGTTCTCTGGTAGAGTTGTTAGAAGTGAAGTCTTGCTCTGAGGAACAAATTTCCTAGTTGTGGGCTATCTGCAAAAAGCATGCAAGATAATTATAGGGAAATAAAATTTATGTGTAAGGTATGGGAGGTTTGGATTAAAAAGGAATAATTTAGATGCTTTTATCACCCCCCCCGGGTCTATTTGTAAAAACCTGCTTTTTCATTTGAAATATAATTCCCTATGTTCTCATGTTTACATGTAGGAAAGCATGAAATGAAGTATCAGTCAAAAGAAGTGCCAGTTCTATGCAGCTTATCAGGAAGTGGAAATTTGGAAATTGCATGAGCATGATGTAATGGGAATCTCATAAAGTTGGTTGCCAAACAAAGGACTCTGGGTCTGGATCTTGCTGCTGCTTGCCTTGGTTAATTTTCTATTGCCAAAACTCAAGGGTAAAAAAGGAGGTGATTTCTTTTTATGTATTGAGTAAGGGTTTAATTAGCCTTTCTCCATTTTCTTTTCTTCTCTGGAAATACATAGAAAGAGCAATAGCTATTAAAAATAGGGAGAGATTTGGGTAGACATTAACATAAGGAAGAATTTTCTAAGATATAGAGGTGAATCAAATTGGCAATAGGGTAATGAGTGAATTAACAATTTTTTTCCCTCAGGGAAAGTATTAAAATGAAAGATTACTTATTGGGGTTGTTGTATAGAACATCTTTGTTTTGTGTTTGCATAGAAAAGTAAGATCTTTTAGTCTCTAAGATCCCTTCCAATACTGAAATCTCCATTGTAGTCCATTAAGTTCACAATTCATCTTTACTACAGTGAAGAATATTTCAGTTATAAACTAATTACAATTAAAATTTTGTTCAGTGTGGCACCTACTTATTAAGTCCCTACTCTTTCTAAGACCTTGTCCTAAGATATGGGGACATAATGATGAGTTAAAACACAATGTCATTGCCCTTAAGCAGTCTACTTGGGGAAGTAAGACATGTCTCAAGGAATCAATCAACAAGCATTTATTAAACCTGTATGGCAGGTATTGTCCTAGGTGCTTTGAAAGTACAAAGAATGAAATAATCACTATTTGCAATGAAAAAGTGTAAGAGATTTATACATCATGTCTTTGGTTAAGACTCCTGTTTTACAAGTACAAATCATTGTTGGACAATTGCTCTAGGTGGATATACTTAATTTTTCAAAGTAGAAATGACAAAATATGTGGTAGAGGAAAATTTTGCTTGTAAAGAATTTATATTCTAGTTAGGAAATATGATAACCAGAGGAGAGAAGTCTGGATGGAAATTATTTGGGTGAAAGTCAAAAGGAAGGCAGCTTAGAAGTGATTTTTGTCATTGGTAAGAATTGAATAGAAAGAAGGAATAGATAAAGAACTCAGAAAACAGATAACAACAGTTGGTATCAACATGAATTTGTGATATTGTGGTGATAGAACACTTCAATAAAATGGAAATCTACTGAGGATCTCTTTCTCTCTCTCAAAAGCAGAAGTGCTAACAACTGCTAAAGTTCTTTTTTTAAGTAGAATATGCATACTCCGTTAATTTCTCATAAAGTAGATAAAGTAGATAAAAAAAGGAACAAATCTGAGCACAATATGAGATGTATTCAAGACAGTAGGTTGAAGAGTTCAAAGGAAAGATAGATAAATTTCCCGTGGAATAGGAAGTGAGTCCAACAGGGACTCAAGAATGAAATTCTGAACCCACAAAAGAAAATCTTGCCAATAAGGAACCAGATTGAATTAAAAAAGAGAACTGTTCATAAGATTACTAAATGACCAGAGAACAGAAGATATACAAAGAGCAAGGTTTAATACTGTGAAATTAATCTGAGAAATACAAAAACTCAAAATTAACTGAAAATGGTAAAGAATGCTAAAGTCAACAGCAACATTTAAGCTATAATGGGGAAAATGAGGACAAAAAAGGGATTTGACCTCCTTTTATAGGTTTTATGGAAGATAATGATTAAAAAGATGCTCCATTCTTGTTGTGTTTCTGTTTCTGAAACAACTTTTACACTGAAATGACAAATAGAAATGAAAAACAAAAATGACTAACAGGAAGTTGATCCCCAAATGAGCAAGGATATAGTAAGAAAGTCTCAAATTGATCTTGAAGAATTACAATCCCCTTGCCCTGATGAACTATACCTTTGTGAACTGAAAGAATTGTCAGAATTGATTGGGGAAACAATTATGATAATATGTAAAAGATCAAGAAAATTGGTAGATGATCATATGTCAAGAAAGGGGAAAATGTCCTGACTTTTATAAAGGAAAGCAATCAGTCTGAAAAAACAAAAGCCATTGCTGTTAACTTCAATCCCTAAGAAAATTCTGGAATAGATGGTTACAAATAGTATTAGCAAACACTGAAAAAGGGAAACAATAATAGCATCAATATGACTTTATCAAGAATATCTCATGCCAAGCTAACTTCATTTCCTTTCTGTTTCCTTTTATCAGATTGTTCACATAGTAGACCAAGGGAATGCTATGCATATAGTTTACCTAATTTTCAGGAAAATTTTAAGTAAAGTATGTCTTGCTGTTCTTGTGGAGAAATTGAAGAGGTGAATAGCTAAGAATGTAATCTTGTATAGCAATAAGAGAGGAAGAACTTTAACAATAGGATAGTGATAGTCCCTATACTTTGTCCTCATTAGACTTGATCTGGAGTACTGTGTTTATTTCTGAATACTACAATTAAAGAATCTATAGAATGTATAAAGAAATACTATTAGGATGGCAAAGAGATTTAAATACATGTTATTATACAAGAACCTGAAGTAAGGAATATTTGACTTCAAACATGGACTTATTTGCTGGGTGACCTTGGGTATCACCCTTTATTTGCCTCAGATTCCTCATTTTTTTTTAAATGAGGACAATGATAGCAACTATCTCCCAGCATTGTTGTGAGTATCAAGTAATATGATAACTGTAAAATGATTAGTATAGTTCCTGTACTTTACCGTTGAACTTTACAAATGTCAGTTATCATTATTGTTAAACCATAGAAGATAATTTTCAGTATAGATTTGATTGCTGTCTTCAGGTATTTGAAGAGTTGTCATATACAGGGGGAAGGACATATTCGATATGTTTCTAGAGGGCAGAACCAAAAGTTATGAATGGAGTTAAAAAGAGGTCAATTCAAGCCTGCTATTAGGACAAACTTCCTAACAATTATACCTGTCAAAAATAGAACATATTTAGAGCAGGTTTGTACTTCCTCAAATTGGATGTCTTTAGGACAAGACTGGATATCTTTTGTGAGAGATTTCTTTCCTGTATGAGATGGATGAGATGGCTTTTAAGTTATTTTTCACTTTCATATTTTGTGATCTTGTGTATTTTTGTGTAGAGGGAAATTTTACAAAACTGAAAAGTCACTAAGTGCACTATAACAGTTCTGTTCTCCCTCCTTTCAGGGATAGATGGTAGAAAGAGGCAAGCCTCCTTTAATGTTCAGATGGCCAGATTAGGTAATTCAGGTATACAGAAGTGAACTGAGTCTTCAAGACACTAATTAAATTCTACCTATGCATCCATCTAATTTTAATCTATCTGTCTATCATCTATCTATCTGTTTTTATATCCATTTATAAAGGACTTATTATATGCAAGATATTGTTCTGGGTACCAGGAATTCAAAGACAAAAACTTGGTAGTCCTAGCCCTATTTCTAAGGAACCAGAAAGCTGGAGAATGATCTGGCCCCGAAGGGCCTATTTTGTCTGGGAGTTGTCAGATAATTTTACTTTATGGCCCACATATCAATAAGAAATTGATTTAGTTTGTGTGCCTTTTCTCTCCTCAAGATCCCTAATAGTTGTCCCAAAACTTAGCCTACATTGGAGTAAACCCTCTATGGATGTGATAGTTGAGCTATGATGAACTTCTGGAGAGAATGCTCAGAATGCTCTACTTTGTCTAGCTTTCTGACCTGAACTCAATATATTTTGTTGCCTTTTGAGATGCATTCTATCCTGTGTCACTGTACTAGGTGGTGGAAACAAGAGAGTTGTGCTCTTTCTCTTTATCCCTATCCCTGAAAGTAGGAATGTTTCAGATCTACCCAACACTATATTTATTTCCCTTTATCTATTTCTACACGGTTAAAGCACTGGAAGAGAGTGACTCTTATCTTCAGATGGGAAATAGTTATGTTTATATGTCAGTTTTTAAAAGGAAAGACTATTTCAAAAGCTTGGAAAATCTCTGAAGACTTAAAAAGAGAATTTAGGAAGGATATTTGAAAATAATTCTCATTAGTATTGTAATTTTATTACTTTAAAGTAATTTTAATTTTCATTGCAGACTCTATTAAAAAGATGTTTTACTTAATAGTATTTTTTTCTTTTACTTACAGGTCATTATTAAAATGAAGGGAAGAATTAAAGGGGAAATGGAGCTATTTACCAAGTGTACCCAATGGACAAAAAGGAAGTGCTTTGGATTTTAATGGCTACAAAGTGTAAATCACTTTACAATTCTAAGAATTCTTCCCAGAATTATCAACAGTTTTTTTTAATTCAAAAAATGGATGCTTAGTATTATCTCACATCATATTCCAATTGCTTTGTTCAAAAACTTGTTCACCTATCTAAATCTAAGTTTTTATTGATATTTTGTAAGATTGAATTAGATAACATTTCTCTGGTCTGCATCAAACACTTGCCTTTTTTTTACTAATTTAATGAATAGTATACAATTTTAGTGTTCTATAATATTTTCAACCTCAAATATTGAATAAAGTACTCCTTAACTCTAGTGAAGTTGAGTTCTATTTTTAGACAGCTGCACGTAGCTATCAGGGTTGCTGTGAGAATCAAATGAATTATTTGTAAGATATTTACTTATATAGATATTTACTTATATAGATAATGTCATTAAAAAAATGCTTTTTCCTCCATGGCAAGGGTATTACACATAGAATCAAGAGAGTCACACTGGGCTGCTCACTCAAGATCTCTGTTCCATCTTCTCTTCATCTGTAAAATGCAAATAATAATGGCATCTATGATTTTGTTCTTTTATTATTATTAATTACCTAATCTTGCATTCCATTATAGACACTTATCTGTGATTTTTGGGCACAAGCATTTATCCTCTCAGAATTTGTTTCTTCATTACTAAAGTGGGGATGAAAATATCTGTGCTACTTTCCAAAATGTGTGTGTGTTGTTTTTGTGCACGTGTGCATGTGTTCAATAATTTTTCAGTCCTTTTCAACTCTTTGTGACCTCAACAGAGTTTTCTTGGCAGACAACACTGGAGCAATTCTACTATTTCATTCTCCAGCTCCTTTTACAGATAAGTAAACTGAGACAAACAGGATTAAGTCACTTACCTAGGATCTCATAGCTACTAAGAATCTTAGGCTAGATTTGAATTGAGAAAGATGAATCTTTCTGACTTTAAGTCCAACATTCTATCTACTGTAGCACCTAGTTGTCCTAAGATCCATGTGAAAGATATACTTAGCAAGACTTAAAAGACTATATGAATGTAGATGTTATACTTTGTGAATTTTATATCCTTCCTATTGTTACAAATACATAGGAAGCGCAGAAGTTGTGCTTTCCTCCAATATCTAGTATAATGCCTTACAAAAAGAATTTAATAAATAAATATTTATAGAATATGTTTCTTTCCATCTATCATGTGTTAACACAGTTTCATTAATATATTACTTTTCAATGTGTTAAACTTATTCTATTCTAGGAGCTGACATTTTAGAGACAATAGAGGCAACAGGAGTTTTTAGATGTCAAAAAAAGAAATTTGCTTAAGTTCCTAAAAAAAGCCTAGTTGCTGTCTTCTGGATATGGTCATGAATATGATATATTAGAATTTCTAGGTCATCCCTCTCAACATAGACCTTTAGTCAATATTAAGTGGAAAAGATCAATCTCAAAAATAGTGTTGCTTAACAACATAGTATTATTTTTCTCAAAACAAGTTCTTTGTCTAGATGTGGATTATGGAATTACAGAATTGGAAAGGAACTTAGAGATCATTTAATATGAAATCCTCATTTTTCAGATGAGGCAACCGAGGTCTGGATAGGTTACATGAACTGGTCATATTTAGTGAATGAGCTGAGAAAAAGATCTTGACTTCCTGACTTGTAACTGTTTTATTTTTTGGTTATTTGTTTTTTGTTTTCATTGAAACATGCTGTATACAGAATACTATATAAACCCAATTCGTTATGAAACCCTTTATATCTAATGATGTTTGGTTCTGGAAATTTCTCTTTTCCTTGTGTTAAAACTTTGACTGAAATGATCTATGGGGTCAGAAATATTTCTCTGTTATGAAACTAACAGCTTTCCTGAAGCCTGTGTTAACTACTATGTCCCTACATGATATTCTTCAGGTTATTTATGAGAATGGAAATATTTTGTAGAAATGTAGCTTCATTGGGAATCATTAGAATTTTGTCAAGTTGCTGAAATCCATAAATAACCCAAAACTTATTTTCTGTCCTTTATTTAGACTTGCCAAACCATGAATACTTTCAAGAGAATTTCCCAAAGCAGCTACATTTACACTAGACCTATGCCCATTCCTGGTACCAATGATAATAAATTCTGAGGTGTCCAGAAGGAATGCTATGGGAGGAGATGTAAGGAAATGAAGCTAATCCATAGACTAGATGATCAAATTCTGATTTATTAAAAATTGATTGTACAGAACCTTAGCTTCAGTTACAAAGACTGAGCAAAGAAATGATGGAGGCTATAATCTTTAAATAGTTTATCAAATTGTATGACTGATAGGCTAATCATGAAAAGGTGCTTAAAATTATATAGTTAAAAACTACAGTAAATATTTCTGTAGCTAATAGTAGTACCAACATAACCACAACACATAAACCTAGATGGCTTTTACCAGACATGTGATCCATTGTTCATAATTAATTAGTAAGTGAAAATAAATCTGAAAAATGAGTATTTATCAAATGGAGACATATAAGTGTAGATGAAGACAAAGGAAACATTACAGCATGTCAATGGCTGAATGCCTAACAGGAACTGCCAATGACCTAGAGAAGCACTGTTAACTGAAACCCATCCACTCGATGTAAATTGCAACCCATCTTTCCAATCTTGCCAGAGAAAATATAAGCACATTTTGCTTATAGTGTCTGGTGTCAGAATGACCAAACTATTGGCTACCATCCCTTTAGAATCCTGGTGAGGAAGCCAAGTCATACAACCTGTGTGCCTGCTCCTGCCTCCTGGAGGAGGAAAGGTTCCAGAGAGGGGACCTAGGAAAACTGCCTTGGTGATGATGTCATTGCTTTGGAGCTCACATGAACTGACATGGAACAGAAAAGATTTGCTCTAAAATCCTCTGCAGTTGCAATTTATTTCAATTCTAATTGACTGGAGATATGAAAGAAACACTATTTCATAAGTTCATTTAAGTTTTCAGTAAACGATGATAAGGGACAGTCCCTCTAAGTATATTATACCCAAAGAAAAATAGTGGTAGCCTCTAGTCTTCTCACAACACCATATGGCTCTACCTTAGCCCACACAGGGGAACAATTGTCAGAATCCAATACTTGTAAGGATTCAGTACTGAGATATTTGTAAATGTGAGGTGAATAAGGGGTTTCTAAGAAATTTATGGTAGATTACCTCTCTATTTCCTTAGGGTTTCATTAATATAAGTATATATATCTGCTTTGAATAGGATTTATGTGAAAAAGGATCATAGCTCCAGATCTTTTACATCCTATTCAAGGTCCTCTTCTCTAAGGAGAAATTTATCAGATATAGGAGAATGTCTGAAAAGAAGGCATGAATGCATTGAGAGGGACAAAGACTGCTTCATTTTATTTTACACTCTTTCTTCCCTTTATCACATGGAATGAAGAAATAAAAAGAAATATTCTTATATCTCCGGATATCCTATTTTATGCCTGATGATAAGAGCTAATAGCTACAATTTATAAAGTGCTTTAAGGCTTACGAAATGCTTTATTATTGTAATCTCATATGATTTTCTGCAAGGTAGGTGTTATTATTATCCCCATTTTACATATGAGGAACCAAAACACAGAGATCTTAAATAACCCAAGGTTACATAGTTAATAATTGAGGCAGTATTTGAAATTAGTTCACATAACTCTAAGACATCTTCCACTATACCTCCTTTCTTCCTTGCTTCCTTTTTTTCTTTCCCATATTTACAGGTGTTTTGTCCAAAAGCCTCGTAAAATATCTTGGGATTTACAAACCCCAGATCATTCTGGTTCTCCTGGATAATCTAAACAATTGGTCATTGTTTGGTTCCTGGTTGACTCAGAGTGAATGTAAATAGAAATTATTTCTGTTTTGGCCAGAAACCATGGTCTTCCCATAACAGGTTATTTTTGTTGTTGTTCTTTTTGTTTGTTTTTGGCTATTCTTTGCTTCATTTCTTTCTTTCCTGACTTAGTCACTGAGGAATCCCTGAGGGTTTTGACATCACAGGGAATAAATAAAATAAACTAAGTAAAAGTGGTCTTTCTTGGTCTCTTTGCCAAATTTCTCTCACTAGTCTTAATTATTGAATGAGTGTTACCTCAAACTGTGAGTCTGGGAAAGACCCTTTAAAAGACTATGGTTTCCCAGGCCACCTTTAGTGTTTGTATCCATATATGGGTACTAGAACTAAATGTCTCTGAAGGAGAAAGTGAAGCTAGTCACTTTACACAGTTCCCTCATCCCCCACTTTCACCCCCTCCCATCTCCTGCTCTGATGTAAATCCATTTCTCTTGTGTGTCATAACATCATCTCCCTGATGTCATGGTCTTCTCCAAGAACAAAGGACAAACAGCCATTACTACACTATACATCTTCTACCTAGGGAACTATAAGTTGTTACTGTTTGCTCTTTCTTGAAGGATCTATGACATCAGGAGATGATGCCATAACATTCACATGAATTCAATTTGAGTGATGGGAGGCTGTGCAAAGTTGCCAGTCTCACTTTTTCCTCCAAAGTCATCTGTGTCCAGTAACTAGATGTGAATCAGAATTACTGGAGATGGTGCTGGATGTGAGGAAATCAGGGTGAAGTGGCTTTCCCCAAGGTCACACGACTAGTAAATGTCAAGTGTTTGATGATGGATTCAAACTCAGGTCTTCCTGACTCCAAGATTGATGCTCTAGTCACTTCACCACCTAGTTTTCTCAGGTGACTATAGATTGGTTGGCTGTATGTTTGGCTCTTGTCCATCATTATCAAAGAAGACCAAAATGACATCACTACAGTAGAGAAAAGTTATGTGTCCAATTGTGGGGTGGGCTCTCTAAACTTTTATATCTCACATTTACTTTGAGTTGCCTTTCCTTAGGGTTTCATTAATATAGGTATATTTTTGCATTGAATAGGATTTATGGGAAAAAAGAGCATAGCTCCAGACTTTTTACATCCTATTCAGGGTCCTTTTCTTTAAGGAGAAATTTATCAGGTATGGGATAATGACTGAAATGAAGACACAAGGGCATGCCATTATGGGTGTTCTGTTGCCAGTGTCTCCCATGTTGCACAATCAATTTCAACATTCTTCAGAGGGACCTGGAGAGAGTCCTTATATTGCTTTTTTCCCCTTGAATCTTCTAAAGATAACTTAAATGGAAGTGATTCAGTTTCCTGATATGGTACTGCGAGACTGTCCAGGTTTCAGAAGCATATGTCTTCTGAATGAGATCAGCACAACAGCTATATAGAACTTCACTTTGCTAGTCAATCTTCTCCTCTTTTCCACACTTTCTTTGGGAGTCTCCCAAATACTGAGATAGCTCTAGCAATGAGTATGTCAACATCACACTGCTAAGGTATGCGACCTCATCCTCAATATTCAGAAATTCTCCATTTGCAATAATCAGTGAGTCAGATATGGATGATGTGATGCTGGATGCTGGATGATGGAGCACCTGTGTTTTCTTGGTTTTAATTGTTAGGTCAAAATTAGCACAAGCAGCAGAGAATTGATCCATACTTTGCCACATCTCAGCTTCAGAGGCTGCATTGAGTGTATAATCACCTGCAAACAGAAGATCATGCACCAACACTCCTTCCACTTTGGTCTTGTCTTGTAGCCTTTTCTAGATGAAGAAATTACCATCAGTGCAATGTTTTATAACATGGTTGAAAACATAATGCTAAAAAGCATGGAAGCAAGGATACAGCCTTGTTTCACTCCATTGGTGACTGGGAAATCATGAAAGCATAGTCCACTCCCCAGAATCCAGGCAAGCATACCATCATGGAACTGAAGTAAAATATTGATGAACTTATCTGGGTAGCCACATTTTGACATAAATTTTCTATAAGCTCTCATAAACCTTGGTCAAATTACACATGTTATAGACAGACCTCTGTTCTGCTCCTGGCATTTCTCCTGAAGCTGTTGGGCAGCGAACACTATATTGACTGTCCCTTGACCCTTTCTGAAGTCACACTGATTCTCAGGAAGGTGACTATCTTCCAGGTGAAGGATCAGCCTTTTGAGGAGGACTCTGGCAAGAAAATTACCAGCAGTGACTAAGAGAAATACCTTGTGATTTTCACAGGACAATCTATTCTTTTTACCTTTATAGAGATAGACAATGGAGTCCTCTGAATTCCTGGATAGCCTCTTCATGCCATATAACCTGGAAAATTTCAATCAACTTTCATATGAGTAATGGACCCCCCCCCTTCCACCTTGTAAATCTTAGCTGGAATAGAATGAACACCAGGTATTTTGCCACAAGAAAGGAGCTTAATGGCATTAAAAACCTCTTTTGATGGAATTAAATGCTGCCTTTTTAGAAATGGATTAATTAACCTGCTGGTAAACCCTGTGAAGTTCTCATTTTTTGATTAGCAACTTTTTCATTTTACCATCATTTTCATCAAAACAGTTTTATTGTTTGTGATTGTACTGATGGGCAAATGCAGACTATAACCTAAATCTCTGAAAGCTGACCCCTCCTTTTCTGTTCTTCCATTGCTAACTGTATGTTGACTAAACTTTCCCTCCAAGTTAGCAACAAATTGTCTGGGTTCAGAGAAGCACTCTGATCTCTTCACATTAATTCCTCTGGTAGTCATTTTTTCTTGGGACTGCTTTTTTTATGAATGTGAATATTTAACTTAGAGAGGATGTCTGTGATCAGTCCAGCACTCTGTGCCACACATTGCCTTTGTCACTTTTACATCTTGTCTGTCTCTTCTCCTTGCAATCTCATTGTCTATTAGATATCGGTGTTTGCTGTGAGTGTGCATCCAGAAGTTTTATTGCATTTAGGTAATTGGAGTTGGTGAAAAGGTCATTGCTGTTTCCAATTCCATTTCTCCCAAGGTTTCCCTGTCATATCTTGTAGTCTAAGCCTATGCTAGCATTAAAATCACCCAAAATTGTAACTTTGTATTCTTTGGTACATTGGTAATAAGTGTCTCCAGGTTTTCATATAATTTTTCTTTGACTTCATCAGAGTTCATCATGGTGGAGGAATAGACATCTTCCTGGAAGTGGCAGCTTCATTGTCATGAGACTTGCAGGCAGTCCTTTTGGTAGGCATTCAAGATTGTTGACTAGATTAGTTTTGACTGTAAAACCTATCCCAATTTCATGATGTTAATCTTGTTTCACTTAGGGCTGCTTTTTGGATATAATGTCCACTGAGTTCTCTTTCGACAAGAACTGTTCCTCTTTCAGGTCTATTGGATCTTGTGTTGTTTATGAGTTTGTACACATTCCATGTACTAATGGTGAGTAGAATCTTCTTTTAAGAAAGTTTTGTATATTTTGTGTGTATGTGTTTTGACTGAAGGGTTGTATCCCTACCTACTGTTATAATCAGGCCAGGGTTGGATGAGTAGACATTTTTGAGGGCACTTTTCTAGTACCTTTCTCACACCAGGAGGTGAGCAGCTCAGGAGGTGAGCCTAAGGGACTTCAGAATTTCACTGCTGCTCCCAATGAGGAAAGGATCCTTTGATCTGGGCCACCTGTGTGCAGGGTTTGTGATACACATCCCAGTGTATCCACACCTGCTATCCACACCTGCTGCTTTGTCACTTGTTTGTCACCACAGGACTTTGAGATAGGAATGGAAAATTGATGATATCTTTTAATTCATTCATAAACTGAACTAAATTGGATCAATATATATATACCATGGAAACAATGTAAAGACTGGCAAATTGCCTTCTGTGGGGGGTGGGGGAGGGAAAGGGGAAAATTGTAAAACTTAAAATAAATAAAATCTTTATAATTCAAAAAATCATTTTCAGTCATTATAAAGAGCAATAAACATGGTTGTATTTTAAAAGAAAAACATAAACCGGATACAAGTGAGGAAGAGTTTCATGAAGTTGTTGGCCTTATCACTCTTTCAAAGTAATCATGGCAAGTAATTCAAAGTCATCAATAGCAAGACAGAGTCAAGACAATTCATGATGATTCTAGATGCAGTGGATGACCTTGGACTCCTCCAAGTCTAGCCTAGCTCTAAACACACCACAGCACCTTAATAGTCATTGTAACAAATTGGTCTCATCCACCCATTCCACCAGTGGAAGATTTCGTATGCTTGGCATAGACGCTACTACTAACTCACTGACAGATTTGAGACACCCTAAGCTACCCTCAACCTAGTTTAGCCCATCTGCAGAAATGGTTTACCAGAATGTGACTATTGTGCATGCTACAACTTCATGGAGTCATAGGTGAGCTTCTATAATTGATTCCCAAATGATGGAAATTACTTCCTGTTTATAATTTGGGTTCCTTGAGTTTTATGTTAATGTTTTTGATCTCTGGAATAATAAAATAGTAATTCAACCTTTGGTAAGAAGCAATAATTAGGTTTTAAAAATGTTTAACTTTTTACCTTTTTACTAATGTATGTTTAATTCAGAGAGTCATATTAGGATGATAATGGTGTTTGTCCTTTGTTCTCAAAGAAGGCCATGACAGTGGGGAAGTGATGTCATGACAATTACATGAATTGTATCTGAGCCAAGTCACCAGCCTCTTTCTCCTCCAGAGTTATCTGAGTTCAGTGACCAGATATGAGTCAGTATAATGGGTCGTAGTTCTAGATTCAAAGCAATCAGGGCTAATAAGTGCCAATTGTCTGAAATGAGATTTGAACTCAGGTCCTCCTGACTCCAGGGCTGGTGCTCTATCCATTGCACCACCTACCTACCCAACCACATAAAGAAATTGAAAGGCAATTTGGAAGTCATGTAGTCCTGTCTGCTCATCTTACAATAAAAAGAAATTGAAGGTCAGGGAAAGAGTAAGTAACTTGACAATAAATCATATAGCTAGCAGATGTCAGATTTGAGATTTGAAATGAGATGATCTGATTTGAAAGTCTTTCCATTATATCATACACTCCTACTTTTGCCTACACTGGGAATTCTCTTTTATTTGCTCTTGTTCAAGTTCATTTGTTTTTCAGTCATATATCTGATCTTTGTGACCCATTTGAGATTTTTGGTTTTCTTTTTTTTTTGTTTTGTTTTTTGGTCAAAGGTACTGGAGTAGTTTTTCATTTTCCTCTTCAGTTTATTTTACAGATGAGCAAATTAAGGCAAAGAGGGTTAAATAACTCGATCAAGGTCACACAGTTAGTAAGTGTTTGAGGATAAATTTGAACTGAAGAAGATAAGTTTTCCTGATTCCAAGTCTTGTATCACCTAGCTTTTTTTTTTTTGCTTATCTTCACATAAGACTTCATGGAAAATCTGAAGCAGAGAAGAGTAGGAGTGAAGACAATACATTAGACTGATTTGCCTATAATGGAAGATATTTGTTGGAGACTAAAGGAAATAAGTTTATATCTGCCAATATAGGCTATATTATAAGAAATTCTCTTCTTTTAACCTTATGTTTTGTATTTATTTATTTATTTTCATTCATATGCACATGTATATTTTTAAGTTACAGAATTTCCATCTACACTCTCTTCTCACCCTTCTCCCCTCAGCAGCAGTCAGGTTAGTATTATACATACATATTTTTGTTAAACATGTTTCCAGATTAGTTATTTTTGGTATGAGGAATTGGAATTAAGGGAAAGAGATACATAAGAGATAATTTTTATAAAGTATTTATCATATTCTGAAGATTTGGGGTTTTTGTTTTTTGTTTTGTTTTGCTTTGTTTTTCCACTGGATGGAGATAACATTGTCCATAGCCTATCTACTATAGTTGTTCTAGCTGTCTGAACTTCTGAGATGAGCTGCTTCCATCAAGGTTGCTTATCTCACATTGCTGTTGTTAACGTCAATGTTGTTCTCTTGGTCCTACTCCCTTCTCTCAGCATCAGACCCCCTAAGTCATTCCATGCTTCTCTGGAGTCTGACCATTTATGGTTTCTTATAGAACAATAGCATTCCATAGAATTCATTTACCATAGCAATTATCATAACATGTACAATTCCAAGGGGAATTCCAAGAGGATGATGGTTATCACTTTGATTTACAATTCTTTGCCACTACCAAAAGAGCTGCTATGAATATTTAGGAGCATGCAGATCTTTTCCCTTTTTTATAATTTATTCTGCATATAGAACTAGAATTGGAATTTCTGGGTCAAAGGGAATGAACAGTTTTATTGCTCTTTGGGCATAGTTCCATATTGCTCTCCAGAAAGGTTGGATCCATTTACAACTTCACCAGCAATGTACTGATGTCCCAATTCTCCCACAGTCTCTACAACATTGGTCATTTTCCCTTTTTCTCATCTTGGCCAGTCTGACAGGTTTGAGGTAATATACCTCATTGTTGTTTTAATTTGCATTTCTCTAATCAAGAATGATTTGGAGGATTTTATTTATACAGTCTTAATTTCTTCATTTGAAAACTGTCTGTTCATATCCTTTGAACATTTATCAGTTGGGGAATTATAAGGAATTCTTAAAAACATGACTGCATCATGGACCTGTAGGAAATTAAGGATTACTAGCAGAGACGGCATTTATTGAATCTAGTTTCCTGGTTGGGATGATATTCATGTCTAATTGTGGAAGCCCTCACTAAAAAGAATGAGAATAATACTATAGAACACAGTTCCAGGAATCATTTCTGGAGGGAGGAAAGGGGAATAAACATTCATATAGGGCAGTTAGGTGACTGAATGGATAGAGAACCAGTCTTGGAATCAGAAGGACCTGAAGTCAAATCTGGCCTCAGACACTTAACACTTACTAGCTGTGTGACCTTGGACAAGTCACTTTACCCTGACATCTAGAACCATCTTTAGTTGTCCTGATCCATAACTGGCCACTGGACCCAGATAACTCTGGACAAGAAAGTGAGACTGGTGAGTTAGAACAGCCCCCTTTCCCCACTCAAATCTAATTTATAAACTTGTCATGGCATCACTTCCCTTTGAGAAGGAAGGACAAACATCATCATCATCTTCTTCATCATCATCATTATCATCATCATGTTGTATATGCTACGTCTTCCTTTCTTTCTTCATCCATCCATCCATTTATTTATTTCTCCCAATATTAGTTCATTTGATCCTTATTTCAATACTAGGAGGTATATTTGCTATTATTATAGCCATTTGGTCAAGAAGGAAGCTGAAGCAAACAGTTGTTAATCCTGACATAACACAGAATACAGATATATTTTAAATATTCTTCTGTTGTGCTTTCTTTCCAATTAGAGATTTATGGATGTGTGGAATCATAGCATGAAAAGCAATTATAGCCTTAATTAGAGAGGTTTTTAAGGTCCTAAAAGTATATGCAAAAATATTAAGAGAATGAGAAACAAAGTGCAAGTTTTGAGCATGATTCAGAAAATTGGGTGTGAAGAAATGAGTCCCCTTGTTTGAAGTTGACAGAGTAGCTGTGGAATTTTCTTAATTCTGTATCTGGAGTGAAAGAAGGAAAAATAGACTTATTTGGATATAGCTGTGATCACTGGGACACAAATATCATATTTCCCCATGTATAAGATGCACCTTAATTTTGGTGTCTGCAATTTGAAAACGAAAATTACATAAAATTATTGAACTCAAGAAGTTTTATTCATCGTGAAATTCAAGAATTTCTTCTCATAACTTTCAGGTATCTTTTGGGTCAGTCTGGTGCATGGACACATGCTTAATCTATTCCATTTCATGAATTTGAAGCACCAATTGTCTCCTCCTTTGAAATAAGTCACTTCTTTTCATCAGCAATTCTACTGGTCTCCTGCTGAATCATCTTTGTGGACACAGGAATTTCAATGACTCTTTGCTCTTCAATCCATCTCTTCAATTCACTCTCTAAATCAGGCCATTTGGCTGACTTGCTTCTCATGGCCTTCTTTTGCCAGGGTGTTCTCAGTAGGATTTTTTCTTCCCATAGCCAGTCTCAGATTGCTTTCTCAGTTGAAGGAGAACCAAACTCATGTTCAGAGGTACGATTTCCATTCACTTGCAAATTGATCACTTTGAACTTGAATTCAGCACTGTATAAAAATCTTTTCTGAGCCATTTTTGAGCAGAATGTGGCAAAACATAACCTAATATACCATTAACAAATGGTAAACAATGAGCACAAAGACAAGTACAAAAAAGTGGGAAATGTAAGTTAAAAAAAAATCTACAACTGATGTGTAAAATGCTCCCAGTTTTTAGACACTCTGCATTATACATGGGGAAATTCGGTAATCTGTGTCTAAGATGACACAGAAATGACATCTAACTATTAAGGAAGATAAGAATATTGAGAATTGAGAGCACTCATCAAAATAGTAAAAGAAACTTCTGTTGAGGAGAAATAGAGTCCTAAAGAACAATCATGTTTCTGTGCCTGAAACATCATTATTTCCTGTAACACTTATAGATAAATAAGGCAGATGATGTCACCCCTAACCAGAGAATATGAAAGAAGAAACTGGTCTCAGGTAGGACCATTACCTGCAATAGTTTCTACTCTGTCCCCATGTATGTTTTATTGTTATTCCCTAGAGTTTCATTCATCATCTCAGAATTCAAAGTATAGGACCATCTATATTCAAGGAAATTGGATATCCTTGGTTAAAGATTAATATAAGCTTTTTATTTTTTATCTTATAAGAACAAGAAACAATATTATAACAAATTAGCTTGTGATAGTCAAAGAATAACAGATTTTGGAAATAACCTCAGTGATTAGTCTACCAGTGTTATTCTACTCAAATAGAAATTAATCTCTGATTGGTTGCATATCAACTTATAAAATCACATATTAACCTTATCCATATGGTATTACATTTTTCTTTTTTATTAAACATTTCTCAATTAGATCATAATCTGGTAGTGTCACACTGAGGAATTCTGCAGTCTGTGGCCCAGAAGTTTGAAATCTCATAAATTATAGGTTTTAAGACTTAGAAAGGAAACCTTTCTAAAGATGCTTTTAGAAAGAGCACCAAACTTTTAGCCATAGAATTTATGTTTGAATTCTTACCTAAGTGATCTTTGGGAAAATTATTGAACCTTTCTTGGACTCAGTTTCCTTATTTGGGGAATGAAGGAGTCAGGTGTTTTCTTTTTAAACAACACTCAACAATTTTTTATGTAAAGCAGAACAGAGAAACAAGACTGCAAATGGAACTGTAAATGTGCACCAGAAACAATGTTTCTCCTTCCATGTACAAAACACATATAACATATTATCTTCAATGCTGTCTTCTTGTCTTTATATCTCTTCCTTCAGTTCTGTGAATTTTAAAAATAATTCAATTAGATGACTTCTAAGTTCCCATCCCATTCTTGATTTATGATGCAACTGTCCTTAATATGAAATTCTCCTGGCCCAGAATGTACTTGAGAGGTATCAATCTAATGTTTTCCTTCTCATCACTATAAAGAACATCAAACATGAAAGCCAGTCTTAAATGATGATGCTTTGTCAGTTGTTTCCTCATTCAACTTTTTATAAATGTGAAGCTTATTGCATTGGTCCTTTCTTCGAACCCTTGTCTAATGAAACCCATCTGTGCACTTTTGTCTGCCCAGGGATCTGTCAGGTTAGAAGAGATGCAGGAGAGTTCACAACCTGTTCTCTTCCATAGAATTTAGAACCTAGGGTGTTGACTTGTCTGTCTATATTCAGGGAGATCAAATATCCTTGTCTAAAGATTAATTTGTTTCATCTGGTTTATCTTGTAGGAGGAGGAAACAACATTACATCAAGAATCAGTCTATAGTAATCATAGAAGCATAGAATTGGAAAGAACCCCAGAGGCTAAGTCGTCCAACATCTATATGCATATAATAAACAAACAGAAACACATATGCACATATCTCTGTCTATATGAATCAACATAAACACATTTATGTATATATACCTAGTTGTTATATATCTGTTACTCATGTATATATGTTATACATGTACATATGATAGGAAAACATGCATATATATAGATGTATATACATTCAGATATATAAAATGTGTGTATCACATTTCCACTCATTTTACAATTATCCCTCTTTTTACACTTTTCAATACAGATAGACTGAAGCTGTTACAACCCTAAGAACATATGACACTGTATTTCCTACCTTCTTGCCTTTCTACTAGCCATATCACATGCTCTTCTCCTCTTGCTATTTTTGATTTCTTTTAAGAATCAATTTAATCTTCATATGTTATGCAAAATATTTCAACTGCTTCAACTGTTATTGCATTTACTTAAAAAAATAACAAAAAATTATCTTTATTTTTTAAATTATATGTATGCATTATAAAGGTATATACTTGTCTCCCATATTAGAATGCTAGCTTCTGGAGGGAAGAGATTATTTTACTTTTGTCTTTGTATTCCAAAAACTTAACATAATTCCAATCTCACAGCAGGTACATAAAATATGCATGTTTGGTTGAGTTATTTGATTTCATAGACACCAAGAAAAGAGAGAATAGTACGAAAGAGGGGAAAGTCAATAGTATCAAATAATATTTACAGTTCAAGAATAAGATAAAGCCAGTGGATTTAGTGTTTTCAAGGTTATTGGTCAACTTTGAGACAACAGTTTCAGGAGTGTGGTAGAGATGAAAGCCAGATTTCAAGTAGTTAAAAGTGAGGTCACCAGAGTGAGAAATCATTTCTGGCTAGGGAGATTAGGAAAAGCTTTATAGAAGAAGTGACATTTGAACTGCTTTATAAACTGTTTTCTCCTTCAAAGGATTAGAAAAAGGATAAAGTCAGCTAGTATGGTCTCCATAAAAGCTTTGCTGATCCTACCAACTAGAAGTTGTTCTCATTCTTATGAGCTCTTCTCTGAATATCTGTGGGGAAGATACTTAACCTTTTAGTGATCTGGACAATTCTATACATTGCTGAAAGGGAGTCCCCTTCATCAGTAGAGAATGTTTCCTTATTTAGAGGTTTCCTATATCAATGATATCATAGGTCTATTCCAAGATAAGACATTATTTGTGCTTCTCTTTTGTACTTTTATTTTAGATTATAGTTATATAATTTTTCTTCTTGTTATAAGAATAAAAAGACAAGATAAATGTCTCATTGATATTTCCAGTTCCTTCAGTTAACACAATACCTTGCAAGTAGTGCATGTTTTAAAATTTAATTGACTCCAAGATTTACATATGAGGAAGTAGAAAATTATAGTATCATTTAAAGAAATTGGTGTAGATGGAAAGGAGAACCAAACTTAGAAGATGATTGATGAGCTATATTGTAGACATGAACTCAAAATGTTACTGGGAGCCCTGTTAATGGAAATGTCTTTTTTATAGATAAAAAAATGGAACTGTAATACTATCAACATCAAAGTTAGATATGAAGATTTGAGAATTATGAACTATTTGAGGAAGAATATAAAAAAGAGAAGATGGGAAACTATAATGGTGAGGTTAACTTCCAGTTTCAGGAGTGAGTGGGAAGAGAAATTAATAAAGGTAAAAATGGTTAGTGAGGTGATGAAAATTCAGAGAAACTCAGTTCCACATAGACCAAAGAATGAAAAAATAAAATTTGACTATGTGGTAAACTTTGAAAATAACACCAAGAGATCAGTAAAACTAGTAAAAAGTCCATTTGATTTGACAAGAGGTAGATTATTGGTAAGACACCTAAGAGGCTCAGTGGATAGAAAGCTTTGACGAGTTAGAAAGACTCTTCTTTCTGAGTTCAAAACCAATTTCAGACGCTTACTGGCTATTTAACTGTGGGTAAATCACTTAATCCTAAACACGTCAGTTTCCTCTTCTGTAAAATGAGCTGGAGAAGGAAATAGCAAACCACTCTACTTCCTTCACTAAGAAAAGGGGAGTTGGGAAGAGTTGGACAAGACTGCAATGAATGAACAATAAAAGATCAGTGGTAACTTTATGGAGCTCAGTTTCAGAGAAAGAATTAGATTTATGCACAATAGACAAAAATCATGACCTGTTTCTGGCCTCTTAATCCAGTTTCTCCGATTGTCCTTCCATTTCTTTCTACCAAGTCACTTCAGTGACTCTCCAGGACTTTTAGGATATAATAAAAAATGGTTCTGTTTGGCACTTAAAGTCTATGGCAATCTGGCTTTATGTTATCCTAACAAACTGATTATACCTTATGTTTATGCACAATATATTTCATAAAACAGAAAACAAAAGCAAAACAAAACTGATCTACTTATTATTTTCCATATATGACATTGCATCTCTTGTCTATGCATCAGTACATACAGATTGTCTCTTATGCCAGGAATAATCACCATTTTCCCTTCAAAGAGGTTTTGCTCCCTTCAGAAGTTAGCTCAAGACTATTACCATTAAATGGTTTTTGCCTGATCCCTGTGATTATTATTGATCCCACCCCTCCATTGCCTTATATTTATTTTGAATTTATTTTAGATTGACTTTATATTTATGTAATGCTTTCCCCTCTGCCCCAATCCATCCACATCCCAGTCCCCCCAGGACCTAAATGCTTTAAAAGCAGGTACTGTCTCAAAGTTGTATTAGTATTCTAGTACTTAGCACAAATTCTTGGAACACAAAGGAGTTTAATTAATGCTGGTTTCTTTGATTCACTGTAGAATTTTATTGTACTGTTTTTAATTTTCCAAGGGATTTGAAGATTGATGGAAAAGAAATGGGGGCATCATGTACATATCATGCCTTTGAGGAAAAATTCTTAGAGGTGACATCTCAAAATTCCTGTTTCATATCCAAGAATCTTTGAATATAGAATAAGTTGAGAGAAAATGGGGAATATTAATATGAATGATTTATGTGGCTGAAATTGCTGCTGATGGAAGATTCATCTTTAGAAGACCAAAGAATCAGCATCATTATCAGGCACTGAAATAGTGTACCAGGGGATGTTTGTCAAATTCCTATGTGCCTTAGGAAATTGGGATGAGATGCTCTAAGACAGGTTTTATTCTGTGATAGCTGAGTTCTTTCCTCATTTTTACATCTAAAAGAGTGAAAGTAATAGAAAATATTAGGCAGGTAATTAATAATACTATGCACTCATTCATTTACAATATATAAAATGCTTACTATATGCAAAACATAGTCTAATATTTATTCATTCAATACTCATTTATTCATCATGGTCCTTGCCCTCAATAAATTTATGTGATTTTTTTTATCACATCAAGAGTTGGCATAGATTTAACTCAAACATCACTCAAGACAGTTGTATAACTGATGTTTCTTCATCAATAGCTAAATAGTTTTCTCATAAAATATGAGGAAACTTTTGATAAGAAGTTTAAATTTAATAAACTCTTGATCATGAAGAATTTACTTTCATCATCTTGCAAATTACTCATGGCTATTTTGGAGTTTTCCTCCACCATTTTACTCATTTTCCTCCACCATATTACTCATCTGGCTCCCAGCTATCTTAATGTACAGTCAAGTCAGAATCATATCAGTTTGAACGTGAAGTGGGCAAATGTATCTAACAATAAGTTAATAAATATGTATTAAGACCAATATGCCAATGATCATGCCAATGATGTGGATGTATAGAAAAGCAAAAACAGTTCTCCTCTAGAGAAGTTCACTGTCTAATGGGGGTGTCACTAATATGTACAAACAAGCTACATAGAAGATACATTTTAGATAATCATCAAAGGAAAAACACTAGCACTTAGAAAGTATTAGTTGAGATATGGAATGTGGTGCCCAAGGCTGCATCACAGATTACATGGGAGTAAGGAAGAAGACTGGAGGTGGTGGGGCAAGAATCTGATTGCATTTCAAAGTCAAATACAAATCATTTGAAAAATATATGTATCTATCCTCTTAAATCAGTAAATGTATTTTGGGAGTTGATGATGCTGAAAAAAACATGTTAGACTTGTGAAAAAAATTTCTTAGATCACATAGTTCACAGTTTGTGATATTATCCTTTTATTTCAATTTAATTGAATAAGTATTTATTAGGTATCTCCAGTGACAAGAGCAGTGGATATAAATAAAAAGAAAACAGACCCTACCTTCAAGCAGTTTTCAATCTAGCAAAGTATAGACTATGTACAAAATGAAGCAGTGGGGTTGGGAGGTTGGGCAGGTGAGAAACAGGCATATGGGTAGGAGTGAGGTTGGGGGATGATATCTTATTCCAGAGAGTTGAAATTGAGTTGGAAGTTTATAAACCTTGATAAAAGGGAAGATTTCAGAGGGGTTTGGCATTCTACCCTGCAGAGGAGAGGGTAGAGAAGGAGGGAGGAAGCTGAGAAGCAGTAGAAGGAGTTGAATATACAAGATTTGAGTTAGTAGTGTGGCAATGAGATTATTAGATTATCCTGGAAGGTGCATTTTAATCCATAGAGTTGAAACCAGACAATAATGCAGATAGAATATGGAGCAAGCTGAAAGTATAGTTTCTTGCCTTCTATAAATGAAGACTTATTTTTATGTCTGCTAATAATAATAAAATAGCATGATGTTTTGGATATGATTACTTGGTGGAGGCCACAGTACCTCAAAATGGATATGCAAATTAGAAAGTTAACTTTGGAAAGTTGCAGCATGGGAGAAGAGATTTAGATTCAGTTTGGATGGAGCCATAGGCAATGAGTCTCTTTATATTTACAATGAAGTGTTGAATCACCCTCTTATCCTAATCTTTACTGGAATAGAATTAGCACTTGAGAGTACTTAATTTGCATCCTTCCTGAGTTGACTTCTTTTGTAAACCCAACGTTTTTCAAGCCAGAGAATTCTACCTAGCACTTTCCTGGAACTTTTGAAATCCACTCTCTCCTAAAATCTCATCAGACTTTTTGTAGCATTCTCTCTTTGTAACTAGTTTTCAAAAATTCTTAGCAATAAATTCACTTCCATCTGAATATCTTGTTTCTACTCAAACATTCAGTTCTTCTTTATTACTCAGAATCAGACTATTCCCCTAGTGACTTTCGCCACATTTGGAAGACAAGTACAGAGCTCTGCATATGTTGTTGAGCGACTGAGAATATTTTGTTTTGTTTTATTTGGTTTTTTTAAGTCACTTCTTCCATTTCCCTCAGCTATCACAGAAACTTTGTACATGAGGAAAATTTCCAAACCTCCTCATCTTAGTTCTACTTTTGCATATAGAAGAAATAGGCTGCCTCAGTATTAAGATGGAATGGTGCCCTGCTAGTGCCTCACACAGAATAAGTCCTTAATACTGTATTTGTTGATTTTGCAACCTCACAGAGTTTCTGCTGACTGGTATACTGCCCTTCATCGGAGCAGAGAGACATTTCTGTTTTGTTCTGTTCCCTCTCTCTTTCCTCTTTACTATCTTCCTCTACTTTCCTTTTCTTGACTGCCACTTCACCACTTGTAATTGCTTTGAAAACCCAGGCTTAATCCTGCTTTGAGGAGTCTTGGGAGACCAGTTGGAGAATAGAGTCTCGCCTGTGTTCAATGCTTCTCTGCCTGCACTGCTCTCTGGCCACATTGCAGAGCTGGTGTACCCTAGGGAATCCATCAGAGAATATGAATATATCTTGTTTTAGGGAAACTAGAAGCAGACATTAAGAAAAAGCACTTCAGTCCTACATACTGACTTAAAGCACTTTTAAAAGTTACTCTGAATCATATCCAGAGCTCCTTCTCTCTCTCTCTCTCTCTCTCTCTCTCTCTCTCTCTCTCTCTCTCTCTCTCTCTCTCTCTCTCTTTCATTTCTATTTTCTATTCATCATAAAGAGATACTGAGTAATGAGAATGGCAAATTAGACATACTAAAATCTATCTGAAGATATTTTTTAAGTCACAATAGTTTAGATTAGACTTTGAATTGTTTTGGGGGAAAAAAAATTGAATTATGTTTTTTTCCTTTAGTTAGGGTTTGACTGAGGTCCCTGAGAGAATTTTAGTAGAAAGTCAGAATTTATCCACATCTGTCCTTGCTATAATTCACTGAATTTATCAGAAACATACACAGTATTTATCTTGCTTTTACTCAACCATTGTGCCATTTTTACTTTATATATTTTATTGGTGGGTATTTGAAACTTCAAAACAATTGAGTACTATTTATCAGATAAAGAGACTAGTTTCTTGACTCTATGGGAAGACAAAAACTCCTAGTAATTGTCATTTATTTTCTTCTGGAGTATATGGTTACTATTTGGAAAATTATTTCTTTTAAAAAAGCATTAAATGTTTCCTCAATACACTGTAAAGATGATCTTCTCTAAGTTAAATTATATAAACTACATATCAAATTGTATTTATCTTGGCTATGTTAAAAATGCATGAATTAGGAGCTTTAAAAATATATTCGAGTTACTTTACTCTAACTTGCACAGAGATCCTAAAAATGACAAGATTTCATTAAGTGCATAATAGTAAATTTAGCAAGCTCTTTATAGGCCTAAATTCTCAATATACACACACACACACACACACACACACACACACACACAAACACACAGAGGTTTGCGTGTGTTTGTATCTCCTTCATTAAAAAAAAACAAGAATTAATGGCATTTTAAAATCACTCTAAGGTGAGGTTCAATGTCATATCTGTATGTGTGTACCTTTATAACTGTGTAGCTGTGAGTGTGTGTATGTGTGTGTGTCTACGTGTGTGCATGTGTGTGTGTGTGTGTGTGTGTGTGTGTGTGTGTGTGTGGTGTCTTTGCTTATGCCGGCATATACCTTCCATATTTTGTAATACTTTCCTCCTCCCTCTCTCCACATCAAAGATTAAAATAGACGATTAGACTCCATTCAGAATTCCACAATGCCCCAATAATAAAGCAGTTTCTTTCATTTGAAAAGAGATATTTCAGAAATCTGAGGTGGGCGAAAACTGATTTGAGATTCATACCAGTGTATACCTTCTTTTTTTAAAAAAAACAGAAGCAATTGACACATCTGCAATTCTTCGGAAATGGTTTAGAGAATTTGCATGATTTGGGCACATGAAGCCATTTTAGCACACAGATTCTTTCCTTTCATCTTGAAAGGGTGTAGAAAGGATGCAAACATGTTTTTTGCAGATGATGTGAATTATTGACTGGCATAAATAGCAACTCAAGTTAAATGTTAAAAAATGTGTTTTATATTGAGTTGAAAATGGCATCTCAAAAAAATTGGTAGGAAAAATGACTTTTTTATGATCATTGAAGATATTGAATTGGTCGTATTATTTTTATATGATATGACTCCCATTAAACATTTAGGTTGATCTTTGTTGTCCACTTAATTTTTATACCTTTTGTTAAAGCATTTATACTGACAGATGGCAGAAAAATGATTCTGGAGAATTATTCACCAGACCTTCATAACCTGTATGAAATGAGCTGGACTAAAAGGTAAATATGGATTTTTACCTACTAGGGCAAGCTAATAGAATTTTATTGAATATGCCTAACATCATGCAATATGGAAAAATTTGAGTCCAATTAAATATTATTTCAAACTATTATAATAGTACTGGGCATTATAAATAGTTTAAGGGCTAAAATAGTGGAATTTATAGGCTATATAATGCAAGGAATTCAAGATTTTTTAAACTGAAAATTGAAGACAAGAAACCAAAAGCCAGATGACTGATGGGAAAAAACACATTGTAGTAACCCCCCCCCCCCAATTTCATGGAATGCTAAAGTTAGAAGAGGAAACTTTGTCATACTGAATAGAAATAAAGGCCCAAAGATTCATCTTTTATTTCTTTTTGTTTTTTGCTAGGCATTGGGGTTAAATTATTTGCCCAAGTTTATACAGATAAGCAAGTATTAAAGGTCTGAGGCCACATTTGAACTCAAATCTCTTTGACTCCAGGATTAGTGTTCTATCCTCTGTGCCACCTAGCTGTCCCTGAAAGGCCTAAGCCTTAATCAGTGTCACATGGTTAGCAGGAAAAAACAATAGAAAAGTTTATTACAGTTTTCCAAACTCCTCATTAAGGATTCATGGTACTACATTATGCTCTTTTCTTATCAAAAGATGGAATACTGTTGCATTTGGCTGGAACCTGGGTGTTTCGTCTCTGTCTTTCATGTGTCAACTTTAATGTAAATTTATCAAAGAATTTAGTGCACTCTTAGGGAGAGTTCTTTGGAGAAGAAGAATCAAGAAGAAAATAAGCAGATATTGATTATTTTATATAAATACAGAAATAATTCTTGAAGTCAAAGATTGTGATCACTCCAAGTTGTCACAACCAGTTGCTAAGCTTTTTAAAGGATAAAGAATTTGAAAATATCAATTTATGTTCATTCATGTGGTTCTGTCAATCAAACCTATTGAATTTTTGAATAATGGCTGATTCTCTTATCATCATAAAGGCTGTTTACAAGACCTGAGAGGCAATGATGTGAGTAGTGTTACACTCATCCAATAGCCTTTGCCACTTCAAATGAAAAAGTTGAAAGTGATAGTTGCAATAGTATAGTTTATCTAAATAGAATTACTATCAATAGCATTATTTTTTGAAGAGAGTGTATTTATGCCTGTATATATGTATTTATGTGTGTGTTTTACAATGGCAAATGAAGAATAAATGGTGGTTGACTGCCTATTACTATATAAGGACCATATTATTGCCTCTTAGCAGATACTTTGTGCAGCACTTCACAATCATAAAACTCCATTTTTAAATTGAAAAGTTTGAAAAATAGATACAGATATAAGACAAATCTGGTCTGGAAACTCAAAGCATATATAAGAGTATCTTCTGGAATCATCCTTTAATGCAGGGTTTAAGGGGGAGGGGCAACTTTTAAACATATTAAATCTTATATGATACTTTAAAAAATCTTCAATGTAAACACATATCTTCATTTCATTATTCATGAAATATTAAGGAAGCAAAAATAATATTTTATGTTTAATAATATACTCTGGAGATGTTTATGTAAAGAAATAGATAAGGACCACCAAAAACACATGTTCTTGATTAATAGAGCTTGTTTCTTTTATTGTATTTGCATTTCAAGCATCTAGCACAATGACTGGTACACAATAAATATAATAATAGTAACAGCAATGATAGCTAGCATTTATATGGTATATTAAGGTTTGCAAAATACTTTATTTATGTTGTCATTTGATCCTCACAGGAACTCTGAGATATAGATAGGTATTATTTCCCTTATTTTATAAATTAGGAAACTGAAGTCAAAGAAGTTTAATGACTTGTTCAGGTTAAGTACTATATATATATATATATATATATATATATATATATATATATATATATATATATATTTATATTTATATATATATACACACACACACATACACACACATATTTGTATGGAAAATAAACTACATCTATCTATATATCTACCTATCTATATCAAAAAGTCGAGTTCAAATTCAAATGAATGATCTAAATTGTGGAGTTCTGAACTATGTATGTATGTATATAGATGTATGTGTGTAAATATATATATATATATGTGTGTGTGTGTGTGTATGTATTTATCTATGTGTGTGTATACACACATTGTATTTATAGAACAGAGATACTTCCCATGAGAAAAATGAGAATATCATAAGAAGTCATGGAAAGGAAATTAATCAATTTTTAACTATCCATCTATCTATCTATCTATTTGTCTATCTGCCTACTCATCCATCCATCCATCCATCCATCCATCCATCCATCCATCCATCCATCTAATCTATCTGTCTGTCTGCCTGTCTATCTGTCTGTCTATCTAGGCACATCTAGGCAGTAGAATTGATAGAATGCTGGCCCTGGAGATTCAGGCTGAGTTTAAATCCAACCTTCAACTTCCTAGCTGTGTAACACTGTACAAGTCATTTAAATCTGTTTGTCTCTGATTTCCTTATCTATCAAAGGATCTGAAGAGGGAAATGACAAAACATTTCAGTATCTTTGCCAAGAAAACCCCTAATATGGTCACCGAGAAGCAAACACAGCTGAAATAACTCAACTACAAGTATATATACATATGTATTGAAATATAGATAGGTAGATAGATAGACAGACAGGCAGACAGACAGATAGATAGATAGATAGATAGATAGATAGATAGATAGATAGATAGAAAGATAGATAGATAATATCTGGAGAGACAGACAGACAGAGAGAGACAGAGACAGAGACAGAGACAGAGACAGAGAGTTTAATACTGCATCCACATTTTAGGGCAATCATTTAGTCAGTCTGTCAATTAGCCCTTATTTCTCCCTACTTGTGCCAAGGGGAGACATAAAGAAAGGAGGAAAATTCTCTGATCTCAAGGAGTTCAGAGTCTAATGGGGGAGATGGCATACAAAAAAAAATTCTATACATATAAGATATATATACTGAATAGATTCCTGGTGATCTCAGAGGGAAGGCATTAAAGGACGAAAGACTACTTAATTGAGATTTGGAAGAAGCCCAGAATGTTATCTAGGAAACAGGGATGAAAAGAACATTCCAGGCATGGGGGATTGACATGAAGTGTTTGCACTCTATAGTGACTGGAATATGTTCTTCAATGAATCCTAGATTTGTTGAGGTAGAGAGATACTTTAATTCCACATTTAATGATTTTGAGAATATTGATGCCTTTGATATTTTCTCAAATAACTTATTCATATAATGCAGAACACTAGTGGTTAGTCAGACATATTTCAGGAGATCAATTCATAACCAGAGAGAATACGGCTTTAGATTAAGTACTTAAATTATTTACTATTGAAGTCATGGAATTTCTTAATATTTGCACTTAAAAATAGAAATAATATTTTCATATAGATACATTTAGTTATACTTAGGTAGAGCTATAGATATAAAGATCTGTATATTAAAATATTTTTAGAATTTTAGAATTACAAATGTAAGATAAATAATATACACATGCACATGCATGCATACAAATATGTGACCACATATGACACATATAGACATGCTAATTTAACACTAGTTATATACTGGTTCATTTTTTAAATGATTTTTACAATTATTCCTCAAGGAAAAGTAATACAAATCCTCAAGAAAAAAGTTTTTTTTTCATGCTGATACATGTAAAGTGAAAATTAGTTGTTTCACAGGATCTTGAGCTCAATCAGGCACTCCCCTTGATGACACTTTCAGCAATATTGAAGTAGCATTAATCCCTTTGAATTTAGTTTGAAAGTTTATTTGTTGACATTTATATAACAAAGCACTTTTCACCTAATTACCACTGCCTTCCTCCCATTCTCTCATTCTCTCATCATTTGCATACATATAAATATAAATGTTATATGTATATA
Organism: Macrotis lagotis; assembly: GCF_037893015.1. Classification (NCBI taxonomy): domain Eukaryota; kingdom Metazoa; phylum Chordata; class Mammalia; order Peramelemorphia; family Peramelidae; genus Macrotis; species Macrotis lagotis. Next base: position 174,424,082 of record NC_133663.1, on the reverse strand, counting down.
TGTATGTATATGTATGTGCATGTTTAATCATTAGGAGTAGCAAAATATAATAGAAGAAGTTAGGTATTAGAGTCAGGACAAATTGGATTCAAATTCTGATGCATACTAATCATACTGGCTATGACCCTGGTTAAGTAACTTAAGTTCTCGGTGGTGTTCTAATCACTTCTCTAGAGTATGTAGACTCAGGACTCTCTCTCTTTCTCTCTCTCTCTCTCTCTCTCTCTCTCTCTCTCTCTCTCTCTCTCTCTCTCTCTCTCTCTCTCCCACCCTTCTCTTTCTTCCTCTTTATTTTGTCATCTAATTGTTAATGAAAGTAGACAGATTGGAATACGTAAGAAAGATTTTTAAAAGTTGATTTTAAGGAATTTTTCCTAAAACATTTGACAATAGAGTATCTAGGAGCTACTTAAATAACCTAACAAAAAAGTGTGAAATTACTTCTCAATCAATTTGATGAAATTATAGGTTGCTGGTCCCTGGATGAATGCACCTTGGAGAGAAGAAACTAAATGCTTAGTTGAGAGGATTGACCATGCCCTCCTTTCTTTTCCAGATAAAAGCAAGCTACTATATTCCCCTGACTTCCAGTCCACTCTAGAAGAAGAAGAATTTAATTACAGTTCATTTTTTCAGATTTTATCTTATTTTTAATTAATGGAATAAAATAAGTATTTCCAGTACGTTATTCTTTTGTTTTTCTCTTTCACCTCTAGGAGAGAACAACAAGGTGATGGGATGAGGTTCTTTTCTTCTCCCATCCCTAACAATATATGATAAGGTCCACTGAAGCATATGTGAGCTTCAGAGTCAGTTCAAGGTTAGTTAACTGGAGAAGACAAATAGACTTGTGGCTAAAATGTGCTGGTGTTGGTCCTTCATTCGAGAAACCTAGTGGACCTATGGCAGAATTCTTAGTTTTTCCTCAAAAAGATACAGCAATATTCTAAAATCTTGACCAGAATTTTAGCTTGAATTCAAGCAGCAACCAATCTTCTGGACCTAGGTATGAGTTTCACTTCTTTCTAAAATTACATATGAATCTTTTGAGCCAGGATTTCAGCTGAGAGGAAAGTTGGAAACAATAGTGACCAATGCCAAATATTAGGAAAACTGCCCAGAAGCTGGACCAAGGGATTCAGCAAAATGACACACTGACCAGAGATAGTATTTCCCATGAGAAGAAATCTGAAAACCTCACAAGAAGGCATGAAAAGCAAGACTCTGAGGATGTTAAAAATGAAGAAAACTGTTTTGATCCCTTATGTTCATTACCTAAAAGCTTTTCCTCTTCAGGAATCATTGAGTAGCCATCCATCGCACTAAAGCAATCTACAATTTTAGAAGCACTTGCATCTGATTAATTGAGGAGATGTTTTGTTGCTACTTTTTTTATTATGACATCAGTAGATGTTCTTTTATTTGAACTAATTATGTCCCCTATCTGATTTTTGAAAAACTAGATTGATGAAAGTTCAGTATGGGAAGTATGGACCCACAGCTACTTTGTATTGGCATAAGAGATCTCCAGGGTTACTCTCAAAGTCTAATATATGAATTAGAAATTCATGGGCTGCCCAGAGGGATATAATAGATGCATTCTCATTTTAGCCTCACAACAATTCTTTAAGGTAGCTATCATCTCTACATCACAGATTAGAAACTGAGCTTCAAATAAATTACAGAGCTATTTTGTAGAGTAAGTGTTCAAACTTCATGTTTTGACTTAAAGTCCAGCGCTCTTTCCTTCATAGCAGAATATGTGCAAATTGAATTATGGGCGTTCCTATAGCTACCTTGTTACCAACTAAATACTTTTAAAACCATTTATATATTGTTATTCCTAATAAAATATGACATTGATTTTTCATAATTAGCCATTTTAACAAGAAAATATGAAGATCTTTAAATAGAAGTTCTTGCTTTCATTCCAAGAACTCTTTTTTGTAATAGTAAAAGGCTAAGAGATTTTGCTGCTCTAGTAGATATACTTAAAATGAAACCTTTCAGCATTTTGAAAGGGAGACAAGTTGAAAAGAAAGTTCTCTGTTGAGTCAATCTGGGAAGGTAGCCAAGGCCAATATTACATGATTTATTCTCATTTTCTTGCCCCACCCCACCTATGCCATCCATCCCTACAATCTGAAGAAGACACAATACATATGTCTACATATAAATTGATTTGATGCAGTTTAAATGTGTATGTGTTTAAATTTAGGAAAAAAGCTTTTTTGGGGAGGGAATAAAGGAATGTTTATATGGTACTAAAAGACATTGCCTCTTTTATTCCTTTAGCATTTTGATGAATTCTTTCATTGTCATCTGTCAATTAACCTCAAAGTTAGACTATGTGTTTTTAGGTGAGGAAAGCTATGGAATCAACCTAAAAATATATACACCATATCCTCAGGATAACAGAGTAATAACATATATTTTTGGTAAAGAACAAAAGAGCACATGAAAGATTTCCAGGTTGCAATTTGTCTGTTGCTAAAATTATAGGTATGGTCTGGATTTACCTTTTTCCTCCCTTTCATCTTCCATTCACAGACTGTATATGTGCAGCAGGATGTTAAGGGAAGATTGGAAAAAGCTCTAATTAATTTCATTATTATAAAAAAAAAGAAAAATAAGAATAACAAACTTGTAATTGAAATTTACATAAAACTTTATGATCTACAAAGTTCTTTACAAACATGCAATCCGTGGGGAAAAAAAACACAACACATACATGTGGATGTTATCCATCATGGCTATTCATTCCAGTGATAGAAGTTGTAAGCCAAATGGTGTGATTTTCATTTGGTGTGATTCTTTTTCATGCCTTTTCATAAATCTATCAAAAGGTAAGCCATTAAGGATTCTGGAGACTCCTGTTTGCCTATTGATATTACATGGATACCAGAGGAGAATGTAGACTAATCATATATTAATTCTATCTTTAAGATTAAACTTTTTTCAATAATGTGATTTATCATGAATTCTATATTGTAGCCTGCTTAAGTCTTCCTTATGCTTTTTCTATCACTTTCCTGGTAAAACATACTTTGAGTTTCTGAGTATTGAAGAACTCCCATGATTTTTAATCACACAGCATTAACAAAAGAATCTATTTTTAAGATTTTGTTAAAGTGAAATGAAAAGAATTTTATTTTAGAGAGAAGTTCCAGTTTCTTGAAAATATTGTATTTATCTTATGCAACCCAGTTTACTATTTTCTTAGTATTCATTTTTTCTTAATATTTTATAAAATAATAATATTTTCTTAATATTCAATTCTATACTAGATTCATTGTTTGTCTCTATACTTGTCCATCATACATGTGATGATAAACTAACTTTAGTTTAACTACATCTTATCCTTGCATTTTGAATTTTTCATTAAGATAGGCCAAACATTTTAGTGCTCATGGATCTCATTTAAATCTCCATTTTGAAAGCAAAATTATACATGAGTACATCGAGGCAACTCTACCATCTCAAATGAGTTCTTATCTATGTGAAAAGTATCCTAGACATTGTCCAAACCAGTGGATAATATATTTATTGAGTGTATAACAGCCTATTTTATTCCTCTATTGGTATTTATTGTTTAAAATTACCTCTTTTTATTCATTGAAACATCTTTGTGGGATCTTGAAAATTGACTTAGAAGACATCTCATTGAAAGAGAATCTTCAGTTGTATTTTGCTGAACTTTCATGTTATTAAATAAAAATTCAAGGGGAGCTATGATTTTTTATATCATGAGCATAATTATCATATATTATATCATAGTGGAAACTATTTGTGAAATTCTATACTCTCCCCCACAAACACACCTATATACACGTACCTGTGTATGTATGTATGTATATATATATATATATAGACACATATATACATATTTATCAAGTATCATCATCAGTGGTATTTGTGCAATTTATTCTCATGAAATATTATTGAAATTAGGAAATAAAAATTTAAATTGATAGCCTTGTAAGTCTTCTTAACTGATGGCGATGTTAACCATATTATTTTCTGATCATCTGCCATTTTCTCTTATTTATTCACTCTGTGACTCAAAATTATGTCACCTCTAATATTTTTTTGAAATTTCTATTTTTTTCTGAGCACATAGTAATTGAGACAGTAGATAAATGGCATTCTCACTGCCATTAATGGAAAACATAATGTATATTATTAAGTTTTTTCTTTTTTCTTGTATCTGTTGGCTATTTAGATTCTCTCAAGTAGATCTAAATTACTTGAATGTTCTGTTAAACTTTCCAAAATTTTGATTTTTGCTACTTCTTGCTATTTTACTTTTTCCACATTCTAGCACCACCTTCCATAAGATTTCATAAATAAGATCGTTTTTATTCTAAGCCATTCTTACCCATAAGCTATCATGATTTAAAATTTTTATATATTGTAGATAATGTTATTGTAGGAATCACAAGAATTTTGACTTCCTTCAAGTTTCAACTCAAATACTCAAATATTATCTTCTGCACTTAGATTTTTCTACTCCTCCTCAACCCAACTATCATATATAATTATATGTTGTCATATATAAGACCTGAGAGAACAGAGACTATTTCATTTTTTGTTTTTTTATCTTTATTATCTAGAAAAATATAAGGTACATAATAGGCATTTAACAACTGTTTGCTGTTCAATTTGTCCATTCTTTTGTGCACAAACTATTAGAGGAGTTGAAACTTCTGACAATTCTGTTATGATACATTTCCATGGTCAATAAATAAAGTTCTACTAAAGTCTTAAATCCTTCACAGTCTTTGGAATGTACTCCAAGGTTATAGTTATTTTTCTCTTCTTTTAAAATAATACCCTGCATATGCATTACATAGTTTAATACCCTTCTTCAATGTGTCACTTGCTTCATCTGATTTAAAATATGTCTAAATGGAAGCTATAGTATACAAAGAGAAATACTGTTTACTTGGCTTTTGTTCTTTCTTTAAATGTAACAGGCCCTGAGTCATTCCTATATCTTTCCTCATCGCACCGCCTGAGACCCAAACATATGAATGCATAAATGTATAATGTATGTATACATTGTATAATATAATTGTATAATGTTTGTATACATTGAATGTATATGCGTAATGTATGTATAAATGTATGCGTAATGAATGTATAAATGTATACAGCAGAATGTATAAACACTGAACACAGCAGCAATAGTTTCATTAAATAAATTAACTGCTATTTCAATAGAAAGCTTTGAAAGCATCTGTTATATGGATGTTTTTTATTTCATATATTTCAATGAAAATGAAGCAGATGAGCATGGTTACCATGAGCCATCTAATCTACATATGCTCAGTTGAATCCTATATTAAAAATCAGTCATTAATTGATAAATAGTCAAAGGATATGAAAAGACAATTCTCAGATGAAGAAATTAAAATTATTTATAGTCAAATAAAACCATTTAACTCAAAACCATGTTTGATGAGAGAAATGCAAATTAAAACAATTCTGAAATTCTATTTCATGCCTCTCAGATTGGCCAATATGACTAAAAAGAAAAAGTATCAATTTTGGAGGGGATATGGGAAGACTAGGACACTAATGTATTGTTGGTAGAGTTGTGAACTGATCCAATTTTTCTGGAGAGCAATTTAGAAGTATGCCAAAGGGCAATAAAACTGCATAAATCTTTTGATGCAGTCATATCACTATTAGGTCTATATTCCAAAGAGATCATGTAAAAGGATATAAAAATCCACATGTACAAAAATATTTATAGTGGTTCTTTTCATAGTGACAAAGAATTGGAAACTTGGGGATGCCCATCAAGTGAGGAATGTTTGAACAAATTGTGGCATATGAATGCTATGGAACACTATTGTTCTATAATAAATCATGAGGGGTGGGACTTCAGAAAAGCCTGGAACTGATGCTGAGTGAAGTAAGTAGAACCAGAAGAACATTGTATACAGTAACAGCAATATTGAGTGATGTTCAGTGATGATGGACTTTTTCATTTCAGCAGTACAGTGATCAAAGACAATTATAAAAGACTGGTGGTGGAAAAAACGAGTTTAAATGTAGACCAAAGATTTCTATCTTCAAATTTTAAAAGTTGTTTTATGTACTGTGTTTTTGTCTTTTCCTTTTTCCATTTTGATTTGATTCTTCTTTCACAACATGATTAATGTGGATCTATTTTTAGCATAGTTATACATGAATAGCTTATATTAGATTGCTCTCTGTCAAGGGAGGGGGAGCAAATGGGAGGAGGGAGAAAAAACATTGCAAAAATGAATGTTGAAAACTACCTTTGTGTATAACTGGAAAAATAAAAAAGATAATTTTTTAAAATAAATGAATAAATAAGGTTACCCCTTCAGCCCCCCAACCCCAAAAGGAAAAAAGAAATGTATGAACAAATCTGCCCACAAATAGATAAATGGTCATTTTTTTAATCAAACGTTTCTCAAATGAGAACTCTGCAAGTATAAACTATTAATAATCTCTATTAGGAATTATATGATTAAAAGATTTTTAACAACCACATGAAAAAATGAATTGAATCACTAGTAGCAAAATATAGTAGCACATCCAAACAATACTGAATTTTGGTCTTACACTCAGAAAATTGGCAAAGATGACTCAAGATTGCAATAATCAATGCCAGAGAAGTAGTAGAAAAACAAAAATACTAATACACTGCTGGTGTAGATATAAATTGGCATAGTCATTTAAGAAAACAATTTAGAATTATGCAAAAAGAAGTGGTTAAAATGTCCATATTTGATATGGAAATTCCACTGTAAATTATGTCTTAATTAATAAATAAAAGATAAGCTCCATATACAAAAAAATCAGTCATTAAAATGAATATCTCCACATGGTAATTTGACCATGATTTAATCCATTGATTTGGAAAGTCAACTAGCTGAATTTTAGTTACATCAATAAAAAGTAGTTTTCATTTCATAGAATTTATTCATAAAATATTGAGCTTAATAATAAAGGACATCAATTCCTAACTCCAACACGTCGAATCAATCCCTTCTTCTGAATACAACATATATACCCCCTTATGAAGCATACAATTTAATTTTTCATCAGTTTTTCTTAGAAAGAATACACTTGAAGACTTGTCAAGATGGTGAAATAGAAGAAGCAGCAGTCCAAGTCCCTCCACAATTATAGCAACAGATTTAAGAATATTCTAATGAATCGGGATATCTTAGGGGAAACCACAATGTGCTAGCTATCCAGCAAAAGGTCATAAGTTTGAGTTACAGGAAAGTGAACAGGGTAGGATATAGAGAACAAGGAAGGACTGAGACTCGCCTCATTCCTGTAGCCTTGACAGAGACGATTTCAGACTCGGCTCCCGCAAGCACAGGAACCCTATAACTGATGCTCTAACACCAAAGGGAAGATCATAGAGTAAGACCCTGAAATAGAGTAGGATCACAGCATTCTATTTCTGATTTCAGAGGGGGAATCTAAGACTCAGTCTTCAAACACAAGTGATGCTATATTAACCTTGAAGAGCAGGTCTTAGAGTTGGACCCTCCCCAAAATACTGAACAATGGCACTATTTTTCTGAATCTAAGAATGGATAACATACTCCTCTCAGACTCAGAATAAGAACACAGTATTGTGTTTTTGGTGCAGCAAGGAAATCACAGACTTGGGGCCTTGTTAAAGATAATGACAGGCAGACATTAACCTCTCTCTCTTAACCTGTAGAGAACTTTCTAGCCTGCCAGACAGGTGTGAGGCTGGTAATTGCCTACTACAAGTCCACCCAGGTATGCCTATAGTTATGTTATTTAGAATCAAATTCAATCCATTGTTGTTTGGCCCATGTAAAAATATAGGAACAAAAAGTTCATGGCCCTTGATTTATACAAAAACTTAAGAGGGCATTGATCAGATCATCTCCTTGATTAGACCACATAGAGTTTGTTGAATATTTTTATCTCTCTGACTTGAGTTGACTGGTGATCCTTGGTAAATACTATAGAAAACAGTGGTGGAGTCCCAAATAGAACATGGAAAGACCATGGCAGTTTTTGTTAGAAGTATACAGAGATTGAAACTACCACCAAGGTCCCAATCTGGTAAATCTGAGCCAATGAGTATACAAACATATGCAAAAAAAGGCAGAGGGAGTATTAAGTCAGTGATGATGCTCAAGATATAAACCTTCAAGAGGAGAATAACTTTGTAATATAGACAAGTAAAGTTTCTAAAAAATATATAGTTTTCTTATAAGTTCAAAGAGAATTAGTAGAAAATAAGAAAAAAAATTTTAAGTATAAATCAAATGAAAATGTTAGACAAAATGGAAGCTATGATGAGAGGCTAGGAATAATAATTAACAACTTAGTAAAAAAAAGTATAAAATCTGTCCCAATTAACAAACTCTCTGATAATGAGAATAAACTAACAGAAAATAGATGCTTCTGGAATGAAGTAATAAAACAATGATGAAAGATTGAAAAAATAGAATAAAACAAGATATTTTGCAAAAATGCTGGATATAATATTTAAAAGAAATCATGTCAGAAAACTGTTCAAACTTATTAAAAATAGAGTAAACAGAAAACAGATGAAAATGTGCAGGAATATCTTGGCCAAATACAGGGATTCAGATCAAATACAGAAAGTAACCAGAAAGAAAAAAAATGTTCAAGTACCAAAAAAAAATCAGTCAAGTTCACATAAAATTTATTAACTAAGACTCTAAATGAAACAACAGCATGAAAACACAAATATATTCCCAAAATCAAAAGGATGTAGATTTATACCTAAGAATAAATTATACAGAAGAAATGAGGATGATCCCACAAGGGGGGGGATTTTTTTTAATGAAATAAAGAAATTTCAAATATTTCTAATAAAAATATCATTACTCAGAAACTACAGATTCTTGAAATAATAATAATAAGAGTTTTTTTCTTCATTTTTCTTTTTTTTTTTTTTTTTGCAAGGCAATGGGGTCAAGTGTCTTGCCCAAGGCTAGGTAATTATTAAGTGTCTGAGGTCGGATTTGAACTCAGGTACTCCTGACTCCAGGGCTGGTGCTCTATCCACTGCACCACCTAGCTGCCACCTATTCTTCATTTTTTCAAAGACGATCATGACATAAGGGAGGTGATGCAAATGAATTGGATTTGAATGAGGGAATACTGTGCTTATTGACCAACCTCACTTTTTCCTCCAGAGTCAACCAGGTCCAAAGGCCAGATATGAATGAGGATAACTGGAGCTAGCTCTGGATGTGAGGAATTCAGGATTAAGTGACATGCCCAAAGTTACACAGCTAGGAAGGACTCAAATCTTCCTGACTTTAGGGTGGGTGCTCCACCCACTGCACCCTCTAGCTACCGTTATAGTTGTTTCTCTTATAACTACCAATAAGTAGCAAGGCAATAAAAGCTTTGCTTACACAGTACTTAAAAAACCAAAAGTTTACAATATTTTCTAAGATTTTGTTAGAATTCAACATGTTTACCAGTCTATAGTTTCAAACATTATTTCTTTTATTTTCTTTTCCTTTTCCTTTTCTTTTTGAAGATAAGGACATCTATCCATCTCCACTGCTGGAACTTTTCCTATTTCCAGTTATTTCTAAAAGATTGTCACTAGAGAATCAGACTATATCTAAAGGTCTTATGAAACCTCAAGTTCATCTGGTTTTCAAATTTTGTACTCCTTAACACAGTTAGTTTGTGAACTAATTAGTTCACTGATCTTGAGCCAGCTCAAGCAGATTCTTAAATTTTCAGTATTTATATCTTATAAATGAATGTTACAAACAGTTTGTTTTATTTTGTTGTTGTTATTGTTGTTTAATCTTAAGAAAGTGATAGAAAAATGTTAGTAATGCAGATGAAATCTGAAACATCTCCCATCCCCCATTACACAATCTAATAGTAATGCCAACACACCTCTGATTATACTTCTTTTTTGGAACAATAAAGGAGCAATCATTCTTTAAGCACTGTACTATGTATCAGACATGGTGCTAAGACATTTACTAATAATTCATTTCAGTACTCTGAGATCTCTGTTGTTGCTGGCTATTCTATTCTTTCCATCTTCAGTTGTGCTAATTAACTAATGGGGATGCATGTTAGCAACTTACTCATCTTTTGGATTTTCTAGAAAATCTGCCTTAGTAGGTATTCATTGATATAGTGGACTTATGAAATGTTTAATGAAGGAGAGACTACATTCATATTACAAATAATTAAAATTTTAGAATATTTAAGACATACTTTTAGAACAGATAAATCAAGGTTGCCTTGTAGTTGAATCTTCATTCAAAATGAGAATTAAAAATATACATGTAACTTTTCCTTTATTTTTTGTCTTGAAACAGCAATATAAAATGAGAGGAAAATATTTTCTTTTCTGAAAGCTGCCAAGAATAATGTCTAGTCTCTTCTATTGAAATAAAAAGATGTAACAAACTAAAATAAGAAAATTTAGACTATTCTCAAACTCTAACAAAACATTACTTTTGAAGTGTAGAATAGCTCTGTTAGATTTTCATTCATGATCATCCATGTCTCCTTTATATCACTTTGTTTTTATTGATAGAAGGGCTTCTATGAGACTGAAATCTTCAACACTTTTTCACCAAATAAACTAGAACCTCATTCATGCCTCAAGGTCCTTGCTTCTAACATTTCACAAATGAAGCTACCATGGAATAAAATTTTTTCGGTTTTTGGTAATTAAGACTCTCTTGTTTACAAACGATACTGAATTCTATCCTATGACAAATAGATCTATGGGCAAGTTCCCATGTAGTCTCATACCCCATTATCATCCACAGTGCCTATTTCAATGTGATTCCATTTTATTTCCAACTTTGACAATTCTTTTTCTTATATTCTGAACAATATAAATCACAGAGAAAGCATGGAGGAATGGAAAGGGACTTGGAAATAATCAGAAGTGATTCAGATTCATATTTCACATGACACCATTAACTGTGTGATCATGGACAAAAGATCAAACCTGTCCAGGTCTCAGTTTTCTCATTTTCCAAAAAACCAGTTGTTTGTGTCTATCTTATAGGTATGAAGATTAATAATAATTTAATATAAGTAATTAGTGAGGATTGATAATAACTAATATGAGGACTAAGTGACTGATAATATGCATAAAGCACTTTGCAAACTTCTAAATAATTGCTATCTAAATGACAACTATTAAACAGCATAAAGAGAAAAATAGATATATTTGAAAAATTCACCATTTTAGATTCAAACTTAGATTATCTTATTTGTCTAAATGAGGTAAGATTAAACTATTTGGGGCAGCTTGGTGGTGCAGTGGATAGAGCATCACCCTGGAGTCAGGAGGACCTGAGTTCAAATCCGGTCTCAGACACTTAAAAATAATTTTCTAGCTGTGTGACCTTGGGCAAGTCACTTAATCCCATTGCCTTCCAAAAAACAAAACAACAAAAAAAAAGATTCAACATTTCATGTAAGTGAAATATGTGTTGCATCAGTAGTTTGTGTCAGTTTACTCAAGTTACATTAATAAATATTAAGGTATTTAAAGTGCTTTACACATATCACTGCCCACGATCTTCTTATTCATTACATGAAATAGATCGATAAATAATTCATTCAGCATTTTTGAAAAAAAACTATTGTGTTCCAAAAACTGGGACTAAAATGTAGGAATTATTTTTATACCTCCTCTATGAATTTAATAAATGTTATTTAAGTATCTATAAAGTGAAGAACAATGGATGGATTGCTGGGAGAGATTTTGAAAAAAAGTATAGATAAGACATAGAGTTTTCAGGGTTCTGGAGAACAAAGATAGAAACTTAAACATCACAGAATTAGTTCAGTAAAAAGTTAACTGAAAAGTTCTACATGAAGGTTTAATGGGGAAGATTGATTGCCTCCTGGGGCTTCCACAGAAGACTCTAAGAAAACATAGGGAAGGAGAATTTTCCAAATAATGGAGGAAATTTTAAGCAAAGCTTCAAAGACCTAAACATTCATGGACCATTTTCTGTGAAAGAAAGTAGGAAATATTATTTGTAGTATGGAGTTTATTAATGGATAAAAAAATTAGATGAAACTGGAAAATCTGGTAGTATCAGATTTTAAAAGACCTTGAATTTTAGGCAAATAATTAGATCTTTATAATCAGTACTAGTGAACATTTTTTTTGACAGAAGAGTCATCTTATCCAATTTTTGAAAAAGGAAGATCATTGTGACTATGTTGTGAAGGGAGGATTAGAAGGCAAAAGAGAATAATGTTGGAAAACCATTACAAGAAGATGGTGAAGACAAGTAGGAGGTATGTGAAAGAATAAACAAGACTGGATACATGCAGGAGTCATTGCTAAGATGAAATTAATTGAAGTTTGTAATTTATTGGATTTGAAAGTTTCCAAAGAGAGATGTTGGAATTTGGGAAACAGGGTTGTTGATGGCATCACAGGTAGAAACTGTGAAATTAGAATGGGGAAAGAAAAAATAGAGTAGAGTTAACTATTAGGGAAGGTTTCACAAAGTCTAAATGAAAAAACTGAGATAGGCTATTACTTACAATAGCTAATAAATGTGGGAAAATGAGATAGGAATCCAAGTCTTCAGACCCCCAAATTCTTTGTTTTCGATTTTTATGCATGTTCTATATTTTCATTTGCACAGAAAATATGAAAATATGAGATTACCAAGCATACTAATTCTTCTAGTCTTCTCAATATTTTTCTTCTTCTTGTTGCCTTCTTTCCTTAGTTCTTTAAAAAAAAATCCTGCCCTTATATATGTCATGCCACGCATGACTTTATTGTGAAAGTTAAGCATAAGAAAAACAATGATTTTGTTTATAATATACAGCACAACAGAAGAAAAACCTTAGGATCATAGATTCAGTGTGATATTATAGATAATGTAATTACCGTTTATCCCTCAAAACTGATTCAATTTATATGCAAAACTATTAATATTTTTATTTCACATTCTTAATTTCAAATAATTAACATTTTTATTTTCAAAAACATTTACTAAGGATCTCTACCACTGTCCTCCACCTCCACCTCCATTGCAGAACAACGAGAATAATTAAGAAAATTAATGAATATTCATATTCAGAAAAAATATTTCCCTATTGGCTATACACACAAAATGTTTTTTTCATTCTGCATTTTAAAACCATTATTTCTTTGGTAGGAGGCAAGTATTATACTTTATCTTCAGTCCTTTTGACTCAAGATTTATTATTACCTTGACCAGAGTTAATTGCTTTTCTCTAAAAATGTTGCTGTCATTGTATGGATTATGCTTTTAGTTTTGTTCCCTTCATTCTGAACCTACTCTTAGAGACCTTCTCACTTTCCTCTGAAATTATCCATTTTGAAATTTCTTATGGCAAAACAATATTCCCTCATATTAAAATACCACAATGTGTTTATCCAATTTCCAGTTGGTAGGTACTCCCTTACTTCCCAGTATAGGATTACAATGGAAAAAAAAATCAGTTGCCATGAATATTTCTACATATATGAGCTTTTCCTTCTTTCTTTGATTAGATGGTATTTATTTTTTTTTTAGTTTTTGCTAGGCAATGGGGTTAAGTGGCTTGCCCAAGCCCACACAGCTAGGTAATTATTAAGTGTCTGAGGTCGAATTTGAACTCAGGTACTCCTGATTGCAGGGCCAGTGCTCTATCTACTGCACCACCTAGCCACCCTGAGTAGATGCTATTTTTATTCAAGAGAAATCACTATCTTCCATGTTCCTTAGCTTTTTTTTTCCCAGTGAGGTTTGAGACAAACCTTGTTTAAAGCAAGGACCTCTTTGAATTTTAATAAAATACTTCCTGTAATGCCTAGAGTTATTCCTGCTTTGGGAGTGGAACCTAGTAAGGGATTAAGGGAGGAATATTTAAAAATAAATAAATAGGTAGCTGGTCACATTAGATCATTCAAGTTGTTATGTACAAACCATGACTATTAGCACTATAGCAGAATGCAAATAAATTGAAGAAAAAATCCATGAGTATGGCAGGTTTCTGCCAGTTCCACCATTAATATTTGTCTTGATTCTGAGCTCAAAAGGCAAATTCTTTTGTAAGGAGTTGCCTACTTGTATGCAGTCCAGAGAAGTATGCTGTGAGTCATTTCTCTAAAGCTTATTCAAAGTATCATGATGTGATTTTTCAATAATGCTACATTAAGTCTGTCACACATGCTGGCAGGCAAAGCACAATATCATTGAGTCCAAGCTGGGAAGACACACATGACATCTTCAGACCTTGTAAATAGTGCCTGGAAATTCTTCATTTGAATTGCTTCAGGAAACTTACTGCTGTGTCTTGTGATTCACAGAAGAGCCATTGTGCCATTTACTTTTGGGGTAGAAGTTGGTAGGCAAAGTGAGAGAAGCAATGATTAATTAAAATTAATCATTGGTAATGAAGGAAAGAGGAAATGGATTAAAGATAGAATGACTTAGATCTTTCTCTGAGCACCTACTCTACAGTGGTATTCATCATGAAATTTTATGGCAAATTTTGTAACCATCTTGCATTTGAAGGAAAGCTATCATCAAAGCTTAACCTGGATAGCATCATGTTCTATCCGTGATGTGCCACAGCTACCTTAAAGCTGCCTTTGCTAATAATATGTGTAGCCTGCAAGTGCTATTGCACATTTAAAAATATCCATAGGAACATGGGCTTTCTTTTCTCCATATTCTGTAATCTCCGTACTCTTGTACAACACTATGTACATAATATTGCTACATTTATATTGAGTGATTCTAATTTCACTGGAGAATTTATCTCCCAGTTTTCTTTTTGGACACAATAACTTCTGGCACTGTGGAACAAGCTGAATTAGTTGAAGTACTTGTCTGTGTACTGAAGAGCTGCTGCTGAGCATATGGCTACTTCAGAAAATGATCAGCATCATAGACAAGTAATGCTCTTGTGGAAGGGAGCTAAAAAAATCAGATCAAAAGTAAATGCACAGGTATTTTTGTTGTTGCTCAAAGATTTCACTTAGGGTACAACAGCTATTTGGATCATACCTTAAACTGATAGGCAACTTAGTGTAACTAGAGAACTGAACTTCTAGACAGAAAAAACATGAGTTTGAATACCATTTCTAATATTTATTAACTTTGTGAAATCACCTAGGTAAATCACCTAATCTTCTGTCTCATTGAAAGAATGGAAATAACAATAATTTCCTGGTAAGGTTAATGTGAGATTCCAATGAGATCTATCCTTCCATTCATCCATCCATCCATCAATCCATCCATCCATCCATCCATCCATCCATCCATCCATCCATCCATCCATCCTATCCACCTATTCATCCATCTGTGTATCTATGATTTATTTGCTGTGTATATTTCCTCCAAAAATGTTGTTCACAAATTCTAAAAATTGAATAGATATTTTTGTGGTAAAAAATTTCTCATTAGTGAATGAATATCTTCAAACTTATTGAAGCTATTAGATAAGGTTTGTCATCAATCCTGTTACATAGTGGGAAAAGGACTGAACTTGGAGCTACAGGGAGTGAGTTTTACTTTCAAGGTTGCTACTTGCAACTTGTATGCCTGGGCAAGTCACTCAAGCTCTTTGAACCTGGATTCTTCCTATCATTTTTAACCTACTTTTTAATCAGACTCCACCCTATGCGATATTGGGAATCTACTCCTGGATACCTTGTCTTTAACAAGTGAGCCCTTTGCCTTGTCCAGGAACTAAATTATAACACCAGTTTCTGCAGTGTCCTCCCATACACTTTACCCTTACTCTTCCTTCTACCATTTTTCAATCTCTCCTTGGTATGTTGATTTTTCCCACTAGAATGTAAGGTGATTAAAACCAGGGATTAGCTTGTTTGATAACACACACACACACACACACACACACACACACACACACACACACACACAGAGATAGCTAGCTAGCTAGATAATGATATAGATGTAGATATAGATATATATAGAGAGAGATAGAAATAGATAGAAATAGAGAAAGAGATAGAGATAGAGATAGAGATAGATGTAGATATGTATATAGATGTAGATATGGATATAGCTATGAAGTTCATCATTTTTCTCTTGCCTCCTCCTGTCCCCATGACAACTATCAATCTGGTAAAAGTTGTAATCGTGATTAACATATTTCTATATAAATAATATTATGAAATTAGAACTAAGGGGGAAAAACATGAGAAAGAAATTTAAAAAATAAGAAATTTTTAAAAAGTGAACATAATATGCTTTTGCTCTGCATTCAGACTATGATTTTTTTTCTTTGGATGTCCTTGATTAGGATTGTCTTTGATCATTGATCTGTTAAGAGGAGCTGCATCCATCATAGTTAATAATTTCATAATATTGTTGTTAATGTGCACAATCTTTTCTTGGTTCTTGGCTCACTCAGCCTCAATTCATGCAAAACCTTTTCAGTTTTTTCTGAAGTTCCTGCCCCTCATGAATTCTTCTAGAACAATGGTAATCCAAATTATTCATATACCATGACTTGTTTAGCTATTCCCCAATTGATAGACATTCCCTCAATTTCCAATTTTTTATACTATAAGAAGAGATACTATAAATGTTTTTGTACACATGGGTTTTTTTGTTTGTTTTTTATGATCTCTTTTGGGAAATAGACCTAGTAAAGTGGTATTGCTGGATCAAAGGGTTTGCACAGTTTTATTACCCTTTGGGCAAAGTTCCAAATTGTTTTCCAGATTGGTTGAATCAGTTCACAACTCCACCAACAGTGTGTTAATCTGCCAATTTTCTCATATCTTCACTGGATCAGTTTACAACACTGATCATTTTCATTTTTTGTCATCTTATCCAACCTGATAGGTAAGTTTAAATTTTCATTTCTCTAATCAATAATGATCTGGAGCATTTTTTTCATATGACTATAGATAGCTTTAATTTCTTCATCTGAAAACTACTTGGTCATATTCTTTGACCATATATCAATTGGAGCATGACTTGTATTTTTTAAAATTTGATTCAATTCTTCATATATTTTAAAGATTAGTTCTTTATCAAAAACTAGCTTTTTGTTATTTAAGTGACCATTTTGCAATTTATAATGTTCTCTACCATTTGTTTGATCATAAACTTCTCCCCTTTCCATAGATTCCACAGATAAACTATATCTTGTTTTGTATAGCCTTTATTTCTAAATCCTATACTAATTTTGAACTTAATTTAGTATTTGTGGACAGTACCAATATTATTTTTACCACAATATTTCCAGTTTTGTCAACAGTTTTTGTCAAATAGTGACTTCTTATTCCATAAGCTAGTGTCTTTGAGCAGATAAACTCAGTAGATTACTATTTTCATTTACTGCTCTTTCTTTTGTACCTAATCTATTCCACTGATACACTTCTCTATTTCTTAGCCATGACCATACAGTTTTGATCACTGAAGCTTTACAATATAGTTTTAGAACTGGTATAGCTAGTCCACCTTCCTTTGCTTCTTTTTCAGATGTTTCCCTTGATATTCTTGCTCTTTTGTGGCTCCAGATGAATGTGGTTACTATTTTTTCTAGTTCTGTAAAATAGTTTTTTGATAGTTTGATTAGTATGTCACCGAATAATTTAATTTGGCTAGAATTGTAAGTTTTATTATATTAGCTCAAATTAACCATTAGCAACTGACATTTTTCTAATTGTTTTGGTCTGCCTTTATTTGTTTGAAGTGTATTTTGTAACTGGTTCATATAATTTCTGAATTAGCCTTGAGAGGTAGATTTCCATAATAGTTTTTGTTGTCCTCTTTCCACCTTTTGCTCTTGGGTTTTATTAATCATATATATATATATATATATATATATATATATATATATAGAGAGAGAGAGAGAGAGAGAGATGATTAATGTGGGTTTATTTTATATCCTGCTACTTTGCTAAAGTTGTTAATTGTTTCAAGTGGATTTTAGTTGATTTTCTATAATTCTCTCAGTATAACATCATATCATCTACAAAGAGTGAGTTTTGGTTCTGCATTGCCTATTGCCTATTCTTATTCCTTCAATTTCTTTTTCTTCTCTTAACAATAAAACTAATATTTTAAATAGTATATTGAATAATAGAAGTCATAAAGGATATCCTTGTTTCACCTTTTATCTCATTGGAAATGCTGTTAATTTATCCCTATTTTCCTTCTTTCTTTCTCCCTTTCTTTTTTCCCTCTCTTTCCCTCTCTTCCTCTATTGTCATTATTTGTTACTGTTTTTGCTGCTGTTTGTTGATTTTCTCTTTTTTCCTTTTTCTTCTTCTCTCTCTCTCTCTCTCTCTCTCTCTCTCTCTCTCTCTCTCTCTCTCTCTCTCTCTCTCTCTCCCTCTCCCTCTCTTTATCTTTATCTCAATATCAATTTTTCTCTGTCTTTTACCTGTTTCTATTTCTCTCTGTTTTCATTTCAGTAAAATGAGGGGATATACTTGAACTGTCAAGTCTTGTCCAATTAAAATTCTATGGTCAAGAAGTCTTGATAGAACCCTACAAATCTTGACCTTTTATGGCATGACCTTCAAGACCCCAGGGAAGACTCCATGATGAAACTATTTAGTGGAGATGGAAATTGTATTGACCAGAGAAAGAATAATCCATTAATCAATTTATCCATACACACAAACACACACACACATACAATCAGACATGTACATATTTATGTTTATATACACATATTCATATGTACACACACAAATCTAACAATAAACAGTGCTGTGAAGCAAATTTAAACTTTCTACAAGATAAGATTTTTGATTACTTGGATCACAAGTCTAAAAACATTTAGATCTAGATCAATGAAAAAATAGTTTAGTTTAGTTTCCACTCATAAAGAATTATCTAGTGATATTGATTTTTATTTACAGGTTGCAAAACCAAACCAAAACAAAACAAAGTTCTTCTCTATTTCTAATCTTTGATGAACTACATCTATTTTTGAACTAGGTTGTTATGGACTAAGAAACTGAAGAATACTTGTTATAAAATTTTTACCAAAGAGAACAAGTAAAGATTATGAAATAATACAGTGGTTCTGCAAAATTAATAAATTACCTTAGTAATACAGTTGACAAAGAGGTCTTTATCCTTCTGGTGACTATTCGATTTATTAAATGTATGGGTGGGGTATATGAAGTTTTCATGGGGGATTATCATCTATGGTCTGAGGGCTTGACAAACTCTTTCCAGGACTGCTCATCTACTTTTTGTGTCTACTTGTCACACAACTCTTGCCTATGGCTCTAAAAATCTATAGTATGTATTTATGTAAAATTATCTTGGCAGATGGGTTGAACCAGGTTGAGGATAACCAGCAGATCTCAAATCTGTGAGTAAATTAGGGGCATGTCTCCCCAAAGCATGTGAAGATTTCCCAGGTGGAATGAGCAGTTGAGTTTGTTCCAATATCCATGAAAGTAGCTGAAGTCAGCATTGTAGAAGGCTTAGAGTTTGGTCACACATTTATATTAGATGGCACAGTGGCTAGAGCACCAGTACTGGATTCAGGAGGACCTGAGTTTGAATCCAGTGTCTGACACATCACTTACTAGCTGACCTTGGGCAAGTCACTTAAACCCTGACTGCCTTATATCCAGGGCCATCACCAGTTGTCTTGATCCATATCTGACCACTGGATCCAGGTAGCTCTAGAGGAGAAAATGAGGTTGGTGACTTTGCATAGTACCCTCTCACTCAAATCTAATTCATGTGCCTGCTATGGAATCACCTCCCTGATGTCATGATCTTCTTCAAGAATGAAGGGAGGACATCATCATCATCATCATCATCATCATCATCATCATCATCATGTTACCACTGTTATCCATTGCACCCTGTGTCATTGCACGTCTTGTCAGAAGGGGAGGAGTGGAGGGGAGGGGAGGGGAGGGAAAGGAGAGGGAAGGGGAGGGAAGGGGAGGGAAGTGAAGGGGAGGGAAGGGGAGGGAAGGGAAAAGCATGAGCTTGTTGGTTTTTTAAATTGTTTTAATCATGGATGACTTTGTGAGTGAGTGAGTGAGTGAGTGTGTCTGTTTCTCTCTCTCTCTCTCTCTCTCTCTCTGTGTTTGTGTGTGTGTGTGTGTGTGTGTGTGTGTGTGTGTGTGTGTGTATGAAATATACAGGAGTAGTTTGCTACTTCTTTCTCCAGCTCATTTTGCAGATAAAGAAACTGAGAAAAACAGGATTAAATGACTTGCCCAGGATCACAACTAATAAGTGACTGAGTCCAGCACTGAATTCATGAAAATGAATCTTCCTGACTGCAGGACTGTCTCTCTCTATTCACAATTAACTAGCTACCCCTAGAAGGTTAAGAAGAATAAAAATAAAATAATCAATAGAAAAGTCTTCCTGACTGCAGACAAAGCACTCTATCCATTGTACCACTTAGCTTCAAGAATCCATTTACAACCAATATAATCCAATTCTATAAGTATTAAGTTCTTGTTATGTGTAAATTTAAGTAACATGTTAAAGATTAAATTAAAGATAAAAGAAAAAAATTACCCCTGCCCTCAGGAACTTACATTCTATTGGAGCATGATTTTCTCCATTCCATTGTTGGCTGGTTGAAAGGAAGATGGTGGTAATAATTCCCAGGAAAGAAATGGGAGGCAGTAATTCTCTTGAACTACTTCTAGACTTTAGACCTAGATTGTAAGAAAGATAGAGAGGTTCTAAGACATTTCTTTTGCAAATTCTAGATCTTGGTCTTTATCTTTCCTTTGAATTAATTGCTTTGTCAACACTGAACCTAGTAATAATACTCAGTGGATTGATAGAGTCTAAGTTTCTTGCCTGAGTATGCAGACTAGCTATCTTTCCTCATAATTCCATCCTTCTCTTCTCTTCTCTTCTCTTCTCTTCTCTTCTCTTCTCTTCTCTTCTCTTCTCTTCTCTTCTCTTCTCTTCTCTTCTCTTCTCTTCTCTTCTCTTCTTTCTCTTCTCTTCTCTTCTCTTCTCTTCTTTCTCTTCTCTCTTTCCCTCAGCAATGGGGTTAAGTGGCTTGCCCAAGGTCACACAGCTAGGTAATTAAGTTTATTTGCTTCTTACTTTGAATAAAGTAGAAATCCAGATTTTCATTTTGGTAAAAATGCATAAACTTTTGTAATCATTAAAAATAAAATCTATATTGAGCTGTTTAATGTGATACTTCAGCATTGGCTGAAATCAGGAAGTAATAGGACTTTTAAAAGAAAACTGTATCTTCTGAGGTTTTTCCTGAACTAAAACAACCTGGATCAAATTTAAGCTTTTTAAAAAAAATCTTTTGAGGGTCACATGTTGCGTTGACTTCTAAAAAAAATCTATATTTTATTGTTGGTTTCTTTGTAAAGCAAAGAAAATAGTTCTCTCTTTGGCTTAAAAAATATTTATCTTAAAGAAAATGGTTTAAAAATAAATTTGAGATTCAAATAAATAACAAAAAAGTCAGAAAAGAATTTGTAAGGAATAAAGTAGCAGAAATTAAAGGAATAATAGCTACACTGGCTCTAGGATCCAACTGTTTGGGTCCAACCAGTTCCTTTCAAATCTTCTGAAGCTCATACATAATTCTGATCCCTAACACCCTATACACTTGACAAATTAACCAGAAAACTAGCAGGAGCTGAATGCCCTTATATTTGAATTGGTGAACAGTGAAAGGGCTTTCTGCCTCTGGCTAAGCCTTTTAATCAGGGCATCTCTTCAGTCTAGCATTTGACCCAGCCTAACAATCGTTTGTTTTTTTCCCACTGCTCTTGGAAGTGCCTGTGGCTTTAGGCAAAGAATGATATCTTCATCTTGCTTAGCATATTTCATGTCAAAATGGTGCCCTTGCCGAAGAACCCCAAATGTGCTGGCAGCATATATGTAACAACCACACAGAAAGACATAACAGTTTAAGAGGAGTTTTTGATAAACTTTGAGAGAACAAGAACTGAAAATACAAAGCAAGATTGCTATGAAATTGCTCACTTTTAAAAACTGGGGTTAGATCTGAAGAAGTTATCTCTTCCTTAAGGAAGCAGAAACGCTTGGATTTAAATTCCACCTTTTCCAACTTTGTGGACTTTGAATAAATCATTTAAACCTTTTAAGATTCCTTTTCCTTGTCTATAAAATGTGAATAATAATATCTGTATTACCCATCTCATAGGGTTGTTATGCAAATCAATTTAGGTAATGTATGTAAAGCCTTTTAAGCATTAAATCTTATATATGACAGCTATTATTTTATATAATAGCCTAAACCTATTTTTTTAAACAAATGACTTTTCAGTTTAAACAATTGTTCTTTTTAATCAGGAACAACTTCCCTAAGCAATTTCTGTTCTTTGAATTAGTAACCATTGTACTATTGAATTTAATTATTTTTTAATATTTTTTTATTTTTTCCTGTCTCTTGGTCTATTTTTCTATTTTAAACCACTGTCAAATTTTGTTGATGTTGTTATCATAATCACTTTATTATAACATAGTCTGAGGTATAATAAGGTCTGTAGTATTATACCTTTTTCATACTTTATTATTTTGAACCAAAATAATAAAGTTTTCAATATTTTAATTAAACTTATTATTTTGGTTGACCTTTTAAGCAATCCCCTGGCAGTTTGATTGATATAGTTCTAAATTCACAAATCAATTTAAGTAGCCCCATCTTTTTCTTGATTTTTATTTAGAAAGATATTTCCATGAGGGAATAATATCACTTTGAATATTAAAGTCACATTTTATTTTTTAATAAAGTGTTTGGCTTGGTATTCATAATAGTAGTATTAAATTTAGCTTTGAAGATGGCTAGCTCATATTTTGGGGATTTTCTTTTAAATTTCTATTTCAATTATGTTCTAAAAGAAAACAGACCAATAAGTCTCAGAAAAAATAAAGTTTTAAAAAAAGCCTTCTTCAATCTGTATTCAGATACCATTGCTTCTTTGTATGGAGATGAATAGAAATTTTTCATAAGTACTTCATAGTTGTCTTGAATCAATGCATTGCTGAGAATAACTAAATCATTCATACCTGATAATCTAAAATATTATTGTTACTTTGAACACATTGCAATTTACTTTGCATCAACACATGTAAGTCTTTCCAGGCTTTTCTGAAAGCATCCTGATCATCATTAATTATAGACAAAAGTGTTTCCATCATAATAGCATAGCACAGCTTGTTCAGCCATTGCCCATTGATGGGCTTCCTCCCAATTTATAACTCCCTACAACCAGAAAAGAACTGCCATAAATATTTCCATACAAAAGATCCTTTTCCCCTTTTTAAAAAATCTCTTCTTATTTACAGCTGTAGCACTGCTTGGACATAGAGTGTGAGCAGTTTTGTAGTCTTATGGGCATAGGTTCAAGTTGCTCTAATTCAAGTTGTGAACTGATTCAACAATTCATCAATGTCTTATTTCCCCTACATCAGCTCCAATATTTGTCATACTTTTTTCTTTCCTATAAGACAGTTTAATAGGTTAAAAGTTTTATCTTATATTTGCTTTATTTTCATTCCTCCAGTCAATGGTGATTTAGAACACCTCATTTCAATAGCTTTGACTATTTCATCTGAAAAGTGTTCATATCTCTTAATCATTTATTAATTGGGTAAAGGCACCTATTTTTACAAATCTGACTCAGTTCCCTGTATGTTTGAGAAATGAGACATTTATCAGAGGAACTTCAAATTTTTTTTTTCATAATTTATATCCCTCAATGTTTCTCCCTCTCCTCATTTCTTATATTATCTCTCCTTTTACCCTATCCATTCTCTAAAATGTTTTACTTTTGACTACCAACTCTCTAATTTGCCCTCCCCTCTATCACTCCCCTTGATTCCCATGCCTTCTTGTAGGATAAAATAGATTTCTATGCCCAGTTGAATGTGTATGTTATTACTTCTTTGAATCATTTCTTATGAGAGTAAGATTCACTCACTTCTACCCCCACCTTTCCATTTTCACCTCCACTGTAAAAGATTTTTCTTACCTCTTTTATGTGACATAATTTAATCCATTTTATCTTTCCTTTTCCCTTTTCCCAATACATTCCTCTTTCTCATTCCTTAATTTTATGTTTTTGGAATATCATTCTTTCATTTTTTACTTACACATGTGCCTTCTCTCTCTCTCTCTCTCTCTCTCTCTGTGTGTGTGTGTGTGTGTGTGTGTGTGTGTGTGTGTATAATCTCCTAAATTCCCTAATAATAAGAAAGTTTTTATGAGTTTCAAATATCCCATGTAGAAATGTCCTTTATTGAATCCCTTATGATTTCCCTTTCCTGTTTACCTTTTAAAGTTTCTCTTGTCTTATTTTTTCATCAATAATGTTTGAAAATACCCTATTGCTCTGAAGATCCATTTTTTTCCCCTGGAGGAATATATTCAGTTTTGTTGGGTAGGTGATTCTTGGTTGTAATCCTAACTCTTGCCCTCTCAAATATCCTATTCAAAGCCCTCTGATCTTTTAAAGTAGAAATTACTAAAATTTGCATTATCCTGACTGTGACTTCATGATGTTGTTTCTTTCTGGCTACTTACAACATTTTCTCCCTGATTTGGGGGCTCAAATTTGGCTAATTATTCTTGAGAGTTTTAATTTTGAAAACTCTTTCAGGAGGTTATCAGTGAATTCTTTCAATTTCTGTTTTATCCTATGGGTCTAGAATGACAGTATAGTTTTTCTTGATGATTTCTTAAAAATTATGTCTAAGGTCTTTTTTCCAGGACTTTCAAGTAGTCCAATAATTTTAAAATTATAACTCCTATCTTAATTCTCCAGTTTATTTGTTTTTTCCATTTAGATATTTCATACTCTCTTCTTTTCATTCTTTTGATTTTGTTTTATTGTTTCTTGATTTCTCATAAAACTATTAGCTTCCATTTGCTCAGCTCTAATTTTAAAGTGTTATTTTTTTTCAGTGAGCTTTTGTACCTCTTTTCTATTTGGTCAATTTTATTTTTTAAGGAAAACTTGTTTTTTGTTCCTTCAGTGAATTTTTGGGTCACTTTTCCCATTTGTCTAATTCTACTTTTCAAATCATTCTTTTCATTGACTTTTTGTACCTCTTTTATCTTTTGGTCTAGGTTGTTTTTAAGGTGTTATTTTCTCAGTATTTTTCTGTGTCTAATAGCCTGTTCATTCTTTCTTTATGACTTCTCCCCATCATTTCTCTTCCAAATTTTTCTTCTACCACTCTTACTTGATTTTCAAAATCGCTTTTGACCTTGTCCATGACCTGAGACCAGATTTGACTTTGACATCTTCTTCTGAATGTGTGTTTTAATCTTCCTTGTCAGTGACTTTCTATGGGCAGAATGTTTTTTCTGTTGTTTGATCATTTTCCCAGGATAATATTTATCCTCTAAAGTGGGGGCTCTGCTTCTAAGGTGGAAGGTGCACTGCCCCAAGCTTCATTGAGTTTTTGCAGCTGTTTTCAGAGATGCTCTTGGGCACCTATAAATTTTCAGTTCTTTCAAAGTGGTATGATCTAAAGAGATTTTACTATTCTCTTGGTTTGTGTTCTTGTCTGTGAGTGATCAAGAGCACCCTTTTTCTGCCAGTGACAATGATCCTTGCTCTACTGAGTCCAAAGTTTTGATGTGTTAGTGCTCCTCCTGTCCCTGAAACTGTCACCAAAATCTGAGAATGGGCAAAGCAACAGATTCCTGCCCCTTGTGCTAGCAAAGAGACCCCTGTAATTTCCTTCTATCAGTTGCTCATCCTTCTTATTGTTCTGGAAGAAGCTGCTGTCCCAGCTGTGTCAATGACTCCTCAAGACCTGCCTTTAGTTTTCTGGTGTGTGATCTATGTTCACCTGGGCTATGCTCTACTTTCACCTAGGTGTGACACACATTTCCTGTCTAACCTTCTAAGTTGTGTTTGGCTGGAAATTATTTTACTCCCTCCTTTTGTGAGTTCTGCTGCTTCAGGAAATGTTTCATGGCATTATTTAGAGAGTTTGAAAGGATCTGGAGAATAGCTTAGCCAAACTGCTGCCTTTTTTGCCATGTTGACTACACCCATTTTGGGGGGATTTTAATAGCACTTTTGAAGGGAATTTTACTTTCTATTATTTCTTTATTGCTATTATTTTATAGAAATATAGATAATTTTGTGCATTTATCATTTATTTTACTACTTTATCAAACCTAGTAATTTCCTCAGTTTTTATTGCTGATTCTTTCTGAACTTCTAAGAAAACTATCATGTTGTCTTCAAAAGGGATGATTCAATTTCTTCATTGTGAATGTTAAAGCCAGCAATTTTATATCTCTTGAATTGTTGCTATCACTTTTATTTCTAGAAATATGTCCAATAATAGGAAGGAGAAGAATCATTCTTGCTTCACCTCTGTAATTGTGTGGAAAGATTCTCATATTTTCTCCACTACATATCTATAATCATAAATATGTATATAAATATACATATACATAATGACATGTACATGACATAATGTGTGTCTATGTAAGCATGTTTTATTTATACATACATATCCATATATATGTGATATTCATCTATATATATATTGTGTGCATATGTACATATGTAGATATGTACATGTGTTTATATGTTTGATTATATGTTTTGTACCATAGTATCGTTCATTTTAAAATATCTTCATTGTTTTAACTACAGCACTACCTCTTTTTGTTGAATCATTTTGCTTTGCACTATATGGCCTTCATTTTGTTTCTATACCATTGTCACAACTTTTTAATCTAGTTAATTATGTATCTTAAAAATGCTATCTTTTCTCAGATTGTTTTTCATACCTGGCAAAAAACAGACAACTCTCTTGTCACTTACATTATACACATTTTCAGTCTCATAGAAACATGGAATTTCTACTCTCTTTCCATTCACTGTATACTTCAATGTTTGTTGAATTTGAGTTGAGTGGTTATTAACTTACTGAAAAAGAATATATCATCTTTGAGTTGTCTTAACATAAAATCCCATCATTTCAAGAATACTTTAATATTTATACATTTTACAAGGTCAGTAATTAGAGGGACAGTAGTGTTCACCTTTGAGTAAGGAAGTTCACCTTTGACATATATCATCTGTATGGTTCGAGTAGAATCATTTAACTTCTTACTGACCCAGTGAATCCCAAAGATTCTTAAATTACAAAAAAGTTGTCAATCTGAAGGTTTCCAAAGGGAAATTTCACTATATCACAATTTCCTCATCTTTCTTCTTTTCTTATCCTTTTCTTATACTCCTTTCTACAAATACTATGACTATGACTATTGCTGCTGCAGCTGCTCCTGCTACTGCTATTTCTACTGCCACTATTACTACTCTGCTACTGCTACTAAACTGGTGTTATTGCTATCATTGCTACTGGTGCTATTGCTATTACCACTACTACTACTACTACTACTACTACTACTACTACTACTACTACTACTATGGCTATAATAATACCATAAACACCAACACCAGTCTCATTACTGTTACCACCACCATAGTCACCATAACCACTGTAACTGTTTCTGCTGTAGTTGCTGCTGTTGTTGCTACTATAAAATACTAATAATTACTTGAAACATTACTATCACTCATGGTAGAAATGTCTTATATTACAGTTAATATTTAATAATCAATTAGTCAGGATCTTCTTTCCGCAGTGGTATAGTGGGAAGAATAGTGCCCTGATGAGGCCCAGGTCCTTGTTGTGATTTTACCTTTCAGTCCCATCAACCAGCTCAAGATCTCAGTTTACTCTGCCACGCTGGTCACCTTGTAACTTCTTACACATTATGCTCTCTCTCCACTCTCCAATCATTGTGCTGGATGTCCTTTATGTTTGGATAGCACTGATTATGCTCAATCAAATCTTATATGTGAGTAACTAGTATCTGGTTCATAGAACACATATCATGTGCTTAATAAAGGTTTTTTGATTGATTGAATAACATATTTAGGAAAATAGGTTTTACTAGGACATTCTCCAAGTAATTTAATGAACTTGGGCAAGGGCACAAACTAATTAATTAATGAAAGAAATAATAAGAAAGAAAATGTTTGAACATAGCCCTGGATCACTTTGAAGTACAGGAGGATAAAAATGCATATAAGAACAAATAAAGTACCTTGATAGCCTGAGGTACTGATAGCCTCAAAGGACCCCAAAACAAATATGTTTCAGGGGAATCTGTGGAGGCAGTCATCTATCAGATCCAACAGCTTCCTACTTCTTGGTATCTTCAAACACTTTCCCAAATCTTGCATGATCATGGCAGGATGCTACCAGAGTCTAACTAGAGGAAAAAGAATGGCTGAAGGCAAAACAATCCTTGCTAATTTCTTCATTTCTACCAGATGTTCTCTCAGAGTCATTTACTTCTTCCTTATGTAATCCCATTAAATTCATCAAGTTCAAATTTTGTGGGAACCTGTTGATGCACAACTTCTGTTTATGTCTATAATAAAGCTGAACATATATTTAATATCTTTCTTTTCACTTGGTTTTGAACTCTTTGAAGACACAAGTTTTGTTTTTATTTTGTAAATTCAGTTTCTATCTTCTTAGTTTATTCCTTCTATAAAAATTTCAATTCAAATTCAATAAAGCTATTAATGGAACTTATGATTTAATTATTTTTAGAAGTCTAAGCCTGGTGTTATTAAAGTGGCAAAAAATACCAGAAAGGACTTGCAGAAGACCTGAGTTCAAATTAAATTTCAAATACTCACTAGTTATTTGAACTTGGGCAAGTCACTCAGTCTGTCAGTTTCACTTTCCTCATCTGAAAAATGAGATATTTATAAAGCATTAGTCCTATGCAAATTCTAAGTATTTGCATATCTGTATTTGTTTCATCTTCTAATATCAATATGTTATGGAGAGACAATATGATATAAGGGAAAGAATGATTGAATTGGGGAAAGAAATCTGGTTTCTAGTTCTGGTACTATATACTAGTTGTGATTCCTTGGGAGAATCTCTTAATTTATTAAGGTTTCAGTTTTTTAATTTATAAAAATAGAAAACTTCACAGTGTTGGGAAGATTCAATGAATTCATGTAATCCTCACATATGATATTAATGTCAATTAGAATCTTTGAAATGGGTAGAATAATAACCATCCTGCTTATATCACAAAGTTTTTATGAGGATTCACTAAGATAATGTATTTGAAAACTCTTTCTAAATAGTAAGTGATAACGATTAATATCATCACTTTGATATTTGATTAGGGATCAGATCTGTGATATCCAAAGTAAAGTATCCCTCCACCAATGAAGGTTGAAACTTCTGAAACTTAGAACTTTAGACAGTTGCCTGGACTATTGAGAAGATACATAACTTGCCCAAGACCACATACCCAGAAGATGTCAGAGATAGGATTAGAACCCAGATATTTCTGACTTTGAGGTCAGCTCTTTACTCACATTGCCTTGTTGTCTTTTTTGGTTATTACATAGTCTGCATATTTCCTTATGTTATCAGTTGTGATATTCATTTAAATTCTGATCCTTCTTTATTATCTTTGTATTATGCTGACTGGATCTGAACTTTATCTGAAAAAGGGCACTGTTTTGAATTAAAATAAATTTTTAAAAAGCAAACCAATTAGTAGGCATATCAAGATTTGGCATTGTACTTTAATGGAGCAAATGATTGAAATTCAAATAAATTGAAGATGTAATTTTCATAATAATTATTATAAACAGATATAGTAATAAACTTCTGAAGAATTTTTGCAGTCAGATCTTCAGAGATGAATATTAATTACAGCCTATATTTATTATCCCCTTTCTTGCCTCTAACACTTTGCCTGTCCCTATTCTCAAGGTGTTTTTGTACCTCCCTCACTCTTTCCCAAATGCTTCCATCTTCCTTTCAATTGTCTGTCTTCTAACCTGTCATTAAAGCTTAGGTCTTTTTTAAAAAATACCTTCCATTCCTGATGTGAGTCCATTATCTTTACATATTGCAAAAGGCAGTCTTCTTTTCTTTGACTCTGTTTTATCTTCACTCCTCAATTTCAGTCTCTCTAAACCTTAGTAAAATCAGTCAAATGCAGCAATGGTAAGTGTTCATTATATTTGCCATATCATTATAGAGTCCCGCTTGGGCTAATTCACAGGTGGTCATCTTTAAAAAATGAATGAAAGCCATATATTTCCTGGAATACTTCTGACATCATGCCTGACTTTGGAGTTTAATGGATAACCTCTGAGTCATAAAGTCTAATGAAACTTACTTAGTCTCTACCCAAAAATATTCTCACCCCACCTAGTGCTTTCCAAATTATTTAGAAAATATAGTTAGGCAAGAAAAACCATGTTAACACTGGCAAAGGGGAATAAAGGATATTTCAGTGATTTAAATGACTGAATCAGAAAGATACACATTCAACTTGAATGACTGTCCCACAAGTGGTTAATAAGATGGTTGAAAGGTCCAATCAAGCGTGTGACAGTCAATTCAGTCACAGCATGTAGACAGGGCCTTAGTCTCAATAGACAAAGTGCTGTGAAGAGATGGAGATAATTCATGGCCCCAAACTACTCAATTATTCAGACCATTGAGGCAAAAGTGTATTTGTAGCCTGAAATATTAGATCATAGTCCCCCATCCCCTGATTCAATTGTCCGTGGAAACCTGGCTTTACAGTAAAACAAAGTTATTGTGTTTTCTGTATCATAGTTTTTGAAATTAGAAATATTTTCTCAGACCATTCATTCACATTAGACTTTAATTTTTTTTCAAGAATATTTTTTTCCTTTTGAGAAAGCTGCAGTATCTTACTCTTCTAGTGTGTGGTAAGATGACAATAAAGTGAGACTATTATAAAAAATATCTAGCAAAGAATTTCATAACATTGGTCAGTGTCAAAGGGAAATGATAGTTAAGGAGAATTCAACCTCAGAGCTAAGTTCTTACATATATATGTATATATATATACATATATATGTATATATATGTGTGTGTGTGTATACATATATATAATATACTGAAACAACATGGATGATGAAATTACATTAATGACATTTTGAAAATGTTTAGTCTTTCTGCATGTATGTATGTGTGAGATCACTTTTTCATAGAAAAACAAACAAGAAACATAAAAGTTAGTCTTATAAGATGATACTTTGATTATATAATTTAAGCAAGCATAGGAAGAAACATATGGTACTTGGAGAGATCTATGGAAAAATATATAATTATTCTCTGTCAAGTACTATTTCGTTAGGTACAGATCATTAACACTGCTTTGTTCAACTTTTATTCAGTGAATGTTACATTCCAATTCTCCAGGCAATTAGGACTCATAATTGTAATATGGCTATTTTTGCTTTACTTAACATTTTATTATAGATGTGGCTATCATGGGATATATTTCATGCAGCTTGCAGGCTCAGGGAACATCTGTTGTAAAAGCATTCCCTATAGGAGGAATTTATCAATGTCCTACTTTATCTCTGTTTATCTTTTGTTATGGAGTGTTGAGATAAACATAAAATTTTAACCAGAGTAATTTAGCGTTTTATTTTTATCTTCTTTTGGCTAACTTGTACTTTAAGTCATGATAATAGTGTCTTTTGTATGGAATACTTAAGAATTAAAAAAAGAAAATATATTACCTCTTAGAGAAATACTAGTAGAATTTCTCAACTAAATGTGAATAATGTTAATTTTCCTATGGAAAATTATTCTAAATGCAATCTAAAATAGCTATCATCAATGTATTTGACTTTTAAGAATAAAGGTATGACTTTATACCATATTCCCAGGTATAGTAATCTTTTCTAAATTTTAAAAATCAGATAATAATTGTCTCATCTTTTCTGTTAGGGCCTGTTGTGTATGGGAGCACTGTAAATTATCTTCACCTGGTGTCCCTGAGCACCAGAGCCATATCTTACTAAGTACCCTGGGAGTGGAAGTGGATAAGAGACTGAGGAGGTATTTAAGGGCTGGTGTTTTGGTAAATAAACAGAGCACTTGGAGATCTTGATGGAATAGTTGTCTCCCTTGTCATCCTTGTCTCCACCCCTCCAACACTTGCCTGGGGATGATTGAGGGGAGTCCAGAGTGGGACTCAACACTTTTCCATATTTCTCTAGGTCTATTTGTAATCACAAAACAAAACTAAAAACAAATCAACATTTTTACTCACTCCAAAGAAATGTCCAAAGTTTTAATCATATTTATCAATGTATAAGATCAAATCAGATAAATCAGTCCCTGAAGTGTCTAAAGGATCTAAGACATCTGCTTTGTTTGTCTTCATTAATTAAACTACAATTAAACTACAAGAAAGAATTGCTGGACTCCCTAATCATAATTAGAACAGAAATTAACCAGTACTATTGAGACATTAGGAATTAGCTGGTATTTTAGTAGATCTTTGAGTGTAGCTGTTGGAGGAAAAAGATTATCATTGTTTTGCTGGTATCTTTATTCCAATATACTCTGAAGTAACATGTTTTTCTAGAATCATATAGCTTAGAAAAAAAATAGATGCTTGATAACTAACCTCAGATAATATAACTAACCTTAGATACTTCTGCTTGCTTCCTACCAAATATAAAAAGTGCTATCAGAATATATGTATATATATATATATATATATGTACACACACATACAAAGCAATGTAGTAGTTGACCCTACCCATGTACTGCTATGTAGCTTTGCATACAAACACACACACACACACACATACACACACATGCACACAATCAATAAGAGTGACACTAGTTTTAGGATTTTTGAAATGAAGAGTCATTGGTACTTTTTTAGCTCTTCTTGTGTCCCTTTGGCAATCCCTCTTTCCTACCAGCCCCAAGCAACCATATAATCATGGTATCCTTATTGACCCAGAGTAAAATATTATAAGTGAATGAATATGCCTCATATTGTTAGTGTCAAATTATTTATGAGCAATGAAAAGGGAATAAATGATGACTTGGAGCCAGAAAGAATTTTCTATGAACAAGTCTTGCCTGATTAATCTTGTATTCTTCTACATGAATGGTTTAGATATAGTGTACTTTCATGTCAGCATGTGACATTCTTGTTGACAATAAAAGCATATGTGGGCTTTGCTGGAAATCTGAAATTCACTGTCTGCAGCCTACAATGAGGGCTCAAAGCCTAAAGTATTCTGACTGACCTCCTACCTGGAAAATACTTCATGATTCTTTATTTGAACACATATTGGAGTAATAACTATTTTTAAAACATCTTCATCAAATATTTCTATTACTTACTAAGATTAAAGTTTTCATCAGCCTTGATTGACATGGTTTCCTTACACTGATTCAAAGCCTGTTCTCTGCAATTTGAACTCAGTGTTCTTAAGTTTGTCTTTTGGGACTAAGCAAAACCAGTGTTATTACTCTTCTTCAATACTTTATTGTGCATTGTTTAAATTCCCTAATCTTCCTTTCTCCATTAGAAACACTTCCAATCCCTTTATCTATGATCATATTTGGCATTGTTTTCAATCTCTTTGCAATCCCAGGAATTGTCCTTAGAGTCTGAGAAGCAGAGTACAAATTGTACCTTATTATTCAGTACTATTTATAACATTGGGCAAACATCTTTAAACTGCATTGTCTTCAGTTTCTTAATCTTTGTGATCAGGTTTTTAATCTATAACTCTATCAACCAGTTTCAGTTCCATCAAGAAAACTAATATGTACACAACTAACTACAATACATCATTTCACCTAATTTGGGGTGGAAAGGGTGAGAAGTCTTTTTGTCTGAGGCAAGACTTGATTTGGAAATTTTAAAAAGGGAGGCATTGGGGTGACTAGGTGGTGCAGTGGATAGAGCACCACCCCTGGAGTCAGGAGTGCCTAAGTTCAAATCTGGCCTCAGACACCTAATAATTACCTAGCTGTGTGGCCTTGGACAAGCCACTTAACACCATTGCCTTGCAAAAACTTTAAAAAGGTGGGGGGAGGCATTTCAGTAGGGTGATCGGATTGGAAAATTGCAATTCAGGCATGGAAGTTTGCATAAGAAAAGGAACAGAAATGGAAGAGAACTTGACAAGAACAGTTAAAAGAGTAGCCAAATTTGGATGAAGAAAAGTATATTGCATGAAGATATTTGGTATGAGATATAGCTAAAAAATAGATTGATATCTGACTGTTTAATTACAAGATTCCAGGAGCCAGATCTTTATTATTATTATTATTTGATTGGCAATGGAGAGCCTTTCAAAGTTGTTGAGTAGAAGAGTAGCATAAGCAGAAGAGCATATTAAGGATTTTATTCTAGCAGTGTTATGAAGGAAGGATAAGAGAAGGAAAAATGATAATGAAAGTTGAGATAAGAAGTAAGAAGTGTGGTTGAAGGTAAAAAGGTGATTGCAGTGGGAAAACATAACAGAGATTTATGGAAGATACTCTGAAAGAAGAATCAATAGGACTTTGTAGCCAATGAGATATGTGGAGTGGGAGCAAGGGGCGGGTGGAATGGAAGATCCACTTCTCAGTTA
Source organism: Macrotis lagotis (assembly GCF_037893015.1). Classification (NCBI taxonomy): domain Eukaryota; kingdom Metazoa; phylum Chordata; class Mammalia; order Peramelemorphia; family Peramelidae; genus Macrotis; species Macrotis lagotis. The sequence continues at coordinate 174,389,599 of NC_133663.1, read as the reverse complement.
TAAATATGGGTTCCTGGAATAATGGTCAGTTAGTGGTTTTTTCTACTCCCTACTGGAAGATTTGAATTTTACATAATCTACAATATGTAGAAGAAAATGGTGGATTTATGGACAGTTTGATACTTTTTCCAGGGAGCTATTATTGACATATAAGGGATTCTGTTATTCTCTTAAATTCACAATGTCAATAATTGCTACTTCTATTTACAGTTAAGCCTCATCTTAGAAGAGAATGTAATTCCTTAACAAGTATCAGTTCAGAAGTTATTTTTACACTATATTTATGAACATAAAAAATAAAGTTCTTGTAAAGGTCAGAAAATATAATATTCTGATTCTAGGATATATTTTTTTCCTCTCCTAAATTCTTTCTTAAGTAAATTAAATCCAACATAACTATCAGTGTTGTGTTCTAGTACATATATATATATATATATATAAAATATACACATATCATAAAAAATTTATTTATATATACACAAATATGTGTGCATATGTATATATTTAAAATATATGTATATATATACTATCTCTCTCTCTATATATATATATATATATCAAAGAACTTTCGTTATAAGTATATTCTTATTCAAGATGTCTATATTTGGATAATAGGATCCTTAATGTGAAATTCAAAGAGACTTTAAAACCTTGTTTAAGCCTCCTCATTTTACACAAGGTCCAGAGAAAAGTGGTAGAGCTATGATTTGAAATCAAATCCTTTGATTCCTAGACTCTATTCTTTCTACCATACCATACTAGAACATGGCATAGCATTATTTTCTATAAACGATTCTTCATTTTTATATGCCAAAGACTTTATCATATTCTTTCATGAAAAATATATATCAAATTTCCCTTGCAATCATGACTATCTCTGTTTAGGAGGAAAAATGAATGACAATGATTTTATAGCTAAAATATTACATGATAATTCCATTCTTTTCTGTCATAAAACCAGGAGAAAGGAATGATTTAGTTTCATTTTCCAGCCTTACTAATACCCATATCACTAAGAAGATAGGTACTAGTATTGCATAATGAACTGGATTCAATGTGATGATTTCCTTTGCATTGAGTCATCAAAGATTTCTTCTTTACGCCTGAGGATAATTATAGAGTTATTTAAAGCAACTAAAAACTCCCTCAAACATAAGGGTGAACCAAAACAGACAATAGAATGAACAGAAATGTGTAAAATCAAGGAAGTGTTTCTATGCCCAATTACCTAATCTATAATTGTAACTATTCGTTGTGGTGGATACTCTCTTTCCCTTTTTTCTTTTCCTTTCTGTTTTATGCAGCAGCTGAGGAATTAACCAATACAGAACTATTCCCCCACCCCATAGCATACTAAATGAGGAATAATGCGGATATACACAGTAGTGGCATTTTCTTAGCCCTGACCTGCTTAGTTTCTGTACCACCATTAGTGGGAACTGAAGCCAGAGTTTTTGAGTAAGAACAGATAATTGTTTAGAGATTCAGATTTAAAGAAGACAAAGTAGGAAGGGAATGGTGGGGACAGAAAAACTGTAACTGAAAAAATATAGAGAAAATTGGAAAATTGACACTTGCAACAGGGATTGTTTGAATTCAAACAAAATATACATTTTGTGCAAAAATTCAATTGAAACTTTACTGCCACCCACATTCAAACACACTACAACTACAACCAGCAATAGCAGTAATATATACACATTGTGCAACTTTCATTTGTGGAATGTGAGAGCTTTACAATTGGGGATGAGGGGTGGAATTCAAATGGGATAGCTCAAGCTGGTGAAGGGTAAGGGCAGTGTAAAAATGAATGACATCTCTAGGGGTGACAACCATCTGTTTTCTCCTGCCAGTTAAGCACCCTCCACCCTTGGAGTTAAGCCAAGGGCAGAATGAAAATATCCTGCTCCTAAAGAAAGCACCGCAGGAATAGAGGGAAGTACTCTCAGCTGGAAACAATGGACACTAACAGTGTCTATGATCCTAAGAACAGACACAGATGCCAGATTTTGTACCAACAGCCCCCTATGGATGGTCAATAGAGAGATCGCTTTGAGTAGGTCTAGCACTTGTGGAGAGGACTAAGCAAATAGCTTATAGATGGCGGAGAGGAAACAAAGCAGGACTGTAAGTCAGGAGAACTGGATTTGAATCTTTAGTTATCTATGGGCTTATTGTATGACTTTGAACAAGTCAAATTATCTGAGCCTTAGTTTCTCCGTCTTTAAAATCAGGATAATTATGCTTGTAAAGTTTTGAAGCAAAAAAAGCTTTGTAAGGCACTATAACAAATACAACTTGCTAACTTTTAAATACTAAAATGTAAGTTATGAGATAACATAATCAAAAAAACCTGTGAAATGGCATAGACATTCCCAATTTTGGCTTCAAAAAACCTCTTTAGGCTTCTAAAGACAAGATAGATTAACTATTTAGGAATTTTCAAATATTCCTATAGAAGTTAATAGATCCTATCGGACCTCAGCTGTTAGGGTGGAAGCAAAAACACACAGAGGAGAGTTTGTATGGATTATGATTTTAAAAATTATATTAACATTTTATTTGTTTTTTCCAATGGCATGCAATGGTAGTTTCTAGCAATCATTTTTTTACAATGCTTTGAGTTTTACAATTTTTCCTCCCTCCCTTCCCTTCTCTCCCCCGACAAACAGAAAGCAAGCTAATATAGGTTTTACATTTGGAACCATGATAAACATAGATCAAAATTAAATGTATAGTTAGAGAAGAATTAGAGGATTATGATTTTGTAAGTTTATAGGGTCAGCAATATGATTTATAAATGGAGTGCTGCATTAATAAGGATAGCATAGCATGTCTAACTGGATTCTCACAAAAAAAAAGCTTTTTTAGGGCAGGAATTAATTTGGTTTTGGTCTTTTTCTCACTAATACCTTACAGAAGTCTTAGAACAGAATAAGAACTTAATGAATGCTCATTGATTTAAATATATATCAGAAACCTATGCCATTTGGATGTTTAAGGGGAAAAACCATTTATTTATTTTTATTTTAATAAATTTCTTTATTCATTTTTCTAATTCCATGCAAAGATAACTTTCAACATTCATTTTCTGTAAGGTTTTGAGTACCACTTTTTTTCCTCCCTCCCTCCTTTCCTCCCTTCCCTCCCTTGACAAAGAATAATCTAATTTAGGTTATATTGTTATTATATTATATTGTTAAATATATTTCTGTATTAATCAAGAAACAAACATTTATTAAACTTATTAAACTGACACCATGCATCAAACCACTCTAGTATCTTTTTTTTCAGAAAACCCCAGTGAGGGCAGGGATTACAAAGAGTTGGGCATGACTGAAAAATGACTGAAAAAATGTTTGAACAACAATGATATGTGTTGTATACTTTGTTAAACACTTTACAAATAAGATCTTATTTGATCTTGGAGGTAGATGCTATTATCTCTATTTTACAACTGAGTAAATTGAAAAGATTAAATGACTTACCCAGGACCACAAGCTAGTAAGTGAACTCAGGTTTTTGTGATTCCAGGCTCTATCCTCTGAACCATCTAGAATAGTTTAGTAAATAGATTTATATTTTGTTCCAATTCAGCCTTGGTTGATTGATTCTTCGCTATTGTCCTCTGTGGAATAAGAATAAACTGCAATATTGCTACATATTGTACTTATGGACATTGGGTATGCTGGGCTGAAGTCAGAAAAATTAATCTTTCTGAGTTCAAAATCTGCTCTTAAAGATTTCCTGGCTATATAACCTGGGAAAGTCAGTCAATACTACTATTTGCCTCATTTTTTCTCAACTGTAAAAATGAACTGGAAAAGGAAATGGTAAACCACTCTAGTATTTTTGTAAAAAAAAAATGAAGTTATAAGAGACAGAAATAGATAGGGACATATGTAGACAGTCTAGATTTGATTCCAGAGTCAAGAGCAACTGTTGCCTCCTTAAATACATAAAATAAAGGATTCTAACATACTATTAAGAACTTTTCAGCCTACATACAAAATGCTAACTTTATATGGGCTTCATCATCATTATTCAGTTAGATATAAGCCAGGGACCACACTTCATCATTCTTGGAAATAATTTGAATTGGATAATGCCCAACATTCATGATTTCTCTACTATTATAAATATTCTTTTGATTGAATAAAATTTGGCTCAGGTACCATAGCTACCCTTGCAAGGTATTCACTCAAACTGTAACATTCTGCCCCATTATTTTGTTGAGAATTTAGATATTATATTGATAATTTTGCATTCATCTTGAAGTTCTGTCTTCTTCTTCCAAAAGGTCAGCATCATTTCAACCTCAGCACCTGGAATAGTCTTAGCTTTATTCCATCTGGACCTCTTCATTAAGACACCATCTGTGTCTTGTCACTCCCACCCATCCATCCAGAATTCCTCAGGTTCTTCTGTCTTTGGGTGACCCTCACACCTGGGGCCTTTTTGTCAGACTGGACCAAACCAATCTAACAGATTCCATACGTATACTAAATATTCTTTCTAATAATAGTTCTTTCATTTCTCCTAAATTGACTTCCTTCAGGATTCAGGCAAAATACCCTTTAACACTAGTGTTCTGGGATGTGATGAACAAGCCCATATTATTCTATCCATGTTTCATCACTTTGAACAATAAAATATCCTTTTACAGGCCCCCATAAAGCTGTAAACTCCTTGAGAAGGGGCTGTTTCTTCTCTCTTATCGTTGTATCTCCAGAATCTAATATATAACCAATGGAGTTTTGTTTTTGTTTTTTTTCCCCCAGTCCAGACACATGATCTCATTGATGAAGGAAAATTTTCTTTTGTTATTTGGGCATTTCAGTCCTCTATCAGTGAAAGTCAGAATTTTTCAGAAACATTATTTTAGAGAATATCTGTGGTACTGAGAATTTAAATTATTCACCCAGAATTATGGAATTCAAATAAAAGACAGAAAATGTACCCAGGTCCCTCTGATTCTGACAGAACTGAACCTTGAAAGGTTAAATCAATGACAAATGCAAACGTTTACTGACTTGTCTATATGAATCCAAACATGGGCATCAAAGCTCAAAAAGTCAGTCAGTGATCATGAAGCTTTCTGAGTAAATTACTTTGTTATTTCTTTGGGGTTATCATATTTTTCTGATTTTTATCCCAATATTTTCCTCTTTTCAGAATAGAGTCTGGCATGAATCCCATGTTGAGGTTTCCTACATTCAAAGTTATGCCCTACATGGAAGAGATATAATTAAAATGATAATTAAAAAAAAAGAAAAACTAAAATTCCTTGGAATTTTCAGTTACTTTTTTTCATTTTCAATGTTTAGATTTCAGTGTCTAATACAGTACCTTCCACTTAGTATGTCCTCAATCAATTAATTTTAAGGGACTTGAATTGTATTGAAGTGCTGTAGTTAGGAGGCTATAATGAAACTAGGTTATTTCATTCAATTTTAAAAAATCTTTTAATATCCTATAGAAAAATATAGAGTATAATAGATACTGAGAAAGAAAAGAGGGTAAAATCAGGACACAGAACCAGTTCTAGTCCTCATCTCTTTATAGTGGTAATACTACAGAAATTTTCTTACACAGAGGGACATTTTTCCTCCTTTGAACATGCATGTGTTCTCACTAAGAGTTTTTTTTTAAGGAAAAAATGAAGGGAGTATCAAAGAAAGTTGCCTTTTATATGAAGAAGGTATTATGTTCAGACTGACCTTGACCTGTAACTCTTGACATTAGAGCTAGAAAATATGTCCGTTTTCTTGGCTGGTCGCTTCAAGTGGTGATACCCAAAGACTACTGTAAGAACATGCACACACACACACAAACACAAGTGCACTTATTTCTATGAAGTCAGGAGGTGACAAAGCTCTCTTTGTACAGAGTAAATATGGCTCTTTCCTGCTCGCATCATTGCTTAGATGTTTTGTTTGAAATTCTATTCACTAGGCCACTCCATGTATGCATTAAACTTGTTTGAATGATGCCTACATTCATTAGTTTTTCACAGTAACTATTTTCCTCCCGTGGTACATGATGCCAGAGAAAAGAAAAGTTAACAGTTTGAAACTCTAAGAGTGTCTTTGTCAGAATGGGAGTAATTTTTTTTAATTCGCATTCCTTTCACTTTCTTAGCTTTGGTAATCCTTGGAGAGAACAGAGTCAAACTTTGTGTTTTAATTAGGATTTTCTGTTTATGGCCTTAAGAAACAAAAGAAAAAAGAAATTCTATGGCTGTTGTGGGAGAAAAGCAATGGCCAAGGCTACTTTCTATGTGACTACCATTTACGTTTTCTAAAAGCCATGCCAAAAGTGAAAATGGATTTATAATATGGGGCCAAGTGCAGCTAAAAGTAATGCTGGGAATTTTGAATTAGTATTTGAACATATATGCACATATACACATATACTTATATACACACATACATATAGGCATACATATGTATATAAATACATATATTTATGGTGAAGGACACACAAACATATGTCTCAGTTAATACTTCTGTGAAGACTAGATAGAGGAGGATATGTAGGCAAGAACAGAAATCAAAGTGGGATTTCTGAATTTCATTCTTTTATTCTTAAGAAACTTTTCACTCTCTCTTAATTGAATACTGAGCAGTTTAAGATTCCTGGTGGTATTGGAACTTCTTTTAAAAGCTTTTGCTTATTTGTTTGGAGAAGATGAAGACTTTCCATAAGGGATGTATAACTACCATATTTTCCTCATCACATTGTACGTGTGAAGTATTTGAAATTTACGGCATTTTGCTTCAGATTCTTATGGTCTTTAAATCATTCCTCTATGTGCACTGTATAGCATAATGAAAATAATTTTGGACTAATTTTCATAAACTTTTCTCACATAAATTTTCATTTCAGTCTAAAATTTTGAGGTATAATCATTTTTCTTCTATTAAATAGCAGAGCAAGTGTATAATTGCTTTTTTAGTAATATATCACAAGATAGATCAGTATTTTAAAGTATATTTGTGTTCATGTTCTTAACTTCAATATATCAAGTTGTGCTCATGAGCATAGTATGAAAAATGAGGTATTTTAAATAAATATAATTCTTATTAGACTCACTGTGGCTATCTATCTATTTAATTTACACAAATTGTATGCATCATTTAAAAAGATAAATTTAAAAAAATAACCAAAAGCCTGTAGAAGCATATATTCCAAATGAACGAAGTGTATGTTTAAAGTACAAAACCACAATGTGAGGCTTAATCTAAATAGGCTGGCTTGTGCTTCTGGGAATAACAAACCCCAACACTATATTTCTGGTGTATATTTAACAGTAATAAAAGGAAATTAAATGGTTTTGAAACTTCCTCTTTCATCTCCATTTAGGACACTGCAAACATATGAAAATGTATACTTTAGACTTTTGAAGCCCTTTCATGGATTCTCTTTTGCTCTTTTCTTTGTATCCAGAATTGTGGGGAAGATTTGCTTTTGGGGGGGAGGAAGGCAGGAACTCTTTTAGCAGTTTCTCTTGGATGACTGAACAACCAGACTTGCTTTAGAAAGTTGCTCTTAGTTCAATGTTGGTTCCTTCTTACAGGATACAGTTAGTTGATTGCTGGCAAAAGGGTTGTTGTATGTTTCCAATGTTTTGGAAGGATCTCAGATCATAAGATTATAGAACACCCAGAGGCTTAGTGACTTTCCCATGATCATTTAACCAATAGGTGTCAGAGGAGATACTTGAATCCAGGCTTTCTTGTGCCCAAGGCTATCCTGCCAATGCAACACAGTGACTCTTATGAAGGTGGGAGGGATAGCAAATGTTTAAATTATTGCATCAGGATACAGAGAAGATTCAAATAAGTTGTAATAGGAAGCTCAATCTAACAAAATGAAATTAGATGGACATAAATGTAACATTCTGCCCTTGGGCTTAAAATATAATACTTGCACAAGTCCAGAGAATGAAAAATGTGGTCAGAGAGTAATTCGTGTCAGCTGGGGTTTTTAGGACACAAGCCCCAAATGAATCAGCAAGGTCACCTGGGAGGTGAATACGCTAATGTGAAGATAGACTAAATTTTAAAAATAATAATATATTGCCTTCTAAACTTTTATTCTTTTAAAAAATATATATATATATATATGGTTTCCCCAAATAGAATGTTGGTTTATGAAGAACTGAAACTATTTCATTTTTGACTTTATAACTAAGTCTTGTACATAGTAGGTACTTAATAAATGTTTAATGATTAGTTGATTGGTTGGTCATAAGATATGTTTAATATTACATATCACTCCTAAAGTTACATTTTTTAGAGGGACTTTGGAAATCCACATTGAGAATGACCGCAGCAATGAGACAGTTTAAAATTTTGCCATGCAAGAACAATTGATAGAAGTAGAAATAATTAACAAAGAAAACAAAAAAAATCAAAGATGAGTGATGATCATAACCTTAAATATCAGAAGCATTGCATTTATAGAAAGAAAAGGATAAGACTTTTGCTAGTTCCAGACAAAATAATTATTGATTAGTTATAAGGAGTTCAAGGTTTATAACACATTTTACAAATATCATCTCATTTTATCCTCAGAACAATCCTGGAAGGTAGACGTTATTGTTATCCTCAATTATACAGATGAGGAAACTGAAGCAAACAGAAGTTAAGTGACCTGACCAAGATCTCACAGTTAAAAAAATATCTAAGGTGCAATTAATACTCATGTCTTACTTACTGACTGGCCCATAGCTCTATCCACTGAGCAACCTGGATGACTTTGACCTAGAACTAGAATAGGTGCTAAAAGGAGGTTTTTTTTTTTTTTTTTTTTTTTTTTTTGGTTTTAGACCATGACAAAACTTCCTAATGGAAATTTTTTAAGGCAATTACTTGTCTTAGGAAGCAGCAGTTTTTTCCTATTATGAAACATTTTCAAAATGAACCTGGTCTACAACTTGTTGGGGATATAACAGACAGGGCTTTATAAATGGTCCGGTTTTAATGAAAGATTTGTTGAATTTAATTGAATAGATCAGATTCAAGGATTGGACATAAGGAATGAGTTAGCTCTGAACCTGATTTAACTAAGTTGTGTGATCATTTTTCCCAAGCTCATACATAACTTTCATGATCTTCCCCATATCTGTGATGCTTTGTGGGTCCTGAGAGTTTCTAACCAGCTTCTTTCAATGCCTGTATCTATTGACCTTTTTTCAAAGAAGTATTTTTTGAAAGCTGTTTTAATTTTAAGTGAATTAATACTTACAAATTGTCTTATCTCTATCATTGATTACTATCTTCTATTGTTCACTGGTTTGATTATTTTTCCCTAAATAAATGCTTTATTGTTATATTTTGCTATGATTCCATTTCCCAACGAATGCCTACAATAGAACATTTCATTGTAATAAAAAGTGGAATTAAATAAAACAAAATAAATCATCAGTCAAGTCTGACTATGTATGAATAGTAAAGCCTATTGATTTACTGTTGAAAAGAAACAGGTTCTTTTCATTCTTTTATTATTATGAAAAATGGGTGGGATATAGCTTAAATACTTAGATGTCTGTGAAAAATGGTGGTGCCGTTGACAATAGAAAAAATTAAGATGTCTTCTTCCAATCTCTGTCTACTTCAATCCTTCCAAGGGATTTTCCTAAATAGCAGGTCTGATCACATCAGTCACCTATTCAGCAAATTCCAGTGACTCCCTATCCAGTTATCCCTATCCAGGATCAAATACAAAATCCTTTGTTTGATATTCCAAGTCCTCCATAATTTAGGCTCATCATTAATATTTCCCCAGGCAGCCTGACCCCACATATATCTCTCCAATCTTTTTGTACGTTATTCTTCTCCACATAGTTGTCTTAAATTCAGTGATATCAGCCCATTTTCTGTTCTACAACAAAGTACTCTTTCTCTTTAATCAAGATATTTTCTGTGATGTTCCCTCACACCTGCAATGTGCTTCTTCTGCCACTCTTCCTATTTGTCTCCCTGGTTTCATTTAATTACCAACTAAAAGCCTATTTTTTTTTCCTGGAAGTCTTCCCCAAACCATTTAATGCTAATGACTTGTTTCTTTTAATTTTTTTTCTATTTCATATCTAGCTACTGGACCCAGATGGCTCTAGAGGAGAAAGTGAGGCTGTGACTTAGCACAGCCCTCCCTCACTCAAACACAATTCATGTGCATCACCTCTACAATATCATGGTCTTCAACAAGATCATTTTCTATTTATTATTTATATAGCTTGCTTGTATATATTTGTTTGTTTATTGACCTCTTCCATTAGATTATGAATTCCTTGAAGACAGGGACAGCTTTTTGCTTCCTTTTATATTTCCATTTACAAGTGTAACATACATAATATGTGTTTAATAAATGGTTATTGTCTGCCTGACTGGGAGAGGAAGATGAATTCATTTTTGGATATATTGATTGTAAGATGTCTATGAAGTAACAAATAGGAAATAGAAATGGGAAGAGAGGGATATGATAAAGGGTGTGATTTCCTGAAAAAGAATTTGAGATTGGAGTGTTTAAGCATGTTAGAGGGATTTGGCTTGACTAGGAGAACAGCTAACTAAGATTATTACCTTCAGTTTTTTGTATGTGTGGATTTTAAATATTTTATTTATATTTTTAAAATATATGTAATATATTTTCTCAACTATATGCAAGAGAAGTTCAACAATCATTTTTACTAGGTTTTGAAATTACAATTTTCTGCCTCCCTCTTCCTCATGACAGAAAACAATCTAATATAGGTCATACATGTGCAAGCATGCTAAATATAGATCCATATTACTCATTTTATGAAAGGAAAAAAGCAAGTAGAAATTAATAAAAGAGAAGAAAAATATACCTAAGACCACTTTTAAAAATTGAAAATAGTAAGCATTGAGCTGCATTTAAACTCTATAGTTAATTCTTTGGGTATTCATTGTATTTTCCATCATAAGTCTCTTAGAATTGAATTTGATTATTGTATTATTGAAATGAACAAGCCCATCATAGTTGATCATCACCCAATGTTACTATTAGTGTGTACAATATTCTTCTAGTTCTGCTCACTTCACTCAGCATCAGTTCATACAAGTCTTTCCAGGCTATTTTGAAGTCTAGTCCCTCATTAATTTTATAGAATCAATAGTGTTCTATCACATTCATATATCGCAATCTGTTTGACCATTCCCCAATCGATAAGTATCCCCTCAATTTCCTATTCTTTGACAGTAATAAAAGAGCTTCTATAAATCTTTTTGTACATGTGAGTTTTTTTACCCTTTCTCATGATGTTTTTGGGGATACCCTAGTAGTAGTAGTAGTATTGCAGGATCAAAGGGTATGCACTGTTTTATTGCCCTTTGGGAATAATTACAAATTGCTTTACAGAAAGGTTGAATCAATTCACAACTCCACCAATAATACATTAGTGTCCCAGTTTTCCCACATCCCCTCCAAACTATCTTCAATTTTTAAAAGTTGCCCTTATGTATTTTTTCTCTCTAATTTTTTTTTTGCATTTTGATTTGATACTTCTTTCACAACATGATCAATAGGGATCTATGTTTAGTGTGATTATACATAGGTAGACTATATTATTTTGCTTTCAGTGATCAGGAGGAAAATGTAAAAAAACTCAAAACCTAGCAAAAAATGGTTGTTGAAAACTATCCTTGCAGTTGCTAAGGAAGAGAGTGGAGGACAGCTGCAAGGTAGGCAGGAGGAGCTGAAGAGCCCAGAGCCAGGCAGTCTGCTCTATGTTCATTCACTCTAATCTGAAGCAATGAGTGTCCAGTATAGCATTCTCTTCAAACAAGAACAAGTTCATGATGATACCACCTGGTAAGTTGCCTGGCAGTTGAATCAAAGAGATAACTCTGAAATGATTGTGTCAGGATCCTTGGATGATCTAGTCAAAGTATGGCAATGGAAAAATGAGAAACTCGAGTTACCGTGGAGCTTGGAGGGCCATCAGTTGGGTATGGTTTCTGTAGACATTAGTCACATGGGAACCATCACTGCCTCGATGCTCGCATTTGTCTCTGGGATTTAGAAAATGGCAAACAGATGAAGCCTATTGTTGCTGGGCCTGAGGATGCCTGGTCCTTGGCTTTTTCACCCAATTCCCAGTTTTTGGCTACAGGAAGCCATGTGGGGAAAGGAAATATTTTTGGTATTGAGACTGGAAAAAAGGAATACTCTTTGTATACAAGAGGGAAATTCATCCTCAGCATTGCCTATAGTCCTGATGGGAAATATCTGGCTAGTGGAACAATAGATGGAATCATTAATATTTTTGATATCGCAACTGGAAAACTTCTCCATTCACTCAAAGATCATGCAATGCCTATCCATTCTCTGATCTTCTACCCCGATTCTCAGTTCCTTGTCACAGCTTTAGATGATGGCTACATTAAGATTTATGACGTACAGCATGCAAAATGGCTGGTACACTGAGTGGCCAGGTGTCTTGGGTGTTAAATATAGCATTTTGTCTGGATGATATTCACTTTGTTTCCAGTTCATCAGACAAAAATGTCAAAGTTTGGGATGCCAGAACAAGAACTTGTGTCCACACATTTTTTTACCACCAGGATCAGGTCAGGGGAGTGAAATACAATTCACATGGCTTTAAAATTGTGTCCATTGGAGATGACCAAGAAATTCATATCTATGACTGTCCAACTTAAGTTATCACACTCCAAACCAGCCTATGGACATCTCAAATGGGTCTGAACAAACTCACTTGGGAAGAGAACCATGGAATCACTTTAATGTCTCTGGAAATGAAACATTACCTTCTCAGGAAGTGGACAAGTTTACTTTCAAGGAGCTATCTAGCTATATTACCTTTTCCATTTTTATGTTGGTATTTAAAACAAGGCTTTCATATCACCTAAAAAAAGAAAACTACCCTTGCATGTAATTAGGAAAATAAAAAAGGTTTTCATGTGAGAAGAATGAAGGAGGTGATAGAATAAGAATTCTGAATAATGTTAAATGAAAAGAAGAGAAGCAAAGAGAATTCTTACCAATTGTTTGAGTAAAATATGAGGCAAAATATTAAGCTGAGAAAATGGGAGGAGGGAATGACATTAGAGATAAGATTGATGAAAGTATATCTAAAACAATCAATAAGCATTATTTATAATGGGGATAAATTTGAAACCTCAATAGAATGCCTATTATCATCAATATTATTCAATTGTAATAGAAATGATAGAAAGAGCAAAAAAGAGAAATCAAGTAAGTGAAGAAATAAAAATGAGCAATGAGAAAACCAAACATTCCATCTTTGCAGATAATATGATGATATACTTGGAAAATCCTAGAGATTAAACAAAAAGTTTCATGAAGCAAGAATTTTTGAAAAGTACCAAAATATAAAATGAATTTATTTAAATCATGGAATTTTTATATATATCATCAACACAACCCTAGAGATAGTAAAAGATACATATTTAAAATAACTGTAGACAGTATAAAATACTTGACAGTATACCTATCAAGATAAACACAGGTATTATATTAATGTAATTATAAAATTCTTTTTTTATTTAAAAATAAATTCAGATTTAATTGGAAAAACATTAATTGTTCGTGAGTGAGCAGAGCCAATATAATTTTAAAAAATGACAATTATACCCAAACTAATGTAATCCCAAATAAATTAACCCAAATTATATTATTGAACAGAAAAAAGGATAAAAAAATCCTTAAAAAAATAAAAAGTCAAGAATATCAAAGGAATTAATTTTTTAAAAAAAAAGATGCAAAGGCAGGAAGTTTAGCAGTGCCAGATTTAAAACTAAAATGAAAGGCAATAATTCTCAAACCTATCTGGTACTGGTTAAAAAATATAAAGCTGAATCAATAGAACAGAGTAGGCATACTATATATAGTCAAGGATATAAATAAGCACTTTTGGATGAAGAAATTAGTCATATATATAATCATATTTTAATGTAGTCTAAATCATTATTGATTAGAAAAAAAGAAAATTTAAACAACTTTGAGTTGTCATCTAATATCTATCAGGTTGGCTAAAATAATAGAAGGGGGGAAAATAAGAATATTGGAGGGGATGTTGAAAAATTGGTATAATAACACGCTGTTGGTGAAATTGTGAACTGATCTTACCATTTTGACTAATAAACTGGAATTATGCCCAAAGGGTTATGTAGATGTATATATGCTTTGACCTGGAAATATCCTATTAGGTCTGTTTCCCCAAATGTGAACAGGGAAAAAAAAATAAAGACATATTCTAAAAATTTTAAAGCAAGGTCTCTTTGTCATGGTAAAGCACTAGAAATGGGGGGAATCACTATCAATTGGGGAATGGCTAAATAAATTATGGTATTGTGATAGAATACTACTGTGTGATAAGTAATGAAGAGTGGGTTGATTTTTTTGGGGGGGGGGACAAGGAAAGACTTGCATGAATTAAGGAAGGGTGAAATAAGCAGAACCAATAGAAATAATAATAATGTTTGTCCTTCATTTTTTTATTTTTTAAATTTTTATTTATTTATTTTATATTATTACAATAATTTTGTTATGAGTAAACACAAACCCTCCTCCCCTGCAAGAAGATAAGAAACCTGAAGAATAGTGAGAGAGAGAAAAAAAAATGTACTTCTGTCTATGTTCAGATTCCAATGTCTCTGTCTCTGGGGTGAGTTGCCTTCTTTATCATAAGACCACTAGAGAATTTGCTTCAATATTTTTCCCACAGATGCTATTACTAGCTGTATTTTCCTCCACTCTATTCATCCCCACTCTCATTTATTCTATTCTCTCTCTCTCTCTCTCTCTCCTTTCATCCTGGCCCTATCTGAAAGTGTGATATATCTGTGTACCCTCTCCCACAATCTCCCCTCTCTTCCATCACCTATTGCCCCCTTTCCCCCTTTCCCCCTTATCCCATCCCTCTATGCTCATTTTTCTCTAGGATAAAATAGATTTCTATACCCTCTTAAGTATGTTATTTCCTCTCTGAGCCATTTCTGATGAGAATGAAGGCTCACTCATTCCCCTTGCCTCCCCCATTCCACTTCATTGAAAAAGCTTTTTCTTGACTCTTATGGGAAATTTCTTAGCTCCTTGTTCCTCTCCTTTCTCTTCTTCCTAGTACTTCCCTTTATCACCCACTGACTCCCTCATTTTACTATATTATACCATTATATTCTTCTCCTTTCTGTGCCCTGTCTATATATGCTCCTTCTAACTAGCTCTTATAAATGAGAAAGTTCGTATGGATTATCAATATCTTCTTCCCATGCAGGAATACAAAACATTCAGTAGCATTTAGTTCTTCATAGTTAATCCTTCTTATCCACCCCCTCTATGGCTCATCATAGTCTTATACTTGAAGATCATGCTTTCTGTTCAGTTCTGGTTGTTTCAATAGGAAAGTTTGGAAGTCCCCTAATTCATTGAAAGTTCTTCTTTTCCCCTGAAAGAGGATGTTCAGTTTTGCTGGGTAGTTAATTCTCAGTTATAAACCAAGATCTTTTGCCTTCCAGAATATCATATTCCAATCCCTATGAACCCTTAATGTAAATGCTGCCGGATCCCGTGTAACCCTGACTATGGAGCCTCGATAGTTGAATTGTTTGTTTCTGGCAACTTTTAGAATTTTCTCTTTGACTTGGGAGTTTTGGAATTTGGCTATAATATTCCTTGGAAGTTATTCATTTGGGATCTCTTTCAGGAGGTGACCAGTGAATTCCCTCAATTTCTATTTTACCCTCTGCTTCTAGGATCTCAGGGCAATTATGCTATATTACTTCCTGAAAAATGAAATCTAGGCTCTTTTCCTGGTCATGACTTTTAGGTAGTCCAGTAATTTTTAAATCATTTCTTCTGGATCTGTTTTTGAGGTTGGTTTTCTTTTCCAATGAGATATTTCACATTTTTTTCCAATTTTTGGCTTATTTGGAAGAGTTTTATTTCTTCCTAATTTTTTGCAAAGTCATCAGCTTCCTTTAGTTCCATTCTGTATTTGAAAGAGTTATTTTCTTCAGAGAGTTTTTTTAAACCTCCTTTTACAGCTGGCCAATTTTGCTTTTTTAAGGTATTCGTTGCCTCATTTGCCTTTTGTTTTTCTTTTATCCATTTGGTCTAAACTGGTTTTTCACATATTATTTTCTTCAGTATTTTTTGTATTTATTTCACCAAGCTGTTGATTTGGTTTTCATGATTTTTCTGCATCTCCTTCATTTTTCCTCCCAATTTTTCCTCCACCTCCCTTAATTGTTTTTCAAAGTCTTTTTTTGAGCTCTTCCACAGTCTGAGCCCATTTTCTATTTTTTTCTTGGAGGTTTTGGATACAAAAGTTTTGATTTTTTTCATCATCTGAGTATGTGTTTTAATCTTCCGTGGGCAGTTTCTTCTTTTTCTGTTGTTTACTCATTTCTTCAATCCAAGACTAATTATAGCACTTCCAGGAATTTGAGAAGTTTTTGGGGGGATATCCCACTGGAACATTTATTGCTCCAAGGTCTTATGCTCTCTTGCCTGTGCTTTGAATATATAGATGACCACAAGCACTCCTCTCTGCCCTGGAGGTGTGAGGAGGATCCCTGCCATTTTAGTATGGAAGGCCCAGCTGCAAGCTGGATCTGAGTGTGGGTAAACAGCAGAGTCCTGCCCTAGGGAGAGGAGAGAGATTTCTGCTTTCTACCCTGACCCCCTTACCATCTGTGGGCTGTGCTCTGGAGGTGAAGGCTGGTTTCTCCCAATTCTTGTTGCAGGTTCTGTGGCTGGTGCTCCTCACTCTACACTCATTCTGGTGTAGCAGAGCTCTCTCACCGCCCATTCAAGCTGGGCTGCTCTGAGCTGCAGCCACGGCTTTTTTCCAACTCCTGGTTCTGATGAAACAATCCTTTCCTGTGTAGCTTCTAAGTTTTCTTGGACTGGGAAAATGTATCACTCAGTCTTTCTGTGGGTTCTGTCCCTCTAAATTTTGGCTAGCATGAAAATTTGACAGCTTTTGGAGTTTTTTGGGAAAGAAGTTCCCAGGAATGCTGCCCTCACTCTGCCATCTTGGCTTTGCCCATCTGTCCTTCATTTTTGAAGAAGGTCATGACATCTGGGAGGTGATGCCATGTGAAGCACAGGAATTGAATTTGAGTGAGGAGGTGCTATACTAAGTCACCAGTCTCACTTTCTCCTCTAGAACATTTAGGGCCAATGGCCAGATATGGATCAGGATGACTGGAGGTGGTCTTTTTGTATGTGAGGCAATCAGGGTTAAATAATTTGACCAAGTTCATACAGCCAGTAAGAGTCAAGTAACTGAGGCTCCCATTCTGTGGCCCCTTCTCTGACTCTGCATTCTTTGGATTAATTCATTATTATTGAAGAAGATGTTACTATATTTCTAAATGACCTCATAAGTTTTTCATTACTAATGTAGTTTACTAATTAGGTAATCTACTTAAACCACCATGTTTGTATTAGCTCTTTCAGTTCCAACACCATCTTAATTAATTAAAACAGTCATATTTTTGTCATTTGTAGTACTGTATTAGGGTGTCTTGGTGAAAAAAATGGGAAAGAGGATGGAGGATGAATTTCAGTTTACTTTCTGCATGGAATAATGGAAATGATTAATGGATTGAATAATAGGGTCTTTGAAGAAAGATTAAAGAAACTGATGTTACTTAACTTGGAAAGGAGGTATATAGATGGTGATTTAATAGTCTTCAAATTTGTGAAGGGTTGTAGCTTCCCCCCCTCCCTTTTTATAAAGAATGGTTTCCAGCTGATTTTTTTTTATAGATTTTTCAAGACAATGGGGTTTAGTGGCTTGCCCAAGGCCACATGACTAGGTAATTATTAAGTGTCTGAGACCGGATTTGAACCCAGGTACTCCTGACTCCAGGGCCAGTGCTTTATCCAGTGCTTTATCCACTACACTATCCAGCCACCCCCCTCCAGCTGTTTTCTAAAATGGATCAAATGAGTATAGTTAGGTTTAAAATATTATGCTTACCCTTTGTTTCAAAACTGTCTCGAAGAGAGTTTTTCAAGGTCAAAATGTTCTGATTGGCTCTCAGTGGTTATATAGCTTTATCCTGTTCTAATTTTGAATATTCTCTATAGCTACTCAAAGATAATAGTGACAAAGAAGGAAGATGTAGAGGAAGGAGGGAAGAACTAGATAGAAACAAATCTTATATACTTTATGAACATATGCCTAGTAACCTAAGCAAAAACTCAAATGAAAGATCACTCACTTATTTGAACTTCTAACTTACTTCACACATTCATCCTTTCTAATATTTTCCTCATCATACATTTCTGTTTTTTTCTTAAATTTCATGAATTATTTTACTTTACTGCACTTACAACTCTATATTCCATTCAATCATATTAGCTAGCTATATCCTGAACTCAAGAGAGATCATATGGTGCCTGCTTATATTTACTTCGTTGATCCCTATAGCTGGTACGCATACCTTTGGTGCATATTTGTCTCTTAGAATATATACTGTTAGGTAAATTTCAACTTTTGTGCCACTTCTTCTAAGTAGCTTAATCTGTGTTTAGTGTTGTATACAACAGGTCCTAGCATAGTGATTTGCATATCTTTGTTATTTAATAAATATTTATTTAATTTTGTATGTTTCTTTGTATCTTCTTGTTTTCTCTATCTCCAAATGTTAATAAATCTCATCATATAATATCTGCTTTCATTTCAAGCTAGCCAGATGAGGAATTTATCTAGCTGATGACAATCTACTTCTCAATAGTGTTTCTAAACAATGTATCTATATTCAAAGAAAATTAGTGTGTCATTGAAATTAAATAGTGTGTAGAACCAAATAGAAAGATTAAAAACATTAAAATATTTTAACTACATTTTTACTCATGATTATAATAATTATACTGGAAAAATGCAGTATTCTATTTATCTTAACTGTTAACAAAGATGAAATAGAGGAAATAATATAATGAATATCACTCAAGACAAACATGATTATAAAGGAGGTGTCCTATTTAGATAATAAGAACAAGGGATAACAGAAAGACAGCCTCAAATGCTACATTGTTATGGAGAAAAAGGAAAAAAATTCTAGAGGAAGATCTTCAGAAAGTTGCATAGTGTTTCTGTTGCAATCTTTTTGGTAAAACATCTACAAGAATTTCCCAGGATGAGAATGTATGGATGAATTACAATCCATAAGGATGGAAGAACTTCCTACATTTGAAATATCTAAATATATTAAAGAATTGAAAGATTATGAAAAGTGTTCTGAAAAATTTGTTTGTATATGATCTTAGTGGGTGTCCGTTCTTAATGCTTGACCTATAATACAGACATGTCCAAATGCCAAAGCATACATTGAATAAGGAGTTGAAACAAGTATTCAACTTGAATTTAAAAGACTATCTGGTTTTAAATCTTACCTCTGACACTTCCCAATTTTATGACTATGGGCAAATCATTGATAATCCATTGTCTTATTTGTAAAATGACTTGGTTAATAACTGTAGTGGCTATCTCAAAAAAAAGTTGTGAATCTGTGCAATCAGATGAATACATGTAAAATTTTTTTCAAATTTTAAAGTGTGAGGCACATATATATGTCTTTAAAGAAAAGTGTATTATTTGCATGACTGTTTATTTTGTCAATATTATCCATCATCATTATAATTAATTCATTTATTAAATCCTTCTGGATAAAACTGATAGAACAATACTTGCAGTATCTCTAAATTGATACTCCATAACCTTTCTCCTTGTCTTTGCATTTGCTATCTCTCATATCTGAATTGTTCTTCTTCCATAATCTTTCTTCTTAGTTTCTTTGATTTCCTTTGCTGAGCTCAAATGTCACATTGACTCTCCCCTTGACTCACAGATGTTAAAACCTTCATTTTCAGGTTACCTTCGCTTACTCCGTATATGTCTTGCATCTACATACTCAATTGCTTGTTCTTTTCTCCAATAACACTTCTTTAGGGTCAGAGCCTCTTTTTTATTTAAGTCTCTTTTTTGTGTCCATAGCCCTCATCCAGTTCAGGGAACATACTATTTTATAAATGATTATTAACTGAGAGAGAGGTTCAAGACATTGTTATCATCATGAAAGTGTCCCTTATAATTAAGAATCTCTTCTCAGTCCTCAGTCAAACTCACTCATGTTGCATGTTTAGTTTCTGTCTTAAGAGTATGAAGGACACAGAAGAAGCATAAACTTAGGTCCTTCTACCTATGATGCATGATAGTCAAGCCAGTTAATTTTCCCTTTTATCATTCATATACTAATACTACTAAATGCTTACTAGCTACAAATGTCACATGTTACTGAAAAGAAATAAGGTCTCTTAATTTTATTGTGAAATAAATACAATCTAGAGAGGTACTACTACTGGCGATTGTGTTTTCCAGCGATACTATTCTTTCAGAATGTAGAAAAGAAAGCGAATAGGCTGTTAGCTTTGCTTCCTTGTGCTATGAGACCAATCTTGTAATTATGCATATGGCCTTGGCTCCATTTACTTATGCATATATATAATAGATCATTAATAGCATTTTATATATGGTAATAGTTTAATTCCCTAAAGATGCCTTTCAATTGACTCTTAATGAACTTGCTTAACTTGTAAAACATTTCTTAATGAGAGAGAGAAAACTGTATTGGAAAAAGGGGCTCTGATTTCCAGTTTCATTGCATCATGTTGCACCATCCAAGGACACCTTTTATGTCTTATCATTTGATGGAAATGATTTCCATGTGCTTTGTGATTCAGCTCCACTCTGTCTTAGACAATAAAGTGACATCTAACAGTTTGACTCTTCAATTCTGTGGCTACAGTTTCTTAAAAATTACATTTAATTGTCAACCCACATGCTAAATTATAAATACAAAAATAGGAAAATAAAATCTGATACATTTATTTTTATGTCCAATTCAGAAGGATTTCATACTTCAAATATTTCAGTATTATTTACATGTAGAATATAATTTATTGTTCGAACTATTAATCTTTTTATCAGACATATGCTAAACAGCATGCATCAAACTTATGTCTGAATTTTGTTATTTAATTCAGTTCAATCCAAATTTTTAAATTACTTTTCTAAACATGATCATATATATGACTGTAAATAGTAACTAGGAGTTGTCAGATACATAACAATAACTTTGCTTGCACTCTTAAAAAGAATAGACAGGGCCAGCTAGGTGACTCAGTAGATAGAGTACTGGCCCTGGAGTCAGGAGGACCTGAGTTCAAAGGTGACCTCAGACACTTAATTACCTAGCTGTGTGGCCTTGGGCAAGCCACTTAACCCCATTGCCTTGCAAAAACCTACAAAAAGAAAAAAAAGAAAAAGAAAGAAAAAGAATAGACCAGGCAAATAGGTGGTGTAGTGCATAGAACACTGGCCCTGGAATCAGGAATACCTGAGTTCAAATCTGGCCTCAGACACTAATTGCCTAGCTATGTGACCTTGGACAAGTCACTTAACCTCATTGCCATAAATTAAAAAAATTAAAAAGAATAGACAGCTGTGATTTTATTGGTATATGGAAATCTTAAACCCCTTCAAATACAGATTGATAGCTCCTCTACAACTTATTTTACAGTTTCCTGGAGTCCTGAGAGTTTAGTTGACTTGCCCAAATGGCAAGACAGTGTGAATTGTCATATTGTCCATTTAGACATGTTTCAGAGATTAGAATTTTAACTCAAATCTTCAGAAGTGAGTTATTTATTCACCCTGCCATTCTTTTTCTCCTAGCTTTTCACATACAGGAACATATTGCCAAAATATTGTTTATTTGCAATGTCTGTAAGAAATTTTTTCATCTTACCACCTCAATTTTAATATAATAGAACATGAATTAAACAAAGCTACTTTAAAAGTTGAAGTTCTCTACTCAGCCCTTTTTCAGAGAAGTACTATTGAAGTTTTGTTATTTGATTATGACAGTCACATCCGATGCATGCATGCAGCTATTAGGAAAAAATGCATGGAGATTCATCAGTTCCTTATATCCCTCAATCTGTGTTAAAATATTTAATTCTTGGTATGAAATTTTGGTTCCCAAATGGATAGCTCTCTGGATTTGAATTCATAGGACTTAAGTTCACAGTATTGCTTTGACAATTATTGCCTATGTGACTTTGGTGACATCACTAAAGAATTATAGATTTCATATCTTCTTTCTTTTAATATTTTTTCTTTTTTGTTTTTTCTTTTGCAAGGCAAATGGGGTTGTGACTTGCCCAAGGCCACACAGCTAAGTAATTATTAAGTGTCTGAGGCTGCATTTGAATGAGAGTCTTCCTGAATCCAGGGCCAGTGCTCTATCCACTGTGTCACCTAGACACCCCAGTTTACTCTTCTTCAAAGGAAAATATATCCTATACCCCTGAAGCTACTCAGTTCGAAGTTATGAACACGGAGATTCAAACTATTTCCTTTTCTGTCTGAAATTGTCTCAGACCTAGTACCCTATCCAGTACTTACAAAGTATGTCTATTATCTGAAATATGTTGTGTATTGTTCTGATGGAATTATATGAATTCATATGGAAATAATTCTATTTTAAAAAATAAGGGAATAGTTCCTGAAAATAATGGTGAAGTATTAAGGATATAGTGAACAGAATAAGGATAAACAGGTCATCAACAACTAGATTAATACAAAAAAATATTAAAAATAATTACCTGTACTATACTATTTTCTGGCAGAGATAAATAAAGTGTGGGAATGGGCAGATAGGACACAGATATGAATATAGATAGATTTCTATTCATCTATAATCCCAGAAAAGTCATTAGGCATTGATTAACAATGGCCTTCCTGAGCCTTCTTTTAAATAATGTTATTTACATTTTTTACAAGTTACTCAGTCTGGTTCTTTTTTTTTTTTTTTGGTTAAGGAAGAACAATAATAGGAAATTATGGTTTGAGAAGGTTATTCCTAAGTTCCATATTTGGTAAATAATATAATTTATTGATGTTGAAATTTTAAGTTGAGCCAATGTCATGTTTGACTAAGATGGAGAAGAAGGTTTGGAACTCTGAAGATTTCTGGATTTTTGTAATTAGGTTGTTAGAAAACTCACAAACCCAAATATTCAAGTTTCTTAAATAGATGGCAGGGAATTGGGTGGAGAAATGGTCTATGAGTCAGGAAATAAAGTCACTTAGAAAGTTATGAGAGGCTGACCTCTCAGAAAGCTGACCAAAAGAAAGAACAGGAAGAGGATAATGTACTTGCATTATTTAGACAGTATCAAGAAAAGTTCAATGAAAGATGGTTGACAATTGTTTTAGAAATGACAGTGAAGAGAAAGAAGTCTATTCATTATTCATCTTTTTACTCACCTTAGGAGAGTGTGAATGTTAGGAGTAATTTCCACAGAAAGGGTCATTGAATATGGTAAAGTCAAAAAAAAAACACCTAAAAAAAAAAGAGGGGCGGCTAGGTGGTGTAGTGGATAAAGCACCGGCCTTGGAGTCAGTAGTACCTGGGTTCAAATCTGGTCTCAGACACTTAATAATTACTTAGCTGTGTGGCCTTGGGCAAGCCACTTAACCCCATTTGCCTTGCAAAAAAAAAAAAGCACCTAAAAAAAAGAATATGGTAAGGTCATTTTATAGTTAAAAATTCAAAGTTGAATTTTTTGAAAAACATGATAAGAATTCTAGAGGTCATAACAGAATGATCATTTATGTTAATATGTGTCAGCTAGATGGAAGAATGAATAGAATGCCAGGCTTGGAGACCGAAAGACTCAACTTCATGAGTTCAAATTCACCCTCTGATACTTAGTAGCTATGTGAGTCTGGAATAGTCACTTAATCCTGTTTGCCTCGGTTTCTCATTTGTAAAATGAACCGGACAAGGAAATGGCAAACTACTCTAGTATCCTTGTCAAGAAAACCCTAAATGGGTTCAAGAACAGGAGGATATGACTGAAAAATAACTGAACCACAAAACCCAATAATATGTGCAAATCAGACAGGAGCATATCCAAAGTTGAGTAAGATTCATTTTAATAGGGATGCAGATCTAAAGGAAGTAGTAGGGGAAGTAATAATATTTACAAGGAATCACTGAGACTGAATAACAAGTATTAGGAAATATGTGCAACAGGAGGTTGATTGATGTGGTAAGTCAACTTCCCAATGCAATAGCTCATTTAGGGAGAGAAGAGTGAGGATCGCATATCTTATGGTAAGAAGGGTGGTGATGAAAAAATAAAGTAACTTGATAACTTGGTTGATATGAGAGGAAAACAAGTGGGATGAGGAAAGAAAAAGTCCAACCACAAAAGGAATAACAGAAACTAGGAATCCAAAATGATGTGGTTAAAGATTTGAAATAATCACAAATATTTCTGAAGGGAGGAGATATAATCAAGGAAAGAGCAATAGTAGTAGAGCATGATATCAAAGTTCTTGAGCACAACCTGTGACAAGGGGCAAGACAAATCAAATAATGCAAGAGTTGAACCTGAAACCATATAAAATAGATATTGGTTCTAAAGCAGGTAAATGTCTTAATGGAAGCAAAATCCAGCTGCTCACAAAAGACTTCACCATCCTACAAACTTTTTTTTTTTCTGTTATTTTGAAAGACACAATCCTGGACTGGGTACATAATGATTTTAAATCAGCATGACAATAATTATTTTCCTACTTTCTTATCTTTTGTCAGAAAAGAAACTAAACAAAAAGGTTTGATTTGCACCAACTTGTTTCATCTTTTGAATCTCTACACATTAAAAAAACAGTAAAAATGAATTTAAACAATAGAACTGCTTAATTAATTCTTTTTTAAAACTTTAATTCTAAAAATTTGTATTTTCTTTAAGAAGATTTGTGTGTGTGTGTGTGTGTGTGTGTGTCTTTGTGTGTATGTGTGTGTGAGTGTATGTGAGCTAAAGAAAGGAAAATAAAAAGGACACTTTTCCCATCTTTTTAGATATTATCTAGTTATACATAGACAACTGTGGTTATGCAAAGTGGGTCATCATTCTCTCTTTTTTATTTTATTTTTAATTTATTGCATAAAAATGATCTTTTGCATAACATAGTTCAGTAAAAATGGTTGTATATATGTAACTACAAATCTAATATGCAAAACTTGCTGTTCCTTTCAAATATACAGCAAAATTATCATAAAAGTTTCTCTTTTTCTTTTTTGTCCACAGTCTTGTCAAAATGTTATGGATGCATCCTCAAAATTAATTCTGAAATAATAAAAATTGAATTAATAAAGTAAAGATGTCAGGGGTTGATAATTTACACTATATGAGAACTATTTAAGTGACAACTTCACTTATTCATTTCTACTTTTGTCCTCATCTATATAACTCATTACTTATTTTTTTTTTTTTAAATCAAAGCAGAGATACATGGAGAGAGACCTGATTCAGAGTCAGGAATTTGATTTATACATCATAGTGGCCATAGGCTTAGAGCTAAAAGGGACCATATAGTTCTTTTGCTGAAAGGTTAACTAGGGCTAGTTAACTTGTAAATGAGGTGATATATAAATCTGGTTTAGGGGCAGCGAGGTGGCTTAGTGGATAAAGCATCAGCCCTGGAGTCAGGAGTACCTGGAGTACCTGGGTTCAAATCCAGTCTCAGACACTTAATAATTACCTAGCTGTGTGGCCTTGGGCAAGCCACTTAACCCCATTGCCTTGCAAAAAACAAAAACAAAATAAATAAATAAATCTGGTTTATCCTGACTTCAACTCTAGTGTCCTAGCTACTGATCTTGATTAAAGGTACAGCATATTACGCATAGTAACTATGTGTTTCTAGAAAAATCTCTCACTGATCAAGTTACTTTTTAAGCACTGTAAGTTGAGGAGGAGATGGTATTCCTCATAGGGAGTATCTATATGCCAATAAAGTCACAAATGTAGTTAAACACACACACACACACATTTATAGACACACAAATATTCACAAACACTCTCTCTCTCTCTCTCTCTCTCTCCCTCTCATTTTCTCTTTTTCTCTTCACAACTGTTCCAAACATTTTTCTTTTTTCCTACTAATTCCTAATCTTTCCCTAGTTATACAATTCACTGAGAAGAGACTATCCAACATAAGTTGTTCCTCTTTTTCTTAAAAAGTTCTCAGGAAAATTACTTCCCATTACAGAGGGTACGGTATATATCTGGTCTCCAATAAGAATACCTTGTTCAACTGTGCCTTGGATACTTTCCTTTTCACATCCTTCAAGATTATTCTCCCTTTGTAATGAATCTTAAGTGTATCTCTCTCCACTATTAGCTTCTCCACTGCATATAAATATGCTTAGTTCTAGATCCACACTTTCTGGAGAGCAGTTTGAAATAACAGTTTGGAATTAATAATAAAACTGTGCATACCCTTTGATACTGCAATACCACTACAAGGTCTGTGTCCCAAAGAGATCACAAAAAAGAGTAAAAATCCCACATGTACAAAAATATTTAGAGCAGCTCTTTTCGAGGTGGCAAGAATTGGAAATTGAAGGGATGCCCATCAATTGAGGAATGACTGAACAAATTGTGGTTTATGAATGTGATAGAATAGTATTGTTCTATAAGAAATCATGAGGGATGGGACTCCAGAATAGCCTGGAAAGACTTGCACGAATTGATGCTGAGTGAAGTGAGCAGAACCAGAAGAACATTACATTCACTAGCAGCATCATCAGATGCTGATCAACTATGATGGATTTGTTCATTTGAGCAGTACAATAATCAAAGACAATTCTAAAAGACTTGTAATGGAAAATACCATCCATATTCAGAGAAGGAACTCTGGAGTTTAAATGCAGACCAAAGCTTTCTATCTTAAATTTTTAAAAGTTGTCTTATATGTTGTTTTTTTTCTCTAATTTTTTTCTCATTTTGATTTGATTTTTTTTTCACAATATAATTAATATGGTTCTATCTTTAGCATGATTATACATGTATAGCCAATATTAGATTACTTTCTGTCAGAGGGAAGAGGAAGGGAAGAGAGGGAGGGAGAAAAACATGAAACTCAAAATCTTGCAAAAATAGATTATTGAAAACTGCTGTTGCATTTAGTTGGAAAAATAAATAAACAAAATATTCAAAAATATGCTTAGTTTTTCACCATCCTTGAGGGAGCCCATTTTGACTCTTTTTGCTAACCAATAACAATTTCCCCTCTCTGTTCCTTTTAATGAAAACATTATTAAAAAAAATCTGTGAATTCTCTATCTTTCTGTCTCTCTGTCTCTCTATCTCTGTCTCTCTCTCTCTCTTTCTCACACACTCTCACTCTTTATAACAACTGTTCCAAACACTTTCATTTTCCTGCTAATCCCTAATCTCTCTTTAGTTGCATAATTTAGAGACTATACAGTATGAGTAGTTCATCTACTCCTCAAAAGTTTTGAACAAAATTACTTATTCTTTCCTTCCCATTACAGGGGGAAAGGTATATCTAGTCTCCAATAAGAATAACCTCATTAACTGTGTCTTGGGCACTTTCCTCTTCCACTTCCTTCAAGAAGGAAAACAGTTTTCTACTCCCTCCCTAGTTATTGTCCTCATTAATCATTCTGTTTCTTTCTTTGGTTTCTCATTCTCTTCTCCACTCTTTTAGTTGAATGTCATTCAATATTTTGTTTCTTTTCTCTACTCCCTTTACAATGAGTCCTTTGGCAGTATCATTTACTCATAGTTTCAATTCTATTCATTCAAGGCATATGGTACCCAACTCTACATTTTCCTATTCATAACCTCCTACACAGCTCTCTATATCTACAGCAAGAGCTTCATGTGGGATCTCTTTACCTGAAAGGGCCATCAGTATAGAAAGCTCAATGTATTCTTTCTTCCTTCTTTATCTCTTGACTTCTTTCTTTCATTTCTCTCAAGCCATCATTTAAAAAAGATATTTGCCAATATGAAACATTAATAAGCTATTTTCCAAATGCATAATTCAAATCAACAAAAGCCTTAACACTGGTATTCTGGTGTATATACATCCACATGTATCTTTTGTTATGTCTATACTCATGTACATGCATTTTTACGCTTCTATAAATATATAATATACATATTGTCAGAAACAAAAAATAAATAAGATTTCTATTCTACTCAAATTCATGGTCTCATAAGAATATCAGGAAAAGTGACTATTGTGCTCAAATAAGTTAAAGAGTTAGGAGATAAAATTCAATATGAAATCCAAATGGGAAAGTCATTACCATCTGAGATATCAGAAAAGAGCATGCAGGAGATGTCATTTGAGATAAATGTTAAAGAATAATTAGGAATTTAACAGACAAAGAAAAATGGAGAAGGTTTTACCTACATATGGAGTACTCTTAAAAAGTAAAAGGAGGAAAGTACATGACACATTCTACAGACACATAAGAAAGCTATAAACCTAAAGTGGCTTGATATTGTGAATTCTCTGAAATGTCAAAAATAGGAATTTTTATTATAGGAGATAGATTTTTGAACAGATCTTTGAAGAATAAAGATAATTTTCACATCACAGTGGAAGATAGATATAATGAACAGTCAGAAAGTCATAAGGAAATTATTATAGTAATTCAGATGGAAGTAATGTGTACTTGTATTAAAGTGCTGACTGTGGTTCAAAAGGAGAGGATAGATGTGGGAAGTAGGGTGGAGGTGGAATTGCCATACTAACTGGACACGAGAATCAAGGAAAAGAAAAGGGTCCAAGATAACTTCATGGTTGTAAAAAGGTTAAATAGGATGAGTAATAGTGCTACAGATAGAAATAGATGAGACTTTTATTTGCCTCTGGGATTTTTTTTTGACCACATTATCAAAATTTTATTAGACATTAAATATAGATATTTTATTTAAAAAGTAGTACTTTAAATTTATAATA
This sequence comes from Macrotis lagotis, assembly GCF_037893015.1. NCBI lineage: Eukaryota > Metazoa > Chordata > Mammalia > Peramelemorphia > Peramelidae > Macrotis > Macrotis lagotis. The sequence continues at coordinate 174,360,717 of NC_133663.1, read as the reverse complement.
CATTAAAATGCTTTAAAGTGGCAATCAGGTAGCACAGTAGACAAAGTATTGAGGCTGAAATCAGGAAGACTCTTCTTGAGTTCAAATTTGGCCTCAGATACATTGTGATCTTGGGCAAGTTATTTAAATTTGTTTATCTCAGTTTCCTCATCTACAAAATGAACTGGAGAAGGAAATGGTAAACCACTCCTTGCCAAGAAAGCATTAAAAATGGTCATGAAGAGTAGGACATATTTTAAATACTTTACAAAACTAAAAGAATACTCACCAAATAATCTCTTTTCTTCTAGATTAGTTACAGAAACTATAGTGGTGATGCTTTACCTCTCTTGTTTCTTCTTATATCCTTTTTGAAGTTTTTAATTTAATTTGAAAGGAAAACAAAGTAAGGTGCTGTATATCATCTGATAGCAAGAAGTCCTGGAGGTCATCTTTGATTTCCTGCTATCTAATAAACCTTGGATGTCAGTCTAGAGGATGACACACAGGGATAAAGTTATGACCCATGGTTTTAGAATAAATATAAAATTCATGAATGATACTGGGAAAAACTTTATATCCGGTATGAATTTTACTTTGTTGTCTGTGAAGAGTGAGAGAAAGTACTGCTAAAATAATTCCTAAGACTACTAGTTCACTGGTGACATATAAGAAAACAAGAAAGATGTATGATCAAATCAAAAGTTGTGGATAAAGATAGTGTCCCCGAAGTCTTGGAAGAATTTTAAGTCAATATACTAAAGTTTTAAGTCAATAAGTTTAAAACTCCACCAAGATTTTTGGACCCCCCCCATAAATCTTTCAGTACTTATATAGAACTCATTTCATACTGTATTAACTAACACAGATCAAAACTTATTCAGATCTTCTTATCCTTTGTACTTCTTGTCCATGACTTTCATAAACTCTCCATTGAGGTTTTACTCAAAGAACCAGAGAACATCATCTTGCATTTGTTTAATTAATTACTTTTTTTCAACATCCTACGTATTCCAGTGCAACATGTGGTTCATTTATTTGTTATCTCTCACACTGACTGGCCCACCACCTCTTTTTTTTAGTCCAATCACATATAGAAAACATCAATATTCTCTCAGTGAGCATTTGTGACTGTGAATCATGCAACAACATCATGATCTCAGAAGAATCAGGAATTGTAGGTGACTCACAGAACAATGAAAGGATAGGTTTGGGGCATATAGTCTGCATGTATGAATAAACCTATAAGTCATCATCAAGGATGTATTTGACAGGTATAGAGTATCCCAAGTATCACAGTGCAGTTTTATTCTAAAAGAGTTTAAAATTACATGGGCATTGGAGACACTATAAATAGGTAAGGAAGAGAAAAGATATTTTGTACATTATAGTGGTGTAATTTTCAAATGCCCAGCTTTATTATTCAGGTATCATTTACCACTTCACTAAATGTTTTTTAATATTTGAATTTTGTCCTGTTATGGAAACTAAAAGCAATCACTTCTAAAGTAGAAAGGATTCAAATATATAAGACTCAAGATTGGGATACAGGTTGCCAAATCTGATGTAGTTTAGAGTAACTTTCACCTAATGAATAAGCAGCAGGGATTTAGAAAGATGGTGTAAAGACCTTTGAGATATGAATAATTACATTAGTATGTTCTTGTTTGTCTTTTTCTTTTGCACCAGTTGGTCCTTGGAAATTGCATATCAAGGAAATGGATACATATGAAAGTTAGTGACTGATTTATTTAATATCTGTTATTTTTCACTTTCTAAGAAATAGAGAAAAAACTTTATATTTTAAATTGATATGTCATCTATAAATATCCTAAAATATCTTAATACTAATGATATTCAGGTTATGTGTGTTTGTGTGTATATGTGTGCCTGCCTTAGGAGACAATTATTTTTATGACAGAACCTATTAGAATGTATGGGAAGGATGGAACAGTTTTACAGCCTGCATATTTTCATATTACATATATATATATATATAAATTATAAAACTAATATCATGAATATATGAAACACAAATTTACTTCTACTTATGTCAGGAAAACTCATTCACTAAATTTATAGTCTGTGAAGGATAAGCTAGATAATCTTATGAATATTAACATTTCAAAACATACACTTTAATTTTGAGTGCAGAACAATGAATATATTTATCTGAATTATGTCGAAAAGCAATGTGAAAAGCCAACTGCTTAAAGTGATTGTAGAAATCTGAATATCATAGTATTCTTATTACCTGAATAATTTCAAAGTTGTCTAACACCTTGTTATAACCAATCAATTTTTTTAACCAATACTACTTCTACTGCTGAGAAGTGATAAAGCAATTTACCACTCATCTCTTCCAATATATTAGTGCAATTTCCACATAATTGACTTTTAGCACAGATAAGGTTCTTGAGACCTGGGGGAAAAGAGTCTATACTTCAAATAGGAGAAAAGTGAGAGTCATAAAAATTATAAGCCCACAACTTTGCTTCTATATATGGAATAATCTTGGAATAAATATATATTTATATATTTTAAAAATTCGCAAACATTAAAAGTGCAAATCATAACTAGGATAAGTTAGTTTAAATTTTGCTGAAACCAAGGCTGTTGCCTGTGTATAAAATAAAACTTTAATTATAAATCATTCTATCCCTCCTTTGTTGTTCAGACACTTTTAATATTGTGTCCTACTCTTTGTGACTCCATTTAAGGTTTTCTTGGCAAGGACACTGGTGTGGTTTGCCATTTCCTTTACTGATGAGTAAACTGCGGTAAACAGGATTAAGTCATTTGTCTAGTATCATTTAGCTAGTAAGTATCTGAGGCCAGATTTGGAGTGAGGAAGATGAGTCTTCCTAGCTTCAGGACCAACACTTTATCTATTCTACCACACAGTTTCCGGACTCTACTTTTAACTACCTCTAACTTGTAGCTATGCATTCAAATAATTTTGGACAGTTGGGATTACAGAGAATAAACAGAGTCTACTGATCAGTTCTATGTCCAAAATTAAACTCATGTATTCCCTAGAATTTACCATTTCGGGTGCAATGAATGAGTATCAGCCCTGAAGACAAAAAGACTCATTGTCCCTGGTCAAGTCTCTGACATTTACTAACTGCATGACTCTGGGCTAGTGACTGAACCCTGTTTCCTCAGTTTCCTTATCTGTTAAATGATCTAGAAAGGGTATGTAAAACCACTCCAGTATCTTTGACAAGAAAACCTCAAAACAAGTTACAAAGACTTGGACACTACCAAAATGACTGAATAACAACAGTAAAAACTTCTGTATTTCTGTGAAATGATATCACTATTCTTTATACTACCTTGGACTATGAACTCTATGTCTTCCTGAGCTACTCATTTCTGCCTCATTCTATAGATCTCATTAGTATTCAAATCTTACCTTTTCTGTCTCTACATTTCTTCTTACAACTATCTTTCACACCTTTCCACTTAGGTGAACCCAACCAGTTCACCCACCTTAGTTCAGATCCTTATCACCTCTTACCTAGAAGATTTGAATAGACTCTAATGTCTTTAAGACTCTCCTCACTACAATCCAACTTTCACACAGATGTGAAAGTAATTTTCCCAGAACACAGTTCTGATCTTATCACTCCTCCTATCAACACACTCTAGTTCTTTCCTATTACCTCAAATATCAAATAAAAGTTTTCTGTTTGGCTTTTAATACCTTTACCACCTTCTCCTAACCTATCTTTCATAGATCATTACACATTACATTGCATCATATACTCTATGATTCAGTCAAATTGTTCTTCCTATTGTTTCTATATGTGGGATTTCATTTCTCATCATCACACTTCTGTATTGACTGATAAACATTCCTGTAATGTCCTCCCTTCTCTTTTCTACTTCTTTCCTCTGGAAAGTTCTAACTTCTTCATGAGCCCTTTCCAGCTATTAATGGCTTCACCCAAATTTGCTTTATTTTATTTTGTATTGATACATACATATGTATGCATATATATACATGTTAATATACACAGATTTATGTCTATGAATCTATATCTAATTTATATCTGTATCTGTATATTTTATTTCTTCTGATAAAATAAAGTATCTGAAGATATTTTGCTTTTACAAGTTATTTCAGTAAATAGAATATTTCTTTTAATATACTAAGGCACTTAATAAATTCTAATGACTGATTGATTATTTATATGAAATTTTGCCAGAGAAACAGGAAATTTAAAAAGAAAAAATTACATGTATAATGTCAAATTAATTAGACTGGCATAGTGGATATGGAATGCCATTGGATATGAAATCAGGAAGGCCTGAATTGAATTCCAAATTTAGCAATTATGGGAAAGTCATTTAAATTCTTTGTGCCTCATTTTCCTCCTCTATAAAGTGAAAGTGTTATACCTGATGTATTTTAAGTCCCTTCTAGCTTTGATTCTATGATCCTACAGTCTTCTATTGAGTACTGAGCACAAATATGATCTATCTCTCTCTATTATGTATATAATTGCTTCCTTTCACAAAAATTGACAAATTGTGAATTTTTAACTTCAATATATTTTCAGATATAATTTAATTAATAATGAATTGATTTTCAAAGGATAACTAAAAGTTTTTATGTATTCAAAATACTTCTTTATCCAGTTTACCATGCTACTTCTTTATCCAGATTACCATGTTAATCAGTCTAATAATTTTTTTTAGATTTTTTTTCCAAGGCAATGGGGTTAAGTGGCCTGCCCAAGGCCACACGGCTACATAATTATTGAGTGTCTGAGGTCGGATTTGAATCCAGGTACTCCTGACTCCAAGGCCGGTGCTCTATCCACTGCGCCATCTAACTTCCCCATAGTCTAGTAATTCCTATATCCATAATTTTAGGTTGATTTAGTAAAGTTTTACTTGTCTACATAAATTGTTTTATAGAATATATTTGGTATTGAATTGGTGTAAGATTAATTAAAATATTGTGATATTGAAATGCTAGTGTGGAAATAATTTATTTCCAATAAAATATATATATGGTGCTTAAGTGCACAAATTAAAAGAAATAGTATTAAATATTTACATAATAATTCATTAACTTTTTCTTTATGTTAGGAAATTTGTATTCATTACCTACCAGAGAGAGAATGTTAATATCGAACAATTAAAATAAATTTTTGAAATAGAAAGTCTGGTATATAAAACTAGTGCCCCCCCACCACCTAATGTCATAAGATTGAAAAAAAAGTTGTGATGCTATAATCTTTGACTGTGGGGGTTTAATCATAGCTTCAGCAACTTTCTCAAATGCTACATTTCTCTACATTCACCAGCACATCATGGTGATCTATGAGCATAGTTCAGTCATATTATTAAGATTCAATGCCAATTATATTTAACTAAGGAAGAAAACATGTGTTGGAATTCATTCTCATTACCACTACATTAAAATTTTCAATATAAAGATTCATCTGATTTATTTACGTGCTTACATCCAGTAGCTCTTTAAATAAAGTCAAAGAACATATTCTGATAATCAAATATATTATAAATTAAAATTCAAAATATAAGGGGCAACTAGGTGACAGGGGCAGCTAGCTAGTGGAAAGAGCACTGGTCCTGGAGTCAGTAGGATCTGAATTCAAATTTGACCTCAGACAAGTAATAATTACCTAGTTGTATGACCTTGGGTAAGTCAGTTAACTCTATAGTCATGGGGTGGGCAAAACAAATTAGTTAATAGCTGTCATATTTATTTCTATTTCAGAAAACATTATTCTTCTAATTAGACCATATAATTGATACTATTATAGTCAGTGATTAATAGAGGAATGAACTTTCCTTGAGTATTAGTTAGTTTGATAGTATCATTCCTTCATATAGGTACTATAAAAGTGTCATAGAATATAGTTCATGTGATTTCCAAATAATATTTCTCATAGTAATATATACTTATTTCAAAAATTGACATTTATATTAAACTAATTATATTAATTTTCTAATTTCTGATTGGTTTCTTCATTTGACAAATACAAAAATAAGGTGAAACAATGTGAAACATAACACTTTAATTTGCTTTAACTTTTTAAGTCACTACTATGATGATTTATTCATAAGAATTGTCTAAAAGTAATAACTGTCAGCAGTATGCCAGGCAGTCAGGAAGAAATGACCTTGAATCCTTCCTCATATTCACAATAGCTCTGTAACTCTGGTTAAATCAATTAACCTTTAAGCCTCAATTTCCACATCTCTAAAATGGGGATAATAAAGTTACCTATATTTGTATGTAAATTTTTAGGGGGAAAAAAAAGAGTCATTTTTATATGGTTCTATTTTATGATGATCAATAGTCATTCAGATGTGCTTCTGCTGAAACCCCGACTGGAATAAATGTCCTTTCTTTGACTAAATGAAATAAGACAGAGTTAATTCTGAGAAATAACTTTGTTAGTTAAATGTCACATTTTTATTTTTTTTTTATTTTTTTGCAATACAATTTTCAATGTGTTCTTATACTGTATTTGACTTGAGTGGGCAATCACCCCTTCACTCTCTTATCTCTAAGATAAGCATTGTGCTACTTTTTAATCTATTTATCAATTACTATATCGATTACTCTTAATCTATTTATCAATTACTATTCAACTACTATCAATTACTATCACTCTTCCAATAGGATATAGGAATGATTCTCTTTTAGAGGTTGACAATAATAAAGACACTTTCTCTAGTTACTCTAAAAGGAGAAGGGCAGGTAACATTTGGCTTACAAAGATTAGCTCTTTTCTACCAAACAATGGTTACACAAACAACACATTCACAGATAGGTGTCACTTCTCTTTCACAAAGTTAGAATAAATAACTTAGATAAACTTTCCATGTGAGAATAGACGAATGAATACACAAAAGTTCAGTGACCTCTTCAGGACCTTGATGATATCTCAGCTCTTCTAAGAGAAGAAAAAACTTCACAGAAGGGGAAATTCACTCTTAAGATTCCCTAAAATTACTATCCTTAGAATTTGGGGGATTTCCTGCAGTTTTGAATCTCCAAATGACCTTCTGTATACTATTCACAAGTTTACTTTTTTTTACAAACACCATTTACCCTTCTCACAGCATCTATCATTGTGAGTGCAGAGTTGTTCTAGCTAACAAGAAAGCATATGCCTCCTCCCCCTCCATTCCTGTAAAGAATCAAATTTGTCACAATATTATTCTTTAGCAGACTTCCCCGGATTTGCATCATAGTTAGATAGATAATGAAGCAACTTTAGTCCCACAAAAATACAAAGGACAGTGCAATAGAAAAGAAAAAGCAATGGCAAGAACTAACAAACTATTTTTTCTACAGATGAAGAAACAGAGGTAATAAATACAGTTAAGTGACTCATGCAAGGTCACAAAACTAGAAAGTGTCAAAGATCAGATTGGAACTCACAAAAGAGGAGTCTTCCTAACTCCATGCATTGGCACTATTTCCACTCTGTCAACCTGCTTCCCTTTGTGTAGCAATAGATCATGACAACTAAGTTGTTGGAGAAGTTGATAAATTAGTGTATTTAAGGGAGCTATCTTGTAAGATTGAGTACTCTAATATGAGGACAGATGAGGAAAAGAGACTGGGACACACAAAACTGAAAAAGAATATGGAAGAAACTAATCTTTTCATTCAAGATTATACTAAATCCATTCTTTGGGGGAAAAAATCAAAGGGAACATATAATATATATGCATTTTTTATTATTTTATGAAAGATCTCACCTTAAAAAAAAACATTAAGAAGGATTTTGTGTTTGTTTTCCTTGTTTTTAATTTTCAGTAGGTCCAGGAATCTTATCCCTGATGAAGGGATTATGTACTCATATCATGAATTTCCCATTTAGAAGCCGAATTGCTCTGGAATAATATGGATTTCCAAAAAGGAATTAAAAGCTGCAACTTAGCCCCACAAAAGTTAAGAATTTTATACAAGAAATGAAGATTCATATATTTCAGTGATCTGAGAATTCATCTGTTTTAAGATAATTGAAAAATCTGTGGGTAATAACTAAGACTAGCCTTAGATAAATGAGGTTGACTGTTTAACAAAAAGTATATTTAGTATCCAATGTGATAAAAGCATGACTTAATGGTGAAAAATGTTTTAAACACATATTAAAATTGTGCAAATTTAATGCCAAATCATGAAAAAATGAATACCTAAAGACAAGGTATAATGAATAGTAAGTTTTGTAGGTGTATTTGTTTTAAAGACTTGAAATTTTTTCAGAGTAGGGAACTTCTGTTGAAGAATTCTTTCCACCCATGAAAATCAGACTTCTTTCTACATCTTGTATTAGAGAACTGAATGGGAACATTGAGAGGTCTCATATACAATGCATATCAGAGCTAGGACTCAATTCAGAGCTTCTTGTTCCCAAGACAAGTGCCGTTTTTCTTTTTTTTTCACATTTACCAATTGCCATCAAACTTAGATAATAATTATTATTTTCATTTTCCTATAAAGTCTTACTCTGAAGACTTACTGTAGTGTGAAAGTATTCCCAGGACCAAAAAAAGACCAAGGCAATGGTATATGAAGAACAGAAAATCCAATCAAACTAGAGGTATTTTCAAGATTCAAGGAATGTCCTAGTTAGGTTCAGAGAGTCTAATAATCAGAAAGTTGACCAGCAGGTAGTGATTTTTTTGTTGACCACAGAAATTCTTGGAATGTCATAAAGGAAAGAAAAAAATGTGATCATTCTAAGTTGACTACAGATATGGTTATGCAGGTGAAATCATAGAATCATTGAATAATATCAATAATTATTGAATAATATCAATGATGCAATCTCAACATTAAATAAACTTAGAAGGGATTATTAATTGACATTCCTTAGGTGACACACATTTCAAGAAGGTCAAAATCTGTCAGCTATCTGTCTGCTTAAGAGAGCTAACCATCTTACAAGTGCTCCTTTAGGGATGCATTCCTATGTTTAACACTTTCCTTGGTTCTCTACTTCAGAAATGCAAATCTGAGTTCATTATCTGGGTTTTTTCACCTCAAGTCCTGGCTCAGTCTTGGCGTCAGGAAATTCTTTCTCCCCTCAAACTCTTAATCCCTCATGCTGAAGTTTAAATCCATTTCCTCTTCTGTAATCAGTGGAGATAGGGAGCAGCTGGTCATCATCTTCTATAGACAAGCCTTTCCTTCATATGCTTGAAGATAGTTATTAAGTCTCTACAGGATAAATCATCCCACTCAATAGAAGCAGAGACTGGAAGAAACCTTGAAGTCTTAGTCCTTTCCCCACCTTCAAATAGAACTGAACTTAAACTATCCAAACCAGATGAAAATTTGTCCTACTTTTAAAAACATCCAAGAAGACCAATCCCAAAGCCTCCCACTGTAACATTCCTGAGCTGAATAACCCCGAGCCTCCGGATATCATCATCATTATCATCAAATACTATTTTCTAAACACCCACATGTGCATAAGAGGGCTAGTGCTCTAGGATACTGAATATTACCCTGGAGGTCTGGAAGAAAGAGTTAATGAAGATTACAAAGGTGCTTAAATTAAAACCAGAGAGTATTGTAGGGGCCTTTAATAAAACCCAAGGAAAACTTATGGAAAATAAATGATTTTAAATAAATCTTCCAAGTCTCCAGAGGACTTTCATTTTGCATAAAGTGGAAAAGGAGCATTTATAATTAAGGCATTTTTATAGAAGGATCATTTAGATATTTTTTGTTTTTTATAATATTAAAATATGTATTTTTTCTACTTACTTTTGTATCAGTAAATATTACAATAATCATTCATCAGATATAATGTATACATGCATATCCATTTGCACAAATGTACAAGTATAGATGAATATACAGCTATGCACATCTACATATATGTTCTTCCACAAGCATAATTATATACACTTGCATATACATAGTATAACACATGAGCACATGATTTACTATATGTAAACATGCATAATATATGTAGTGTTATGTGTAGTGTGTGCACCATATATTACATGTTTAGCTGAGTACAGTGTATCCATTCACACACATGCAACACAACACATATATTGATTTGTACATATTTGTACAAAAATACATACCACATATTTGATGCTCCTGGCCTTTGCATTGCAATGAATTTCTTACACGGAATTTCACATGTAAAGTAAATCTTTTGGCTTTCCTGTTTCCTCAAAATTTATTATCAAGGCCCCAATTATGGGCTGAGTAAAGTTTCCTTTACTCAGTGAATCATGTGAAATTTGCTGACTTTAGTATC